>NC_083243.1:17155950-17455950 GCF_032191835.1 Heteronotia binoei | reverse complement strand
TCGGATCCCCTGAAGATAGAATTCAAATAAAATTTGATATCCAACGCTCTAAAATGAGAGGGAGACATTTAACAAGGTTATCGCTAAAGCTCATGTGCGGGACAAGAATAGCATGCTAAAAATATCTTTGACCATTTGGAGAATGAGAATGTAAAATTTGTAATTTTTGCTTTAATGCTCACCCTTTGTTCAGGGTCACCTTCAAACCAATGCTCCAGAACGAACTAATCAGGAACCATCTCCAGGAATGTGCACTCCTTACACATAGTCCTACTCAGGGCTTTTTTTTGCAGAAAAAGCCCAGCAGGGACTCATTTGCATATTTAGGCCACACCCCTGACATCACCATTGTTTCACATAGGGCTTTTTGTAGAAAAAAAGCCCAGCAGGGACTCATCTGCATATTAGGCCACACCCCCTGACACCAAGCCAGCTGGAACTGCGTTCCTGTGCGTTCCTGCTTTTTAAAAAAGCCCTGGTCCTACTGTGGGGCAACTTCTGCCCTTCTAAGGTTTGGCTGAGAACCAAGGTTTTCCCTTAAATCAGAATCCGAAAAAGCAACCTGAAGGGAGTTTCAGAGGCCCACTGATGGGAAAAACCTGATTAACAGCGACTTATCTACAGCTCGAGGGTGAAGGGGAGGGGGACACTGAGAAAGAGGAGTAACTGCAAAGAGAAAGAAAGCACCGCGATTCACAGAGCTCCAGGATTAGGCCTCAGCAAAGCATACGCTTGCTTTAAATGACTGACAATGACGTCACTCTCCAATTATGACTAATATAAACTTAAGTGAACTTTCAGTTGCGTCAAAAGAGCTCATAAAACTAAGACAGCCACAACACAGTGAAACCTTTGCCCTAAACTCAAATACCCAGAAGTCAGCAGTTAACAGACTCACAAAGAAGAAATTGTTACAACTACAAGTAAGGAAGCTCGTGACTCTAAACATCTAACCATTTTCTACTTTCAATCTAAAACTCGAAACATCATTCTTGACCTCTGCTTTGTTTCCAAAATCCATTCAAAAGCACCGATTCTGATCTCTGAAGCCCTAAGCCGTCTGGGACTCAAACAGCTGAAGAATTACCTTGTACAAACCTGTCTGCTCACTGAAGTCTTCATTCAATGGCCTGTTCCATGTTCCCTCTGACAGACATGGGCACAAGATAGAGCTTCTTTGTGTATTTTGTGTGTGTGTGTGTGCTTAATGAGCCCCAGGGTGCAAAGTGATAAAGCCGCAGTACTGCAGCCCGAGCTCTCTAATCACAACCTGAGTTCGATCCCGGCGGAAGCTGAATTCAGGTAGCCGGCTCAGGGTTGACTCAGCCTTCCATCCTTCCGAGGTTGGTCAAATGAGTTCCCAGCTTGCTGGGGGGGGGGGGGGAGTGTAGATGACTGGGGAAGGCAATGGCAAACCACCCCGTAAAAAGTCTGCCGTGAAAACGTTGTGATGCGACATCACCCCAGAGTCGGAAACGACTGGTGCTTGCACAGGGGACTACCTTCGCCTTTTATGTGTACGCTTGGCAGTTATGGTTGATCTGGCGTCCTCTAGTGGGGCTTGGATGTTCAGATGCATGGTTTGCTATTGCCAAGCTCTACGTCCCAACACCGCCATTCCTTGAAGGTCTGCCTCATCCAAATAGTTGCCAGGATGGGCCCTGCTGAGTTTCCGAGATCTGACAAGATTGAGCTTGCCTGGGCTATCCAGATCAGGGCAAGATAGGGCTTTTGATGGGGGAGCTCCAGGCAGCTAGAGGCTACACCAAGAACTTTGCCTGGTACCACCACCACCCCTTCTTGCTTCTAGATGGCTGGTCAAGATTGTCCACAGAGCTTTTGGTCCTGCTGAAAATCAAACTAATCCCTTGGAGGCTTTATTTTTTAACTTTGTGGCATATGCTCTCTTGATTCTTATTGTGCTTCCTCCTCACTGATATAGTTGCTTTATATGATTCACTTTTTAAACTGGGGTGTGGGTGTGTGAAGTGCTATCAGGTCGCTTCTGGCACGGCGACCCTATGAATTGTTGCCCAGAATCTCCTATCACTAACAGCTCAAGTCTTGCAAAGTGAAAACCATGGCTTCCTTCACTGAGTCAATCCATCTCATCTCGTCCTCTTTTTCTGCTGCCTTCAACTTTTCCTTGCATTATTGTCTTTTCCGGTGACTCTTGTCTTCTCGTAATGTGATAAAAAAAATATGATAGCCTCAGTTGAATCATTTTAGCTTCCAAAGAAAATTCAGGCTTGATTTGATCTAGAGCTCACTAGCTTTCGTTTTTGGCACGCCCGTAGTTTCCACAAAACTCTCCTCCAACCCCACAGAGCAAATCAGTTTATTGCATTAGGGTTTGGGAGGGGGGCTGGTTACTGCTGGCTGTAATGGGTATCCAGTCAGATGCAAAGGTGGGCTACAGTTTTATAAATCCTCTAAACGTTAGGTTTTGTTTAGGCTGGAAAATACTTATGCAATGTACTGCCCAAGATGACAATCCTAAAAAGTGTATCACAGGTCATCCTCCTAAACATATGAATGTTTCCCAGATACCAGCCTAGCTGTCCAAGGATGCAATACAGTCTATGCTTGCTTGGAACGAAGTGTCCTTGAACAGTGGGATCTTGAAGTCAACTTGCTGACGACTGGACTCTGAGCTTCTTCTTTCTCACTGACAGCTGATAAAGAGAGCTTGATGAATCCAAGGAAAACTCATATTCTTTTCAGTTCCAGTTTGGTGTAGTGGTTAAGTGTGCGGACTCTTATCTGGGAGAACCGGGTTTGATTCCCCACTCCTCCACTTGCACCTGCTGGAATGGCCTTGGGTCAGCCATAGCTCTGGCAGAGGTTGTCCTTGAAAGGGCAGCTGCTGTGAGAGCCCTCTCCAGCCCCACCCACCTCACAGGGTGTCTGTTGTGGGGGAGGAAGGGAAAGGAGATTGTGAGCCGCTCTGAGACTCTTTGGAGTGGAGGGCGGGATATAAATCCAATATCTTCTTCTTCTTCTTCAGTTGGGGCCTTTGTGCGATACTTCAACCACCATCATGTTTCCAGGAGGTCTCAATCTCTTGAGACCTTCCTTAGCTAGACTGTTGACAAAGAGGTATCAGCCGGCTCAGGGTGGCCAAGGCAATGAAACCACTGCACCGACTGAAGCTGTAACTTGGCTAAAATACAACCACCATTCAGTGAATAGCTTTGTTTCTCCAATCGCTGAGCTTGGAAATACCTAAAGTGCTCATGAAGTCCTGAACCTCCTGGCTCAAAAATCCTGATACATGCACTGAAGAGGGGGGTAGTCAAGACAAGTATTACTTGCACATCGTAAATTCTATTCTGGAGGAGAGAGGGGGTGGGGAAGGAAATCTGTATTACTGTGAAGTCGGAGGGGAAAAGGTGCTACAACTAGTCCCTTCGCAGGTTTTTCACATAAAGCTGACAAAACTTCAGGATTCCTTAACTATGTGCCAAATCTATCTAGAGTACAGTCTTGGAAAGAAACTGGACAGACGAGCCGTTCAGTTCAACAAGGCTATACACCAGGGGTGTCAAACATGCAGCCTGGAGGCCGAATTAGGCCCCAGAGGGCTCCTATCAGGCCCCCCAAACAACTGGCTGTGATCTGCTTCCTTCTCCCTCTCTCTTGCTCCCTTCTGCATCACAGATTGCTTTGCCAGGCTTGCTCCATTGCACAGGAGCTACAGAGCAAGGCCTCTGCTTTCTCCACTGGCTGAAGCTCCTCCCTTGGGAAGGAAGGGAAGAGGCAGAACTTGTTTTTCCAGGCTCTCTCATCTGCACAGCAGAGCTATTGAACCAAGCCTTTCTTCCTTCTATTGGCTGAGGCTCCTTCCCCTCCTGGTCTCCTGGGGAGGGAGGGAAAGAGCCAGAGCTTCCTTTGCCCAGTTTCCTGGAACCCATGGGAGAAATACAAAGAAAGCACCTTTGAGTGCTAATGTTTTACGTTTTTAAATAAATCTTTAGTCATGTTTGTCTGAGTCTTTTATAAAGTTTATATCTGCTGCCTAATCTTAAATAGGTACATACACCGCCCAGCCCGACATCACCCGACCCAACAAGGTCTCATTTATGTCAGATTCGATCCTCATCACACAATGAGTCTGACACTCCTGCTTTACACTGTACTAAAAGATAAGGAACGCAGCAGAAGAAAAGAGCAGAAGTCCGGTAGCACCTTAAAGACTAACGAAATTTGCAGCCGGACAGGAGCTTTTGTGAGTCAACTGCTGACTTCTTTAGATACGGCTAGAATGTGAGACCATCTGTCATAGCTTGGAGAGTGGAGTGACTTCAGATGCCAAATGACAATAGCAGGGAATGACAACAGCAGGCATGATTGGATTAGGTGTGATATAACAGAGGGGTAGCTGGCATGGAGAAATCAGTATTGGTAATGAGATGGGAAACCTAGGTCTTGATTCAGCCCGGCAAGATGCATTGTCTTGAGCTTCATTATCAGTTGCAATTCAGCAGTCTCTTTTTTCTAATCAGATCCTAATATAGCATTTATGCTACCTAGCAGGAGCCACACTGAACTGCGGTGGCATAAATATGTTTGATCATGAAAAACCAGCTTTCCAAGAACCATTCCCACCACCACCCTATCTCCAAAAAACCATACTCATAAACAGCGTCCCCTCTAAACTGAGTTAGCGTGAGCTAGATCGCAGATTTTTAGCCTCCAGCTCACACATTTTTGTCTTAGTTCAGGAAGGATGACCCCAGAACACAATAATTTATGCCAGGAGCTCACAAAGTAGAATTTGTGCTCATAAGACTCTGCAGCTTAGAGGGAACATTGCCCGTAAACCTTACGGTATTGGAAGATCTACAATTATTTGGCAGTCATTATTTCTGGGGGAATTTGTTCGCAGAAATAAAACTCTCCATCACTGATGGTATTTAAAAGAGTCACAACAAGGTTTTGATGCACAAAAGATACAGGAAGGGTCACAGATCAGTGGAAGAACACCTGCTCTGTGCAAAAGGATTCCCTGTTTCAAACTTGGATAGCAGGTGTTGTTGAAGACCTTTCTCTCCCTGAGACTCTGGCTGCCAGCCAGACAGGACAATACCAAGGTGGATGGAGAGGACAATATTGAGATGAAGACTCTGGTTGCTAGCTGGAGAGGACAATATCAAGGTGGATGGATCAGTGGTCTGATTCCATATACAGAAGCTTCATATGTCAATATACATCCGGGAAAGAAGACACAATGCGAGTACTGTTCCTCCCAAACCAGAGAAGGCTCTCCAGATGTTCCTGGAGCATTCAAATATGCTTACATCCATCATATCTGTATCATATGAACTTGGAGCCCAAGGTACTATTGACAAAGTGTAGGCTGGATGTACATTCAGACTGAGCAAGTAAGGAAGCTTTTTTTGTTTGTTTTACACCATCCCAACAGGCCCTCTGGTAGGTCAACAAATCATAGACAAAGAACTGATTTTTTCGAAGTTTAGAAACAGTTTCTAAAAGCTGTTCCACAGAACGTTCGGTAGAAACCATGCGAGCATCACAGCACACACAAACATGGTGAAAAGCCATATCCCAGCTTCCTAGCTTGTACAACCTGACAAGCATGCACGCTTATCTTTAGGGTATGCCTTTAAAAAGGGGAGACACAGATTGCTAAACAGGAGGAAACAAGACCAAGGTAGCAAATGTCACCCCCATCTTTAAAAAGCGTTCCAGAGGAGATCCGGGAAATTACAGGCCAGTCAGTCTGACTTCAATACCGGGAAAGTTGGTGGTAACCATTATCAAAGAGAGAATGAGTAGGCACATTAATGAACAAAAGTTATTGAGGAAGACTCAGCATGGGTTCTGTAAGGGAAGATCTTGTCTCACTAACCTGTTAGAGTTCTTTGAGGGGGTGAACAAACATGTGGACACAGGGGACCCAATAGATGTCGTTTACCTTGACTTCCAGGAAGCTTTTGATAAAATTCCTCATCAAAGGCTCCTTAGTAAGCTCGAGAGTCGTGGGGTAAAAGGACAAGCCCTCTTGTGGATCAAAAACTGGCTAATTAATAGGAAACAGAGAGTGAGTATAAATGGGCAATTTTCTCAGTGGAGGATGGTAAGCAGTGGGGTGCCGCAGGGGCTCAGTACTGGGTCCCATGCTTTTTAGCTTGTTCATTAATGATTTGGAGTTGGGTGTAAGCAGTGAAGTGGCTCAGTTTGCTGATGACACTAAATTGTAGCTTATTGTTGGAACTCTCTGTCTGGCTCAGTGATACTCTGTATTCTTGGTGCTTGGGGGGGGGGGGGCACAGTGGCCTGGCCCCTGATGGCACTTGGGTTTTTTGGCCTGGACTGGATGGGCCATTGGCCTGATCCAATATGGCTTCTCTTATGTTCTTATTTACAAATACATTGCAAAAGCACAAAGCATGAAACAGCCCCTATTCAATATAAAGCCAGGATATTCCACCCCATTAATATATGACAGCACAACACTTATTTGGCCTTACATCCAGTAACACTCTAAAGGTAAGGCATTTTATACGTAAAATAACTGAATCTGTTCAAACTGCACCAGCATCCACATAAGCGATGCCTTCTGCACTCCGAAGAAACCTGATCACCGCTCAAAAAGACCAATGGAGTTTTATGTGTGTTAAGTGAAGATTAGCTGCTTCTGACTTGTGGTGATCTTACGAATTAATGTCCTCCAAAACGTAATACCGTAAACAGCCTTGCTCAGGTCTTGCAAATGGAGGGCCACAGCTTCCTCGACTGAATCAATCCATCTCGTGTCGGGCCTTCCCCTTTCCTGCAGTCTTCAGCTTTTCCTAACATTACTGTCTTTTCCAGTAAGTCTTGTGTTCTCGTAACGTGATCAAAAGTCCGACAGCCTCGGTATAATATAATGGAACCTCGGTGTAGTCGTTTAATGGTTTGCAATCTCCGAAACTGCGCAAAGCCGCAGTAAACCAACACATCAAGAAATTACTGCTGGTCACACCACTGTCCACATCTTCACAGGCATTGCTTCAGGGGAAATCCAACAAAAACCAGTCTGGGAAGATCCGACAGTAGTTTGGAGCATCCCAAGGGAACTAGTAATTTCCGTAATCTGAGTGGTGATCAGGTAATTTCAGTAAAAGTCTGGGCAATTCTAGAGTTCCAAATAATAAATAACCTCTTCTGTCCTTCTCTGAGCGTCCTCTGTCCTTTAATGATTCATTCTGTTGCAAAGTGTAGGTCAGTCTTGCCCAGAATAAAGCAGCCCATTTGCATTAATTCCTGCCTTCTATCGCAACCGCCCTGACCTGGGTAACCCAGGCTAGCCGGATCTCGTCAGATCGTGGAAGCTAAACAAGGTTGACCCTGGAAATATTTGGATGGGAGACCTCCAAGGAATACCTTGGTCACAAGGCGGAGGCAGGCAGTGGCAAGCCACCTCTGAAGCGTCACAGCCAGTTTGGTGTGGTGGCGAAGTGTGCGGACGCTTACCTGGGAGAACAGGGTTTGATTCCCCACTCCTCCACTTGCACCTGCTGGAATAGCCTTGGGTCAGCCATAGCTCTCATAGACCTTCTTCCCCTGTAGTGCTTAAGTGCAAGGACTCTTACCTGGGAGAACAGGGTTTGATTCCCCACTCCTCCACTTGCACCTGCTGGAACGGCCTTGGGTCAGCCATAGCTCTGGCAGGAGTTGTCCTTGAAAGGGCAGCTTCTGGGAGAGCCCTCTCAGCCCCACCCACCTCACAGGGTGTCTGTTGTTGGGGGGGAAGGTAAAGGAGATTCTGAGCCGCTCTGAGACTCTGAGATGCAGAGCATAGGGCAGGATATCCAATATCATCATCATCTTCTTCTTTTGCCTTGAAAACCCCATGGGGTTGCCATAAGTCAGCTGTGACTTGATGGCATTTTCCACCACACCGTCACAACTACAGCATGAAAAACAGCTGCATCTCTGTGTGTAACTATGAGAATAAAATCAAATTTGATCAAAACAAGGCTTTTTTAAAAAAAATAATAATCCAAGTCTGTTCCTGTATCTTTTTAGGAGAAAACAAAAAGCTATCTGCAGTATGGAAAAAGGTTGAATATCCATTATTTGAATTTTTCAGGAGACTCTAGAGCAGGGGTGAACAAACTGCGGAATGGAAGCCACATGTGGCTCTTTCACACGTATTGTCAAAACCCCCACCGCCCCATCGGCCAGCTTGGAGAAGGCATTTGTCTCTTAAAATGCCTTCTCCAAGGCAAGCCAGCCAGCGATTTGGCGAATGCATTGGAAGTTAAAGTTGCTTTCTTTCCACCTCCCCCATCTATTTGCCATCCTTCTTTCCTATGTTGCAGCTCTCAAACACCTGACATTCATGCCTTGCAGCTCTCAAACATCTGACACTTATTCTAGACTGTACTCTAGATCAGGGGTGGCCAAACTTATTCTATGTGGCTCTTACATTAAGCAAATTTGGCCTCCCCTGCTCTACAGCCTACTGAACATGATGAATTTCTATTTATTTAAAAGGCCTGCATTGTTTTTCTGCCCACCTTCCAACAAAGACTTCCCTATACAAAACAGAACTAATCCAACAAATTAAGAAATCACAGGTCAAGTAGATAGTAAAAGAAAATGGAAACATGAGGAAAACAAACAGTCCTTTGTAATGTTGTTCCTGAAGATTTTAATTACACTGTAATTACATTTCCCCATTTAAAGCTCATCACGATAGAAACTTTCTGCAGACAAAAGGAACTTCAATTCTCCTCTCTTTTGTCCATGACAATTTCTGTACTGTCTCAAAAAAGACAAAGGCAGCGTCAAAATTTTCAGCTCTCTCTCACTTTCACCCACTAAAAGGAAAGCATTTTTCTCTCTCTAGCTAAACATTATTCCATTTCTTCTTCAATCTAACCACTTTTCCAGTTTGTTTGCAAAAAACAAACAAAAAAAACAGAAAAAAACTTGGAAACATATACAGCCAAATACCATTCTGTCCAATTTTTAAAACAAAGAAAAGAAAGACCACAATCAAGGCACACTAAGCTTCATTTACTATCCACTAACAAAAGCTCAGACTTAATATAACATAACCCCACACTGTGTGTACCTAAGAAACTGGAGACATAACATCACACCACCTATAAGCTTCTCTCTCAATCAGGTTTTAAATTCAACCTCGGTGGCCTGCGAGCAAATAAGTGTCTTGGGCACGATTCAATTAGCTTGTCGAGAAAGTTGCTCCCTCAACAACTCCAAGCACCCTTACCCTTGCAAACCCCGAGTTACTTGCTGATCCCCCCCCCCTTTCCCTTAGCTCTCACCACTCACCCTTCCACCAAAATGGCGACGTGGACAGTTAAGAGGAGGGGAAGAAAGGAAACAGTAAAAATGCCCTCTTAAGAGAAAGAGGGATGGAGGAGAGGATAGAATCAGTAGGGAGGGAATGTGAGGAGACCAAGGCTGGGGGAGAATCAAGAGATTGACAAAGAAGGAAGCTTTAAGGTTTACAAAGAAAAATTGGGGAAGGGGGGGGGATGCTACTAAAAAGACCCCCCCAAGCCTAAAGAATAGAAGCCTACAAAGAAAGCTGGAGAAAGGATGCCAGATACAGGGGATCTTTCGAAGCACAAACAGCCCCTTTCCCAAAATGGAGAAGCATCCTTCTTGGAACACAAGGGGAGGGCACACAAGCCTTGAAAATAATAATTAAAAAAAAAAAAAGGAGCCACAATGCAATCCTGTGCGGAGTCACTCCGGTCTAAGCTCCCTGGTTTCCAAGGGCCTCAAACTGGAGCAAGTTTGCACAGGGTATCACAATAAGAATTGGGAGGTGGGGGAGAGGGAGGCATACACCTCCATTATCCTTCCCAGCTTCTGGCCGGTCTTGGGTGGCTGAGAAGGCGGCACCACAATGCAATCCTACGCGGAGTCACTCCGGTCTAAGCGCCCTGGTTTTCCAAGGGCCTCGAACTGGAGCAAGTTCGCCCAGGGTCGCCCAATAAGAACGGTGGGCATCCGCCTCCGTTATCCTCCTCGCTTTTGGTTAGCCTTGGGTGCCTGAATAGGAAAGTCCCACAAAAGGAAGGAAGGCGATTTCCCTCTCAATTTTTTTATGCTTTTTTAAAAAACCCATTTTAAAAGAAACTTTCTTTTACAGTTCACACAGACAAAGCTCACAGCGACAAGATCCATCTAAATGTTGAAAACAAAGCACAAGGTCTAAAGAAGGACGGCGGTGCAGGATATACAAAATAACTCCAAATCAAAACAAACAAACAAAAAAACCAAACCACAAATCGATTTTCTGTAAAAAATTGAATTCGGAGGTACAACAGCACGTTCCATTCAATAAGATATGAAAGGAAACCGAACCTCTTTTTTCTTTTTCTTCCTTGGACGGGAGGGTGGGGGGATGTAGGTTGAAAGGGAAAAGGAAAAGGGATGTAGGTTGAAAGGGAAAAGGAAAAGGGGTGTCGGTTGAAAAGGAAAAAGGATGTAGGTCGAAAGGGAAAAGGAAAAGCTTTTAGACTCTCTCCATTTGCCCTCCCTCCTGCATCTTCAGGGGCCCCCTTTTTTGGGGGCCTCTGCGCGCCCAAACGGGTGGCAAAACCCACCACGCAGGGGGCAAGAGAGAAGTCCAAAATGGAGCCACCCCGTCTCGCCCTTCCTTCTCCCCCAAGAAGCGGGAAAGGCCGCGGCGGACCCAGGCAGGCAGGCAGGCCCGGCTGGGGAAGGAGCCCAACCGAAGGAAGAAAGAAGCGCCGCCTCACCTTTTCTTGTCGCTGCCGCCGCCCGTCGTCGTGTCCGACTCCATGGCGGTGGCCGCCGGCTTGGCTGGCCCGGGGAGGCTCTCACAGCGCGGCGGGGCCGCCTCGGAAGGTCGGCCGACGAGGAGCGAGCGAGGCCGGTTGTGGTGAAGGAGGCGGCGGCTGAGGCAACAGGGCTGGGGAGCTGAGGGGGCGGGCGGCCGAGGCTCCTCTCAGTCACGGCGAGGCGGAGCCGACGGGCCCGGCCCAGGCCTGGCCTTCCAGTCACGAGCGAGGCCTGCGCCACTCAGCAGCCGCCTGGTAGCCCGGCCCCTTCTCGGCAGCTGAGGCCCGCGGGGGAGGTGCCGGCCTTGTGTGCGCAGCTACGGCTCCCCCTCCTCAGGGAGGTTTGCTACCTTTCTGGGATCCACTATCACTGCAGATGGTGACTGTAGCCGTGAAGTTAAAAAGATGTTTCCCGCCCTGAGAGGACAGCTATGGCGAACCTGAGCAGTATAATAAAAAGTAGAGACATCACCCTGCCAACAAAAGTCCATACAGTCAAATAGATGGTATGCCCAGTAGTAATGTATGGCTGTGAGAGCTGGACCATAAGGAAGGCCGAGCGCGGAAGAAGAGATGCTTTTGAGCTGTGGTGCTGGAGAAGACACTTGAGAGTCCCTTGGACTGCAAGAAGATCCAGTCAGTCCTAAGGCAAATGTAGCCATGAAATTAAAAAACGTTTGTTCCTTGGGAGGACAGCTATGGCGAACCTGGGCAGTATAATAAAAAGTAGAGACATCACCCTGCCAACAAAAGTCCATACAGTCAAATAGATGGTATTCCCTGTAGTAATGTATGGCTGTGAGAGCTGGACCATAAGGAAGGCCGAGCGCAGAAGGGATGCTTTTGGGCTGTGGTGCTGGAGAAGACTCTTGAGAGTCCCTTGGACTGCAAGAGGATCCAGTCAGTCCTAAGGCAAATGTAGCCATGAAATTAAAAAAATGTTTGTTCCTTGGGAGGACAGCTATGGCGAACCTGGGCAGTATAATAAAAAGTAGAGACATCACCCTGCCAACAAAAGTCCATATAGTCAAAGCGATGGTATGCCCAGTAGTAATGTATGGCTGTGAGAGCTGGCCCATAAGGAAGGCCGAGCGCAGAATAATAGGTGCTTTTGAGCTGTGGTGCTGGAGAAGAATCTTGAGAGTCCCTTGGACTGAAGAAGATATTGGATTTATATCCCGCCCTCCACTCCGAAGAGTCTCAGAGCAGCTCACAATCTCCTTTCCTTCCTCCCCCATAACAGACACCCTGTGAGGTAGATGAAGATATTGGATTTATATCCCGCCCTCCACTCTGAAGAGTCTCAGAGCGGCTCACAATCTCCTTTACCTTCCTCCCCCACAACAGACACCCTGTGAGGTGGGTGGGGCTGGAGAGGGCTCTCACAGCAGCTGCCCTTTCAAGGACAACCTCTGCCAGAGCTATGGCTGACCCAAGGCCATTCCAGCAGGTGCAAGTGGAGGAGTGGGGGAATCAAACCCGGTTCTCCCAGGTAAGAGTCCACACACTTCACCACTACACCAAACTGGCTCTCCAAGAAGATCAAAGACTGCAAGAAGATCAAATCAGTCAGTCCTAAGGGAAATCAACCCTGACTTTTTCCTGGAAGGTCAGATGCTGAAGCTGAAGCTCAAATACTTTGGCCCCCAAATGAGAAGGGAGCACTCCCTGGAGAAGATCCTGATGCTGGGAAAGACAGAAGGCAAAAGAAGAAGGGGACGGCAAAAGATGAGATTGCTGGACAGCATTACTGATGTAAGTAGCATGAATTTGAGCAGACTTCGGAGGATGGTGGAAGACAGAAGGGCCTGGCGTGACTTTGTCCATGGGGTTGCAAAGTGTCTGACTCGACTGTGCGAGGGGAGATAAGAAGAGGGGTGGCCGAGCTGGGTTTGAGGGAGGAAAAAGGAGCGCCATTCTTTCCCTGGTAGATGGTGAAGCTAAGGGGGAAAGAATGTTTCTGGGCGTGTGCAGAGTGCTGCGCACCTCGCCTTCCTGCCACGGTCTGCAAACGATCTACTTGGGCTGACTTTTCCAGATAGAAGGTGAAGCTGCCAAGGTCAGGACAAAAGAGCGTTTCTGAGTGTGTGCAGAGCGCACCTTGCCTTTCTGTCATGACGGAGGAAAAGGGAGCACCATTCTTTCCCTGGTAGTCAGTGAAGCGAGGGAGAAAAGAGTGTTTCTGGGTGCGTGCAGAGCGCTGCGCACCTTGCCTTCCTGCCACAGTCTGCAAACAATCTACATGGGCTGAGTTTTCCTGGTAGAAGTTGAAGCTGGCAGGGTCAGTACAAAAGAGCGTTTCTGAGAGTGTGGAGAGCACAGGGAACCTTTCTGGCACGGCCTGCAAACAATCAACTTGGGTTGACTTTCCTGGTACAAGGTGAATCTGCCTGGGCCAGTACAAAAGAGTGTTTCTGAGTGTGTGTAGAGAGCTTGCTATTTTTCTGCCATGGCCTGCAAACAATCTACTTGGGCTGACTTTCCCTGGTAGAAGGTGAATCTGCCAGGGCCGATACAAAAGAGCATTTCTGAGTGTCTGCGGAGTGCACCATGCCTTTCTGCTATGGCCTGCAAACAATCTACTTTGGTTGACTTTCCCCAGTCGAAGGTGAATCTGCCAGGGCCAATAGAAAAAAGTGTTTCTGAGCGTGTGCAGCGAGCTTGCTGTTTTTCTGCCATGGCTTGCAAACATATTCTCCTCTGTTTTGTCCTCACATCCACCCTGTGAGGTAGGCTGGGCTGAGAGTGTATGACGGCCAGCAAACTTCCATGCCAGAATGGGGATTCGAACCTGGGTTTGCCCAGATTATCATCGGACACTTTATTTCAAGGGTGTCAAATTCATTTGTTATGAGGGCCAGATCTGACATAAATGAGACCTTGTTGAGCCAAGGCATGTCAGGCCTGGCCGTATGTGTACCTATTTAAGATTCGGTAGCAGAGATATAAACTTTGTAAAGGAAACAGACAAACACAAAGATTTTTTTTTTTAAAAAAAACTTAAGACATGCTTAAAACATTAGCACTCATTGATCTTAAAGGTGCTTTCTTTGCATATCTCCCATGGGATCCAGGGAACTGGGCAAAGGAAGCTCTGGCTCTTTCCTTTCTTCCCCAGGGGACCAGGAGGGGGAGGAGCCTGAGCCAACAGAAGGAAGAATGGCTCTGCTGTGCGATTGAGAGAGCCTGGCAAAGCAAGCTCTCCCTCCCCCTTCCTCCCCCAGGGAGGAGCCTCAGCCAATGGAGAAGATAGAGACTTTGCTCTGTAGTTCCTGTGCAACTGAGCAAGCCTAGCAAAGCAAGCTGTGATGCAGAAGGAAGCAAGAGAGAGGGAAAAGGAAGCAGATTACAGCCAGTTACTCGGGGGCCTGATAGGAGCCCTCCAAAGGTCTGATTCGGCCCCCAGGCCACATGTTTGACACCCCTGCTTTATTTATTTATTTTTCTATCCCGCCCTCTCCGCAAGCGGACTCAGGGTGGCTAACAATCAGTTAAAAACACAAGTTGAGGTTACAATTTAAAAACAATAAGACTTAACAATTAAAAATTAAAAAAAAAAACATTCATGGTGCTACTCAGAAATTTTTGGTATAGGCGGGATCATCCCGGCTCTCTGGTCTCATTTTTTTTTTAAATAAATAAATAGAAACATGTTTCCGAGTGAGTGCAGAGCGCACGTTGCCTTCCTGCCGTAGTCTGCAAACAATCTCCTTTGATTGACTTTCTCTGGTAGAAGGTGAAGCTGTCAAGGTCAACTGCTTCCTTTTTTAAAACAATATTGTTTCTAAACATGTGCAGAACGCTCATGGTCTTTCTGACACGACCTGCAATCAATCGCACTTCAGTTGACTTTCCCTGATAGAAGCTGAAGCTTCCAGAGTCAATTATAAAAAAAAAACCCAACCACCAAAGGAGGAGGTGTTTGTGAGTTTCCTGCATTGTGCAGGGGGTTGGACTAGATTACTCTAGAGGCACCTTCCAACTCTATAATTCTATGTTTCTGAGTGTGTGCAGAGCACATGTTGCCTTCCTGCTATGGCCTGCAGACAATCTACTTTGGTTGACTTTCCCTGGTAGAAGGTGAGTGGCTGTGACTCAGCAGCAGAGCATCTGCTTGGCACACAGAGGGTCCCAGAGTCAATCCCTGGCATCTCCAGGCAAAAGGCTAAGAGAGGGACTACCAGTCTGCATAGACCAGGGGTGTCAAACATGCAGCTCGGGGGCCGAATCAGGCCCCCGGAGGGCTCCTATCAGACCCCCCCCCCAAGCAACTGACTGTCATCTGCTTCCTTCTCCCTCTCGCTTCCTTCTGCATCACAGCTTGCTTTGCCAGGCTTGCTCAATTGCACAGGAACTACAGAGCAAAACCTCTGTTTTCTCCACTGGCTGAGGCTCCTCCCTTGGGGAGGAAGGGGGAAGGAATCGCTTGCTTTGCCAGGCTCTCTCAATTGTACAGCAGAGCTATTGAGCCAAGCCTCTCTTCATTCTATTGGCTGAGGCTCCTCCCCCTCCTGGTCCCCTGGGGAAGGAAGGAAAGAGCCAGAGCTTCCTTTGCCCAGTTCCCTGGATCCCATGGGAGAAATACAAAGAAAGCATCTTCAAAATGAAGGAGTGCTAGTGTTTTTAAGCATGTTTTAAGTTTTTTTAAAAATACATATTTGTGTTTATGTTCTTTATAAAATTTATATCTCTGCTACCTAATCTTAAATAGGTTCACACATGGCCCAGGATGGCCCAGCCCAGCAAGGTCTCATTATGTCAGATACGGCCCTCATAACAAATGAGTTTGACACCCCTGTTTCTAACAGTAACGAACCAATGGTCTGATTCAGTGCAGCTTTTTTTTTTTAAAGCATGTTTCTGAGCATGTGCAGAGCACACATTGCCTTCTGGCCTGGATTGCAAACACTATTGGTGTATTCATGCACACTAAACACTGCACTTGGCAGCTGGATTTTTACCGTGTAAGAACAGCAAAATCCACTTGCAGCTGCACCTGCATGACAAATCGTAACACTGAATAAATTGCAGTTCCTCACTGCCTGCAAATACAGCCAGAAACTTTTAAAGGTAAGATGGTCACACATGTTAGAAGCGATAAACTTTCTGAATAGGAAAACCATATAATTTCCAGGAAGCCTTGAATTTTCGCGAACCTCTCAGTTCAGAAATTAACTGGGTGGTTAGAAAAAGGGAAAGGAAAGGTCCCCTGTGCAAGCACCAGTCATTTCCGACTCTGGGGTGACGTTGCATCACGACGTTTTCACTGCAGAGGGGTTTTTTTTTACGGGGTGGTTTGCCATTGCCTTCCCCAGTCATTTACACTTTCCCCCCAGCAAGCTGAGTATTCATTTTACCAACCTCAGAAGGATGGAAGGCTGAGTCAACCTCAAGCCGGCTACCTGAATCCAGCTTCCACCGGAATCGAAGTCAGGCTGTGAGCAGAGAGTTCAGGCTGCAGTACTGCAGCTTTACCGCTCTGCGCCATGGGTTAGAACCTTCCCCTTAAATCTTCGATGTGTGCGGGGAGGTGGGGGTCTGCTGATTTTTCACAGCAGGGGGTTATCTTACTGTGAAGAATGTTAAGGTGGACCCTTGAGGCACTGGATTTTGGTGCTGTTGAAGGTGGAAAGTAGAGATCTGACTCAGGGAGCGCAATCCACTGCTGGCTTAGGGTTGCCAACTCAGGTTTGGAAAATTCCTGGAGATTTGGGGAAGACTGCAGGGTTTGGAGAGGGGAAGGCCCTCAGCAGGATATAATGCCATAAAGTACACCTTACAAAGCAGCCATTTTATCAGAGGGGAAGAAGAAGAAGACTGCAGATTTATACCCCGCCCTTTTCTCTATATCAGAGACTCAGAGCAGTTTACCTATCTCTTCTCCCCCCACAACAGACACCCTGTGAGGTGGGTGGGACTGAGAGAGCTCTCCTAGCAGCTGCCCTTCCAAGGACAGAGGCTCAGAGCGGCCTACAATCTCCTTTCCCTTCCTCCCCCACAACAGACACCCTGTGAGGTGGGTGGGGCTGAGAGGGCTCCCCCAGCAGCTGAGCCTTTTCTGGATGCTGGGATCGTCTGAAACATATATTTACCAGCAATAAGGCACGTTGTGAAGAAAAATATAACAGGCTCTAGAAAAAGGCTCTGAGTGAATGCCCAATCACACAGTAGGGGACCAGGAAGAGCCTTCTACTGGCTGCAACCACTCTGGTAAGGGTCTGTCTGGGACGGCCCAGAGCACCCACCCAACCCCAGCGTCTTCCTTCTTAGGAAGCACCTTTTAGCTATGACCAAAGAGACGTGAAGATCCAGGCAGTTTATAGATTTATTATAAGTGCTTGAAACAGTAAGTGGGTAATAAAACTTTTAGTGCGACAGTGAACTAAGAAACAGTAAAGGCTAGTGTAAATAAATAAAAGCCCTGAAATGTCCGACTAGACCAGGGGTGTCGAACTCATTTGCTATGAGGGATGGATCTTGACCTTATCAGGCCAGGCCTTGCTTGTCATAAAATGTAATGCCAGGTCAAGGAGATATAAACTTTACAAAGGACACAGACAAACACACACGCTCGGCCTAATCCACCTCACTGGCTTGGTGAACTTCAACGAACAGGAGGAAGAGGGGCTTGGCTCAGTAGCTCTGCTCTGCTGTGCGATTGAGAGAACCTGGCAAAACTAGCTTTCCTTCCCCCAATTCCTCCCCGATGGAGAAGCTTTGTTCTGTAGCTCCTGTGTGATTGAGCAAGCCTGAAAAAGCAAGCAGTGATGCAGAAGGAAGCAAGAAAGGGAGAAGGAAGCAGATGACTGTGAGTTGCTCAGGGGCCTCATTCGGCCCCTGGGCCGCATGTTTCACACCCCCGGACTAGACGTTCCTTTGCTATAACTCCAAAACTTCACCACCCCCTTGGAGTAAGGGATCCCTCTCTCTAGCTGCCTTCTCTCCAGAGAGAATCTTTTCCCCTGCAGCCTTTTCCAGAGAGAATGCCCTTTCCAGCCAGACCTTTTATGCTTTCCCTCCTAGGTCCCATCCCCTCTAGGCTAGTTTTCCCTCCAAAACTCTGCCACCCAATCAGAGGGACAGAAGGAATCCTGGGAGATGTAGGCCCATCAGAAACTACAATGTAGGCTTCTCCCTGCCCTCTTAAGCCCCACTAGGCCACAGATGATGACACCCCTCCCCATCCTTGCTGTCTTTAGGAAATCTCCAGGTGCTACCTGGAGGTTGGCAACCCAACAAACCAGACAAGCTGAACCTTCCTTGTCCAGAGCTTTAATAATAATAATAATAATAATAATTTTTAATTTATATCCTGCCCTCCTCACCGAAGCAGGCTCAGGGCAGCTCACATAGTATAAATACAATATTACAATAATAAAATAATAAAACAGATAAAATATCCCAATTTACAGTTATTACTCAGTTAAGCAATTAAGAGATCAATAAAACAAAATTTAAAACCACAGATTAATTGGTGCTGCAGATATAACATAGCTTGCATAGCGATGGTATAATTCCCACATTAAAAAGCTAGCTGGAAGAGGTTGGTCTTACAGGCCCGGCGGAACTGGTTAAGGTCCCGCAAGGCCCGCACCTCTTCTGGTAGCTGGTTCCACCAGCGGGGAGCTGTAGCCGAGAAGGCCCCCTCTCTCGTCGTTTTCAATTTGACCTCCTTCGGCCCAGGGATTGTCAGCAGATTTTGCGAGCTAGATCGAAGCACTCTCTGGGGAACATATTTGCAGGATTTTTTAAACCAAGTTGTCATGGACCAAGGAAAAGCAAACTGCAGCTCTCTGGGAACATGGTGAGGATGTGGTGGCTAAAAAGGCAAATGCAATTTGGAGCTGTGTCAACAGAAGTATAGTGTCCAGATCACGTGAAGTGATGGTTTCATTTGACTCTGCTCTGGTAAGACCTCACCTGGAGTATTGTGTTCATTTTGGGGGCACCACATTTTAAGAAGATTATAGACAAGCTGAAACGGGTCCAGAGGAGGAGGATGAAGATGGTGAGGGGTCTGGAGACCAAGTCCTATGAAGAAAGGGGGACAGAGGTGGGCATGTTTAGGCTGGAGAGGAGGCTGTTGAGAGGTGATATGATCACCATCTTCAAGTATTCAAAGGGCTGTCATCTAGAGGATAGTGTGGGATAGTTTTCTGTGGCCTCAGAAGGTTGGACCAGAACCAGTGGGTTGAAATTAAATCAGAAGAGTTTCCGGCTCAACATTAAGAACTTCCTGATGGTTAGAGCGGTTCCTCAGTAGAACAGGCTTCCTCGGGAGGTGGTGAGCTCTCTTTCCTTGGAGGTTTTTAAACAGAGGCTGGATAGCCATCTGACAGCAATGAAGATCCTGTGAATTTAGAGTTGGAATGAGCCTCCAGGGTCATCTAGTCCAACCCCCTGCACAATGCAGGAAATTCACAAATACCTTCCCTACACAAATACATCCCCATCAGAAGAGCCCTGCTGGATCAGACCCATGGTCCATCTAGTCCAGCTTCCACACAGTGGCCAGCCAGTTCCTCGAGTGCCAGCAACAGGGCATAGAGGCCAAGACCTTCATTAGAACATCAGAAGAACCTTGCTGGATCAGAGCAGTGGTCCATCTAGTCCAGCATCCAGCCTCACACAGTGGCCAACCAATTCCTTTGGACGGCCAACAACAGGGCATAGAGGACAAGGGCTTCATAACAACATCAGAACAGCCCTGCTGGATTAGACCAGTGGCCCATCTAGCCCAGCATCCTGTCTCACACAGCGACCAATCAGTTCCTCTGGAGGGCCAACCACAGGGCTTAGAGGCCAGGGCCTTCATAAGAACATCAGAAGAGCCCTCCTGGATCAGACCAGTGGTCCATCTTTTTCAGCATCTTGTCTCACACAGTAGCCGGCCAGTTCCTCTTGAGGGCCAACAACAGGGCTTAGAGGCCGAGGCCTTCATTAGAACATTAGAAGAGCCCTGCTGGATCAGACCAGTAGTCCCTCTAGTCCAGCATCCTGCCTCACACAGTGGCCAACCAGTTCTTCTGGAGGGCCAACAACAGGGCAGAGAGGCTGAGGCCTTCATTAGAACATCAGAAGAGCCCTGCTGGATCAGACCAGTGATCCATCTAGTCCAGCATCCTGCCTCACACAGAAGAAGAAGAAGATATTGGATTTATATCCTGACCTGGACTCCAAAGAGTCTCAGAGCGGCTCACAATCTCCTTTACCTTCCTCCCCCACAACAGACACCCTGTGAGGTGGAAAGGGGCTGGAGAGGGCTCTCACAGGACAACCTCTGCCAGAGCTATGGCTGACCCAATAGCAGGTGCAAGTGGAGGAGTGGGGAATCACACAGTGGCCAACCAGTTCCTCTGGAGGGCCAACAACAGGGCATGGAGGCCGAGGCCTTCATTAGAACATTAGAAGAGCCCTGCTGGATCAGACCAGTGGTCCATCTAGTCCAACATCGTGCCTCACACAGTGGCCAACCAGTTCCTCTGGAGGGCCTACCACAGGCCGTGGAGGCCGAGGCCTTTATTAGGATGTCAGAAGAGCCCAGCTGGATCAGACCAGTGAGGCTCCATCTAGTCTAGCATCTTGTCTCACACAGCAGCCACCCAGTTCCTCTGGAAGGTTAAAAGCGGCATAGAGGCTGAGGCTTTCCCTTGGTATTGCTTCCTGGCTCTGGGAAAATTCCCTCTGCATCAGCATATTGCAGAGGAAGATCAGACCAGTTGCTGCATTCAAGAGGTGTCTTTAAGGAAGTTTGCTCACCGGTGCTGATCTGTATCGTTGAAGAAACTCTGATAAGCTTTATAAAAAAAATAACCCTCAAGGTTCCTGAGAAGCCAGAAATCTATTTATTTCTTTGCTGCCGCACTACGGATTTCCTTGAAATCCGCAAACACTCTACATCTTAAAAAAACCTTGCCCAGCATTTAAAATATAGGTTAGGTGGGTCATTTAGAGATTGGCCTGAGTAGCATTTACACACTGAAGCTCTTGAGCACATGCACGCACACACAGAAGGACACTCCGCAGGACTGGCTCTAGACCAGGGGTGTCGAACTCATTTGTTATGAGGGCCATTTCTAACATAAATGAGACCTTGTTGGGCCGGGCCATGTCGGGTTGGGCCAAGCTGTGCCGTGCCATGTGTGTACCTGTTTAAGGTAGCAAAGATATAAATTTTATAAAGAACACCGACAAATGCAAATATATATTTTTAAAAACGTAAGACACGCTTAAAACGTTAGCGGTCATTCGTCTTAAAGTTTCTTTCTTTTGTATTCCTCCCATGGGATCCAGGGAACTGGGCAAAGAAAGCTCTGGCTCTTTCCTTCCTACCGCGGAGGAGTGGTGGGGGAGGAGCCTCAGCCAATAGAAGCAAGAGAGGCTTGGCGCTGTAGCTCTGCTGTGTAATTGAGAAAGCCTGGAAAAGCAAGCTCCGCCTTCCCCCCTTCCTCCCCAAGGGAGTAGCCTCAGCCAATGGAGAATATAGAGGTTTTGCTCTGTAGCTCCTGTGCGATTGAGCAAGCCTTGCCAAGCAAGCTGTGATGCAGAAGGAAGCAAGAAGGAAGCTTGAGACCCTGGAGAGCCGCTGCCAGTCTGAGAAGACAATACTGACTTTGATGGACCAAGGGTCTGATTCAGTATAAGGCAGCTTCATATGTTCATATGTAAGAGAGAGGAAGACAGACGCAGGCGACAGCCAGTTGCTCGAGGGCCTGATAGGAGCCCTCTGGGGGCCTGATTAGGCCCCTGAACTGCATGTTTGACACCCCTGCCCTAGACTGTCTGGCACCCTAGGCAAGGCTGACTTCTGGTGCCCCTCCCCGCACTGATAACATCACTGAGTCACATGGGGGCACCCAATTAGGCGCCCCCAGAAGGCCAGCGCCCTAGGCAATCACTTAGTTTGCCTAGTGGTAGTGCCAGCCTTGCTCATTACTCTTGACCCAAAGTGCTTTCCTCCTTCTTGAGAGTCAGAGATCTGTCCCCTCCACATAATCTCCATCGTTAGTGTAAAAAATATAGCTGCCTTGGAGGAATAAAACGCTTTAATGCTTCGTGACTTCTCAGGAACCCTGAGGGTTTTTTTTTATATAGCTTACCAGAGTTTCTTCAACTATACGGATTAGCACCAGTGAACAAACTTCCTTAAAGACACCTCTTGAACGCAGCAACTGGGGCTGTGGTCAGACCCCCTTATGGAATATTCCTACAGCAAAGGGGAGAGTTATGCAAAAACGGAACTCAGCTTTGGGGAAGAGAAAGGCCAAGACAAGGGTCTCCTTCTCTCAGGGGAGGAAAAGGAGAATCGGAAAGCCCCTTGGAGGCCACGGCTGTCTAACGACCCGTGAACACAGATCGAAGTCGGCAGCCGCGTTGGTCTGAAGCAGTAGAACAAAGTAGGAGTCGAGCGCACCTTTAAGACCAACAAAGTTTTATTCAGAACGTCAGTTTTTGTGTGCTCCGAGCCCACTTCATCAGACAAGGAATCAGGTACAGTGAGCAGAGCTACGTATAGCTGGCAGGCAGTGGTTTAGAATGCAAAATGGTTCAAATTTAAGATCACAGATTCTGTGCGGACACAGATTCTGGTGAGTCGCCCTGTCAGTCTGAAACAGCAGAACAGAGTTTTGAGTCCAGCGGCACCTTTAATATGAACAATGTTTGATTCAAGGTGCCAGCTTTCCGTGTGCATGCCTAACTCCAACTTTGTTCTAGTGTGAACACAGATGCTCTGGGGCAACTGTAATCTAATCTGTAATTATTCATGTGCAGAGGAGCGAGGAACATAAAAGGGGGTTTACACAGAGGAGCGCACTGTGAGCAGATACTGAGAAGTACCTCCCCTGCCGACACACACACACACACATACTTAGAGCTTTATATTGTAGCTCCTGTGCGATTGAGCAAGCCTTGCCAAGCAAGCTGTGATGCAGAAGGAAGCAAGAGAGAGGGAGACAGAAGCAGATGACAGCCAGTGGCTCGGGAGCCTGATAGGAGCCCTCCAGGGGCCTGATTCGGCCCTTGAACTGCATGTTTGACACCCCTGCACTTTTATATTGTGCTTTATATTGTGGACCTGCCCCCTCTGCAATTTCACATCAGGAATCTGCAAATCCAGTGGAGAATAAGCACACTGGTCTTTAGGGCCTTGATGGTCTGTCCTTTCCTGTAACCTCAAACTTTCCTCCTTGCTGATTTCAGAGGGGTACAAGCAACAAGAGTAGGGTTGCCAACCCACAGGTGGGGGCAGTAGGGTTGCCAATCCCCAGGTGGGGGCAGGGGATCCCCCGGTTTGGAGGCCCTCCCCCCGCTTCAGGGTTGCCAGAAAGCGGGGGGGGGGACGTCTGCTGGGAACTCTGTTATTCCCTATGGAGATTTATTCCCATAGAAAATCATTGAGAATTGATCCGTGGGTATCTGGTGCTCTGGGGGGGCTGTTTTTTGGGGTAGAGGCACCAAATTTTCAGTATAGCATCTAGTGCCTCTCCCCAAAACACGTCCCAAGTTTCAAAAAGATTGGACTAGGGGGGCCAATTCTATGAGCCACAAAAGAAGGTGCCCCTATCCTTCATTATTTCCTCTGGAAGGAAGGAATTGAAAAGGTGTGCTGTCCCTTTAAATGTGATGGCCAGCACTCCCTTTAGAGTTCAATTATGCTTGTCAAAGCCTTGATCTTGGCTCCACCCCTAATGTCTCCTGGCTCCACCCCCGAAGTCTCCTGGCTCCACCCCCGAAGTCTCCTGGCTCCATCCCCAAAGTCCCCAGATATTTCTTGAATTGGACTTGGCAACCCTAGGGGGCGGGGGATCTCCCGGGTTGAAGGCCTCCCCCCCGCCCCGCTTCAGGGTCATCAGAAAGCGGGGGGAGAGAAATGTCTGCTGGGCACTCTATTAGTCCCTAGGGAGACCAGTTCCCATAGGGTATAATGGAGAATTGATCCGTGGATATCTGGAGCTGTTGGGGAGGGGGCCTGTTTTTTGAGGTAGAGGCACCATATTTTCAGCATAGCATCTGGTGCCTCTCCTCAAAACACCGCCCACGTTTCAAAAGGATTGGGCCAGGGGGAACAATTCTGTGAGCCCCCAAAGATGGTGCACCTATCCTTCATGATTTCCAGTGGAGGGAAGGCACTGAAAAGGTGTGCAGTGGTCCCTTTCAATGGGATGGGCAGCACTCCCCCTTTGGAGTTAAGTTCTGCTTGTTACAACCTTGCTCCTGGCTCCGCCCCCAAAGTCTCCTGGCTCCACCCCCAAAGTCCCCAGATATTTCTTGAATTAGACTTGGCTACCCTAAACAAAAGGAAGCTGTGGAATAGACTCCCGCAAAAAAAAAAAAAACCTCAAAGGCTCACGGCTGCAAATTACTGGCGACAAATTTATAACCAATTTAAAGAGTGTCATTATAGAAAATTTCAAAAGTGCAATATAAACATTAAATGACAATTTCATACATGTTTGTTCGCACTACTTATACTTTGGCCTGACAAACTCCCGGGGTAGCTGTGTTCTGTTGCCGCACTTGCTTCTGTATCTTATCTTAGTGGCCATGACTCTGCTCAGCTATGTATGGCTTTGCTCACTGTGCTGGATTCCTCGTCTGATGAAGTGTGCTAAAGAGCACACGAAAGCTTACGTTCTAAATAAAAATTGGTTGGTCTTAACGGTGCAACTTGACTTCTGCTTTGTTCAACTGTATCTTATCTTGTAACGGATTTTGCTGATGATGCTGTTAGTTTTGTTTTACCTTTTTATCATTATGTTCCTACTTTTCCATTGTGAGTGGCTTTTGGCTTTATACAATAAATAGTTCTGCTCTGCTGCAGCAATAATAAGCTCGAATTGACAAATTCCCAGGAGAATAAACACTTCTGTTCCTTAGTATGGTAAAATCTTAATGTGCCATATAACATTAAGCTTCCCTCCTTTATGATTTCAGAGGAGTAGCCGTGTTATTCTGTTTGTGAAGTTTCAAAGACTAGATTTAGATTGGAATACAATTTCATTAATCTTTCAAGTGGCATGGGCACCTGTTTTCTTCTCTTCCCCCTCCCCTCTAATTATGATCAGGGTTTTTTGGGTATAAAAAGCCCAGCAGGAACTCATTTGCATATTAGGCCACACCCCCTGACATCCCCATTGTTTAACGCAGGGCATTTTGTAGAAGCCCAGCAGGAACTCATTTGCATATTAGGCCACACACCCCGACACCAAGCCAGCTGGGACTGCCTTCCTGCTCAAAAAGGCCCTGATGATAATTAGCATCAAGGCTTTTTTCGTAGCTTGAACTCCTTTGCATATTAGGCCACACATCCTTGATGCAACCAATCCTCCTGGAGCTTACAGTAGATCCTGTAAGAAGAGCCCTGTAAGCTCTCGGAGGATTGGCTACATCGGGGTGTGTGGCCTAATATGCAAAGGAGTTCCTGCTACAAAAAAAAGCCCTAATTAAGAAGCGATGGTTAGAACCAGATATGGAACAACTGATTGGTCTAGAATAGGAAAAGGAGTACAACAAGGGTGCATATTAGCACCCTGCTTATTTAATTTATATGCAGAGTACATCATGTGACAAGCCGGCCTGAATGAAACACAAGTCAGAATTAAGATTCCCGGGAAAAAAACATCAACAACCTCAGATATGCAAACGATACCACTCTAATGGTAGAAAGTGGACCTAAAAAGCCTCTTGATGAGGGTGAAAGAGGAGTGTGAAAAAGTTGGTTTGAAACTCAACATCACAACAACTAAGATCATGACATCCAGCCCCATCACTCCTTGGCAAATAGAAGGGGAAGGCACGGAAATAGTGGCAGGCTTCACATTCTTGGGATCCAAGATCACTGTAGGTCAGGGGTGGCCAACGATAGCTCTCCAGATGTTTTTTGCCTACAACTCCCATCAGCCCCAGCCAGCATGGCTGATGGCTGGGGCTGATGGGAGTTGTAGGCAAAAAACATCTGGAGAGCTATCGTTGGCCACCCCCGCTGTACACGGTAACTGCAGTCATGAAATTAAAAGACTCCTGCTCCTTGGGAGAAAAGCTATGGCAAACCTAGACAGCATAATAAAAAGTAGAGACATCACACCGGCGACAAAAGTCCGTATAGTCAAAGCGATGGTATTCCCAGTAGTAAGGTATGGCTGTGAGAGCTGGACTGTAAAGAAGACTGAGCACCGAAGAATAGATGTTTTTGAGCTGTGGTGCTGGAGAAGACTCTTGAGAGTTTCTTGGACTGCAAGAAGATCAAATCAGTGAATCCTAAAGGAAATCAACCCTGACTGTTCCTTGGAAGGTCAGATACTGAAACTGAAGCTCAAATACTTTGGCCACCAAATGAGAAGGGCGCACTCCCTGGAGAAGACCCTGATGCTGGGAAAGACAGAAGGGGATGGCAAAAGATGAGATGGCTGGACAGTGTTACTGATGTAACTAACATGAACTGGAGCAGACTTCGGAGGATGGTGGAAGACAGAAGGGCCTGGCATGACTTGGTCCATGGGGTCGCAAAGAGTCGGACTAGAGTGTGCGAATGAACAACAACAAAAATCATACTATTTATTCCTAATTAACATACTGTGATACTGGAACCAGATAATGGATAAAATAAAGGACATTACAAACATAAAATTATCTTGTACTTTTTGGAAAATTGGGCAACTCTTCACATAGATGATTCAAAGAAAGATCTTATTTCTATCATATTATCTATCACCAAAATTCTGATTGCAACGAAATGGTTAGATAAATATCCACCCACAATCCAACAGTGGCTAATAAAACTATGGGACTATTTCATTCTTTCAAAAATGGCTTATGCTCGCTCCAACTTATCCCCTAAAAATTACAGGGAAAAGGTTGTGGCAGTGTGGTACCCAGCACTTTAATACAATATGATATGATTCCAAAAAACTATTTGTATTTAGATATAATTTCTTATTAGTTAATGTTGACTTTGTTTACAGGTTAAAGTTCCTCTTATGCAGACTTCCAGGGGAGGAAAATGCCGAGCTGAGCTGCTTCTCACAACAGGAGCAGGCTGGAACTTCTGTTCGGGGTAGTGGAAGGCAAATTAATGCCTACTGCCTACTTTTCTCAGTCAGAGATTAGTCTAATATATGCACAGAAAACTTTGAGGAGATTTACCTTGGCTAAAAGAGAGTCCCGGGGGGGCTCCTTTGAGGGGTCTCCAGAGACGAGTTGCATATTCATCATCTGCAGAAGTTTTCAGAGTAATTTATTTGACATAAGCTCGACAGAATCCTAACCTTCTTGGACATTGCTAAACATCTAAAGCTACACAAGACCCGTGTGGATCTGGATAATTGGCAGAAAAGGTACAGATTACTAAAGCTGTTATTTCGTTGATCCCAAAGGAAGATAGAGATGTCACGAATGTAAAAAATTACAGACCAATTTCGCTATTAAATAATGACTATAAAATATATACAAGAATCTTGGCAGAACGGCTTAAACAACATTTGATAAATTTTATAAAGGAGGAACAAGCGGGGTTTCTTCCCAAAAGGCAAATAAGAGACAAAATTAGAACTGTTGTAAATATTGTAGAATATTATGAAAGACATCCAGAAAAGGAAGCAGCATTATTCTTTCTGGATGCAGAGAAAGCATTTGACAATTTAAACTGGGACTTTATGTTTGCAGTAATGGAGAAAATGGAGTTGCGAGAAAGCTTTATAAGAATGATAAAAGCAATATATACTGAACAACGTGCAAGGCTATGTATAAACGCAGATCTTACAGAAGATATGACAATTAGCAAAGGTACAAGACAAGGCTGTCCACTTTTCCCACTGTTGTTTATAATGACTCTTGAAATATTATTGATGCAGATTCAAGATGATAAAGAAATAGAAGGATTAAGAATAAAAGGATTTACTTACAAATATAGAGCATTTGCATTTGATATAATGTTTATAAATGAAAACCCTATACAAGTTACACCTTTGTTGTTAGCCAAAATACAAGAATATGGGGAGTTAGCGAAAATTTGTATTAACAAAGAAAAATCAAAGTTTTATGTAAAAATATGTAAATAAACAAGCAACAGGCCTTGCAGAGACTGACGGGCTGTGAAGTTACCTCAAAGGTAAAATATTTGGGTGTAGAGATAACAATGAAGAATATTGATTTGTTCAAAAATAACTATGAGAAGCTATAGCGTAAAATGGATGAAGATATGTTAAAATGGAATTTTAACATATTTGTCATTGCTGGGCAGAATAGCTGCAATTAAAATGAATATTCTACCAAGAATAATGTATTTGTTTCAAACTATTCCTATTGTAAAAGATAGTAAACAATTTGATAAATGGAGAAGAAAAATCTCAGAATTTGTGTGGGCTGGGAAGAAACCAAGGATCAAAATGAAAATTTTGACAGATGCAAAAGAGAGAGGTGGATTTCAATTACCGAATTTAAAATTATATCAAGCAGTTTGTATAGTGTGGATAAAAGAATGGATAATGCTGTTAAATAAAAAACTCTTAGCGCTGGAAGGTCATGAAAATAAATTGGGCGTATTTGTACTATGGAAAAAAGAAGATGGATGTTTTTTTCTCTCACCATTATATAAGAAATAATTTGTTAAATACATGGATGAAATATAAGATATATGGAGATGAGAGAAGACCGCTATGGATAGTGCCAGCTGAAGTAATAAAAATAACGGCTGAGATAGGTGAAGAAAAGTGGTTGTCATACAATCAATTATTAAAAATACAAAGTAGCAAAATAGAATTGAAAACTGCTGAAAAGCTGAACAATAAATATGATTGGTTTCAAATGCAATAAATTAAGAGTTTGGTGGATAATGATATCAAAACTGAAGGAATAAGAAAAGAACAAACAGAAATGGAAAAAGTTCTGCTTGGAGACAATGAAAAATTAATTTCAAAAATATATAAACTACTTTTAAAATGGTCTATGGAGGATGAAGAAGTGAAATCTCAAATGATTAAATGGGCAATTAATGTAAATAAAGAAATACAGATGGAAACTTGGGAATATTTGTGAATAAGAGAACTGTTTTAAAATGATGTAACGATGGTATATGACTCCTAAAAAATTGGCAAAGATGAACAACAAGATGCCAGATAGATGTTGGAAATATAAAAAACATGAAGGTTCTTTCTACCATATGTGGTGGACTAGTGAAAGAGCAAAAAAGTATTGGCAGATGATTCAACAAGAAATTTCTAAGATCTTGGGATATGAATTCAAGAAAGTTGCAGAGACTTTTCTGTTGGGATTACAAATGGAAAAATTTCCAAAAGAAGATAGAACTATAATTTGGTACTTGCTTTCAGCTGCTAGGACATTGTATGCGCAGTTGTGGAAACAAGAAAAAATACTAGAGAAATGGGATTGGATTGTAAAAGTTATGACGTGGAGTGAAATGGACAAATTAACAAGAATTTTAAGAAACTATGATGTAGAAGTTTTCAAGATGGAGTGGACAAAGTTCAGAAGATATGTAGAAAAAGAGTGGAAAATAAAAGGACATTGGACAATTTTTGTTAATGATTTAGTCTTAGAAAAAAGGAGCATATTAATTTCTGGTTTTATTAGTTAAGGGTACCTTTAAATATTAGTATTTTAAGTAAATAACACCATGGGGGTCAAGTAACGGGGGGAGGGGTGGGTAGAAAGTGATATGTAGGACAGATAAAAGAAGTTATTAATGATGCAAGAAATATATTGCCATATGTTACCAAATAAAATTGTTTTAAAACCAAGTTCTTCTTATGCAATGAGGATTAATTATTATCTAAACTGTATGTAAAAAGTATGTACTAATGATTGCTCATTATTGTTTTTGTATATCTAGTCCAGGGCTTTTTTTTAGCAGGAACGCACAGGAACACAGTTCTGACTGGCTTGGCACCAGGGGGTGTGACCTGATATGCAAATGAGTTCCTGATGGGATTTTTTTGTAGAAACAACAGTGGCCTTGGGAGTGTGGCCTAATATGCAAATAAGTTCCTGATGGGCTTTTTCTGTGAAAAAACCCTGACCTAGTGAATTAACAGATGGAAAACTACAAAAAATATTAATTAAAAACCCTGATCCTTTAGAAAAAAGTACCTTTTCATACTATGATGCCTTTAAGCAAAAACGATTTACGCAAGAAAAAAATGAGGAAGGTTGAATCTGGACAGGTGCAGTTACATTTCTGCAGAACTTACTTATAAATAGGAAGTGGGAACCTCAAAGATGGCTGAATAAGAGCTGATGGGCATGTGATGAAGTCCTCATGGCAGCCACGAATACTTTCTATCCGGCCTGCTCTTGGAGTTCCTCACTCAGAACTCATCTATCAGATGTTAATGGAGTCAAATTGGATCAGGATTGGCAAATTCCATCAGTGAACTGGAAGAAATTACTTAACCCTTGGCCCCCACCCCCATATGGGTGCCATTTTCCCAACCTGAGCTTGAGGCAGGCACTCATTGCAAAGCAGGATCCTGAAGCCTGGACAAATTGACCAATCAGGACACTAGGTGTGTAACAAAATGTAACAAAGAGATGCAAATAAAGGATCCTGGAGAGAGCCAATAGGAGTAACTGTTGCCTGCTAGGGGGGCGTGGTTAACCATGGTCAGATTGTATGTAGTTCGCCATGTTGCCAGTTTTTCTGTGTGACTTTTCTTCTTGCAATAAAGCGGTTGATTCAGAGCTGCCTGAAATCACTTTATTTCAGGGTCCCCAACTTTTCTGAGCCTGTGGGCACCTTTGGAGTTTTGTCACACAGTGGACAATGCAACCACAAAACGGCTGCCATCAGAGCCAGGTCCACACACACAACTAGATGCAATCATAGAATCGTAGAGTTGGAAGGGACCTCTAGGGTCATCTAGTCCAACCCCCTGCACAATGCAGGAAACCCACAAACACTTCCCCCTAAATTCACAGGATCTTCATTGCTGTCAGATGGCCATCTAGCCTCTGTTTAAAAACCTCCAAGGAAGGAGAGCCCACCACCTCCCAAGGAAGCCTGTTCCACTGAGGAATCGCTCTAACAGTCAGGAAGTTCTTCCAGATTTTGAGCTGGAAACTCTTGATTTAATTTCAACCCATTGGTTCTGGTCCTATCTTCTGGGGCCACAGAAAACAATTCCACACCATCCTCTACATGACAGCTCTTCAAGTACTTGAAGATGGTGATCATATCACCTTTCAGCCGCCTCCTCTCCAGGCTAAACATCCCCAGCTCCTTCAACCTTTCCTCATAGGACTCGGTCTCCAGATCCCTCACCATCTTCATCTGGACCCGTTCCAGCTTGTCTATATCCTTCTTAAAATGTGATGCCCAAAACTGAACACAGTACTCCAGGTGAGGTCTTACCAGAGCAGAGTAAAGCGATACCATCACATCACGTGATCTGGATACTATACTTCTGTTGATACAGCCCAAAATTGCATTTGTCTTTTTAGCCACCGCATCACACTGTTGACTCATGTTCAGCATATGATCCACTAAGACCCCTAGATCCTTTTCGCACATACTACTGCTAAGTCAAGTCTCCCCCCATCCTATAACCATGCATTGGATTTTTCCTACCTAAATGCAGAACTTTACATTTATCCTTATTAAAAATTCATTTTATTGATTTTAGCCCAGTTTTCCAGCCTGTCAAGGTCATCCTGTATCCTGTTTCTGTCTTCTTCTGTGCTTGCAACCCCTCCCAATTTAGTATCATCTGCAAATTTAATAAGCATTCCCTCTATTCCTTCATCCAAATCATTGATAAAGATGTTGAACAAAACAGGTCCCAGGATCTGTCCTGGGAAAGAGGAGTGATTTTAAAAATATATATACTGAGAAAGAGGAATGAGGCAGAGAATAAAACCAACACTGTAGGGGCAGCTATCGCTGAAATGTTATTTTAATCTGCGCAGCCAATCAGATCTCCAATCAGAAGTGGCTCCACCCACATTCTGGAGACACTAAGCGGACACCAGGTAAAGGTGTTGGCAGACACCAGTGGGGGCCCCAGTTGTAGACAATTCCACAAACCTTGTGCCAGCAATAAAATAAGACTGCCTATATGCTGCGGCAAAATTCCTGTTTGTTTTTGCTATAGCAAACCAAATGGGCTGACCCTCTGGAATTGCAACTTGGGGAGGGAACTCTCAGTTGAAGCAGCGTCCAGATCCATTATAGTTGTGCACTATGGCAGGGGTATCAAACCGGTGGGGTCCTATCAGGCCCATGAGCAAATCAAAAGTAGGTTTGCAACTTACAGCTACACACCTGAACACCTGAGCAGCATACTCAAGATTGCTACAGCACAGACATTATCTCGTTCTTGATGCAGTGATTCAGAACAAGAGGTGTCAGTTATCAGAGACTGTTAAATAAACAAAATATTGCAAGAGTGAACGTAAGAACATAAGAAGCCATGCTGGATCAGGCCAATGGCCCATCCAGTCCAACACTCTGTGTCACACAGTGGCCAAAAAACCCAAGTGCCATCAGGAGGTCTGTCAGTGAGGCCAGGACGCTAGAAGTTCTCACATTATTGCCCCACCCAAGCACCAAGAATACAGAGCATCCCTGCCCCAAACAGAGAGTTCCAACAATATGCTAATAGCCACTGATGGATCTCTGCTTCATTTGTTTATCCAATCCCCTCTTGAAGCTGTCTATGCTTGTAGCTGCCACCACCTCGTGTGGCAGTGAATTCCACGTGTTAATCACCCTTTGGTTGAAGAAAAACTTTCTTTTATTCGTTCTAACCTGAATGCTCAGTGCTAACGTTTTAAACATGTTTTATTTAAAGGGTTTTTTTTTAAAAAAAAATCTTTTAATTGTGTTTGACTGGGGAAGGCAATGGCAAACCATTCCGTAAAAAGTCTGCTGTGAAAACGTTGCTTGCACAGGGGACCTTTCCTTTTCTTTCCTGTGTCTTCTACCTGGCATTACATTTTATGACCCACAAGTTCCGGCCTGACAAGGTCTCATTTATGTGATATCCGGCCCTCATAACAAATGAGTTCGAGGCCTCTGCATTATGGCTTCCCGCCTTCCTTTATCTTCACTTCCTCTTACTGGTTTCCTCCAAAAATTCTCTCTGCAGATTGACATATCATTTACCTTAGGGTTGCCAAGTCCAATTCAAGAAATATCTAGGGACTTTGGTGGTTGAGCCAGGAGACTTTGGGGGTGGAGCCAGGAGACATTGGGGGTGGAGCCAGGATACATTAGGGGTGGAGCCAAGGTCAAGGCTGTGACAAGCATAATTGAACTTCAAAGGGAGTGCTGGCCATCACATTTAAAGGGACGGCACACCTTTTCAATTCCTTCCTTCCATAGAAAATAATGAAGGATAGGGGCACCTTCTTTTGTGGCTCAGAATTGGACCCCCCTGGGGGGGTATTTTGGGGAGAAGCACTAGATGCTCTACTGAAAATTTGGTGCATCTACCCCAAAAAACAGCCCCCCCAGAGCCCCAGATACCCGTGGATCAATTCTCCATGATTTTCTATGGGAATAAATCTCCATAGGGAATAACAGAGTTCCCAGCAGACATTTCCCTCCCCTCCCCCCGCTTTCTGACGACCCTGAAGCGGGGGGGGCCCTCCAAATCGGGGAGGGGGGGATCCCCTGCCCCCTCCTGGGGATTGGCAACCCTAATTTCCCTTCAGACATCATGAGCTATTGGGATAAGACCTGGCGCTTCTTGGGGGTGTGTCTGGGGGGAACACGCCAGAGTAGGCAGAGAGTGACTCACTCACTTTGTCCAGTCTCTGTGGCTGTATAAAGTTCACACCCTTACTTCACATGTTGCGAGCAGAACTTCCTGACTAGGCAATCGGACTTAAGCAAGAAATGACTCATTATGGAGGGAGGACAAAAGTCAAAATGCAGGAAATCTGGTAGGAAGAAGCAAGGAGGAAAGTGTCGGCCTTTTCGCTTGAAAGATTCCCATTGCAAAGTTTTCTCAGGGCCACGTTCTCTCAAAGGGGCAGTGAAGCCAGAGCCGGCCCTGCCACTAGAAGAAGAAGATATTGGATTTATATCCCGCCCTCCACTCCGAAGAGTCTCAGAGCGGCTCACAATCTCCTTTACCTTCCTCCCCCGCAACAGACGCCCTGTGAGGTAGATGAAGATATTGGATTTATATCCCGCCCTCCACTCCGAAGAGTCTCAGAGTGGCTCATAATCTCCTTTACCTTCCTCCCCCACAACAGACACCCTGTGAGGTAGATGAAGATATTGGATTTATATCCCGCCCTCCACTCCGAAGAGTCTCAGAGCGGCTCACAATCTCCCTTACCTTCCTCCCCCACAACAGGGAGGAAGATGAAGATATTGGATTTATATCCCGCCCTCCACTCCAAAGAGTCTCAGAGTGGCTCACGATCTCCTCTACCTTCCCCTCCCCCACAACAGACACCCTGTGAGGTAGATGAAGATATTGGATTTATATCCCGCCCTCCACTCTGAAGAGTCTCAGAGCGCCTCACAATCTCCTTTACCTTCCCCCACAACAGACACCCTGTAAGGTGGATGAAGATATTGGATTTATATCCCACCCTCCACTCCGAAGAGTCTCAGTGCGGCTCACAATCTCCTTTACCTTCCTCCCCTACAACAGACACCCTGTGAGGTGGGTTGGGCTGGAGATGGCTCTCACAGCAGCTGCCCTTTCAAGGACAACCTCTGAGAGAGCTATGGCTGACCCAAGGCCATTCCAGCAGCTGCAGGTGGAGGAGTGGGGAATCAAACCTGGTTCTCGCAGATAAGAGTCCGCACACTTAACCACTACACTAGGTGATTGCCTAGGGCGCTGGTCTTCTGGGTGCCCCAAATTGAGCACCCCCCGTGTGACTCAGTAATGTTATCAGTGGGGGGGAGGGTGCCAGTAGTTAGCCTTGGCTAGGGTGCCAGACAGTCTAGGGCCAGCCCTGAGTGGAGCTCAGCCCGTTGTGCACATGAGAGAAAGATATAAGGTCATGTATGAGATTCAGCAGTTCACAGGTGCATATAAGGAAAGCAGATGGATCAAACCAGGGGTGGAATTCTAGCAGGAGCTCCTTTACATATTAGGCCACGCACCCCTGATGTAGCCAGTCCTCCAAGATCTCACAAGAGCTCTTGGAGGATTGGCTACATCAGGGAGGTGTGGCCTAATATGCAAAGGAGCTCCTGCTAGAATTCCACCCCCGGAGCAAACTAGCTCCTCCCCTTCCTATAGTGTTTCCAGGTCCTGCTGACCATCAGCAGAGGACAGGGGAGTGTAGAGTTTCCAACTTCAGGTTGGGAAACTCCTGGAGATTTGTGGATGGAGACTGGGGATTGGAGTACCTTAGGAAGTAGCCATTTTCTCCAGGGGGACTGATCTCTGTAGTCTGGAGATGAGCTGGAATTGCTGGAGATCCCCAGGCCACACCTGTGCACAGGCAAAAGCAAAGAAAGGCGAAAGCAAAGAAAGTTGGACCAGAACCAAAGGGTTGAAATTAAATCAAGAGAGTTTCCGGCTCAGCCTTAGGAAGAACTTCCTGACCATTAGAGCGGTTCCTCAGTGGAACAGGCTTCCTCCTGAGGTGGTGGGCTCTCCTTCCTTGGAGGTTTTTAAACAGAGGCTAGAGGGCCATCTGACAGCAATGCTTTTGCCTGCCTGACTCCAGCCCCCCCCCCCAAGCGGGGGGAGGAAGGTCATGCCACGGATGGAAGGGGGGGTTCTTACCTGGGGCAGCAAAACCCCCTAGCACTGGCCCTGAGCGTGGGTGCCCACCTGAATCTATCTTCATGTAATGCAGCAAAACTGAATTATTTAAGGTTTTCTATGATTAAAGGGTTGGAACACTTTCCCTGTGAAGAAAGGTTAAAACGCTTGGGGCTCTTTAGCTTGGAGAAATGTCGACTGAGGGGTGACTTGATAGAGGTTTACAAGATTATGAACGGGATAGAGAAGGTAGAGAAAGAAGTCCTTTTCTCCCTTTCTCACAATACGAGAACTCATGGGCACTCCATCCATCCATCCATCCATCCATCCATCCATCCATCCATCCATCTATCTATCTATCTATCTATCTATCTATCTATCTATCTATCTATCTATCTATCTATCTATCTATCTATCTATCTATCTATCTATCTATCTATCTCGCCGTCTCCGCAAGCGGACTCAGGGCGGCTAACAGTCCATTCAAAAACAATTTAAGATTATAATTTAAAACAATTAAATAACAATTAAAATACATTTCATGGTGCTGCTCAAACATTCTTATGTAGGCAAGAGAGGTGCACTATACTAAATGTTGACCCTCCAAGCACCCATTTTCTCCAAGAGGACTGATCTCAGTCATCTGGAGATTAATTATAATAGCGGGAGATCTCCAGGTGCCAGCCAGATGCCAGCAACCATAGGACCTGGAGATCAGTTGTAACCCTATGAGATCTCCAGCTACCACCTGGAGGAGGCTGGCAACCCTAACACTGCCTTTTCTGGCCCACTCTCGTTTCCAAATTGTTTGTGGAGTCATTGCACACACACGCACACACAGTTGCTCTTGAATAACTGCACAAGTCGCAAACCAAAAGCCTTCAGGAGGGCGGCGCAGCAGTTAAAAGCTTTCCAGTGAAAACAAGCATGAAAAAAAAGAAAAAGAAACCCAACAACAACTCAATAACCCAGCCTCCTCCCAAGGTCGAGGACCGCTCTCCAAAGAGTGCTCGGAAAGCACAATGAGTCTATGTAGTGAATTTCCCCGGGCCCAGGAAGCAAGTCTAAAACAGCTCAGTTTGTGCAATCTGCTCACATGGCAGTTTGAGACACACCAGACCAAGGCATTTACGCTGGTTAATGGATACAGAGTATGCAAGCCACCAGCCTTTCCCTTGGTTCAGCTGATTTTTAGATGAAGCGTAATCTTGCAGCCCCAGGCCGGGCTGGGGCAACAGAAAATAATTCTGCACCACCCTACGTATGACAATCTGAAAGCTGGCATCCATGCTATAAAGTTTTGTTTGTTTTAATGCGAGAGGGTGTTTCTATATGGGCAATAGTATAAAAAAAAGGTAGTCCCCTGTGCAAGCACCAGTCGTTTTTGACTCTGGGGCGACGTTGCTTTCACAACGTTTTCACGGCAGACTTTTTACGGGGTGGTTTGCCAGGGCTCCGACTGCAATAGTGCAGCTTTACCACTCTGCGCCACAAGGCTCTTCAGGCAATAGTATAGCACTGTGCAAAATGATACACAAATTTGTAGGAACTGTGGGTTTATATTACTGTGTATGGCTTGCTGTAAATTGGATCTGAGTTATGTAATCTTGCATCATTAATGTGTCACATTAGCACCAATGCTCTGCTTCGATTCTGATGTTTAGACTTCTGTTTGATTGTGTTCAGCTTTGGGCATCTCATTTTAAGAAGGTTATAGACAAGCTGGAACAGGTCCAGAGGAGGGCAACGAAGATGGTGAGGGGTCTGAAGGCCGTCCTACGAAGAAAGGTTGAAGGAGCTGGGCATATTTAGCCTGGAGAGGAGGCGGCTGAGAGGTGATAGGATCACCATCTTCACGTACTTGAAGGACTGCCATATAGAGGATGGTGTAGAATTATTTTCTGTGGCCCCAGAAGGTAGGACCACGACTGGTGGGTTGAAATTAAATCAGAAGTGTTTTCTGCTCAACATTAGGAAGAACTTCCTGACCGTTAGAGCGGATCCTCAGTGCAACAGGCTTCCTCAGGAGGTGGTGGGCTCACCTTCCTTGGAGGTTTTTAAACAGAGGCTAGGTGGCCATCTGACAGCAATGAAGATCCTGTGAATTTAGGGGGAGGTATTTGTGAGTTCAGAGCGGTTCCTCAGTGGAACAGGCTTCCTCCTTGGGAGGTGGTGGGCTCTCCTTCCTTGGAGGTTTTTAAACAGAGGCTAGATGGCCATGTGACAGCAATGAAGATCCTGTGAATTTAGGGAAAGGTGTGTGTGAATCTTCTGCATTGTGCAGGGGGTTGGACTAGATGACCCTGGGGGGTCTCTTCCAACTCTTATGATGCTATGATTCTGCAACTCGAACCCTATTGCATTGCTTATTGACTGTCCCATCCTGTCGATTGCATTGACTCACTCTGCTTAATCCACCTTGGGTCCCTAGCGGGAAAAGTGGTCTACAAATAAGGTAAATAAATAAATACCCCATTGTCCACTCTTCATAGAAGAGTGCTGTGTATCTTGGAAGCCAGTCTGCACCAGGAGTGGTTAGTGTAGGACTGGGATCTGGGGAACCCAGGTTCGAATCCTTGCTCTGCCATGGAAGCTTGCTGGGTGACCTTGGGCCAGTCATGCTCTCTCAGCCTAAACTATGCCCAATCTTGTCAGATCTCAGAAGCTAAGCAAGGTCAGCCTTGGCCAGTATTTTGAAGGGCGACCTCCAAGGAACACCAGGAGCCTGACACAGAGGCAGACAATGGTAAACCACCTCTGAAACATCTCTTGCCTTTAAAAAAAAAAAACAGTCTAGCTCGCCACCTAGTGGTGCATAATGCTAAAAAGAGCTAGAACTTCTGGCTGCCAGAAAGCCTTAGGATGTTCTGGCTATACTACACACAAGGCCATAAGGTAATAATAATAATAATAATAATAATCATCATCATCATCATCAGGGCTTTTTTTGAGCAGGAATGCACAGGAACGCAGTTCTGGCTGGCTTGGTGTCGGGTGTAACCTAATATGCAAATGAACTCTTGCTGGGCTTTTTCTACAAAAAGCCCTGTGTAAAACAATGGTGACATCAGGGAGGCTGGCCTAATATGCGGATGAGTTCCTGCTAGGTCTTTTCTGCATAAAAGCCCTGGTAGTAATAATAATAATAGATTTCAGGTTTTCACGGCTGGCATCATCATTAGGGTTTGTAGAATCTTTCGGGCTCAAGTGCCGTGTTCTACTGGAGAAAGTTTTCCTTCCAGACGTTTCGTTCTCGGCTGCGGAGAACATCCTCAGTGGCGCTGCAGCCGGAGCAGGTGCTCTGACCTTCTTGGCTGCTGTGCATTGAGTGCCTGCTCCGGCTGCAACGCCACTGAGGATGTTCTCCGCAGCTGAGAACGAAACGTCTGGAAGGAAAACTTTCTCCAGTAGAACACGGCACTTGATCCCGAAAGATTCTACAAACCCTAATAATAATAATAGTTGCGATGGTGGTGGTGGTGTTTTTAAGCATTCAGCTGTGAGCACGCCCCATCCAAGATATTTAACATCGAGAAAACAGTATGCCATAATGGCTAATTGTAAGATTAGGTCTGAGGAGACCTGGGTTCTAATTCCCATAGGGCCATCAAACTCCTAGGGTAACTTTTGTGCCAGTCACTCTCTCTCTCTCAGCCTAGCCTACCTCCCATGATCCTTGTAAGGATAAACGTGTGGGGATAGCCTATGAATGCCACCCTGAACTCTTTGGAGAAAAAGCAAGACGATTATAAAAACAAAGCACTGCTGTGTATGACATTATCCTCTTTCCTCACATTTTTGGGAACCAGCCATGCAAAACAGAGAGCTAGTTAGGGCATAGGTAGAGTTCCCAGCTCTGGGTTGGGAAAATCCTGGAGACTTGAAGGGAGGAGCCTTCGGAGGGCAGGTTTGGGGGAAGAGAGGGACCTCAGCAGGGCAGGATCCCATTGAGCAAGGGTATCAAACATGCAGCCCAGGGGCCGAATCAGGCCCCCAGAGGCCTCCTATCAGGCCCCTGAGCAACTGACTGTCATTTGCTTGCTTCCTTCTGCATCGCAGCTTGCTTTGCAAGGCTTGCTCAAGCGCACAGGAGCTACCGAGCAAAGCCTCTATTTTCTCCATTGGTTGAGGCTTCTCCCTTGGGGAAGAAGGGGGAGGGGAGGCAGAGCTTGCTTTGCCAGGCTCTCTCTCAATCGCACAGCAGAGCAACTGAGCCAAGCCTCTCTTCCTTCTATTGGCTGAGGCTCCTCCCCCTCCCGGTCCCCACCCTTCTCTGAATCAGAGTCTCAGAGCGGCTTTATCTCCTTCCCCTACAAAAGACACCCTGTGAGGTAGGTGGGGTTGAGAGAGCTCTCCCAGAAGCTGCCCTTTCAAGGACAAATCCTATGAGAGCTATGGCTGACCCAAGGCCATTCCAGCAACTGCAAGTGGAGCAATGGGGAATCAAACCCAGTTCTCCCAGATAAGAGTCTGTGCACTTAACCACTACACTCTCTTTGCTTGGTTTGAGTGTTTACTTGAGGAATCAACACCAGCATCAGTTTTGACGGGCAGACTCATCCCTGCACTTAAGTGAAAGCTTCAAGTAGGTAGCCTTCCTGGTCTGAAGCAGCAGAACAAAGTTTGAGTCCTTAAGACCCACAAAGTGAAAGCTGTAAATCTTTAGGATGAGGTCACCTCTCTGAGCAAACCCATCACAGTCTTTGTCAATGTTTGATCCAAAGCCACCTTTGCTTTGCTTGTAATAATTTCAGCCAGGTTCCGGTCAATTCACTTCCTTAAAAAACTGTCTTGGAAGTTCCCAAAGCAGCATTTCCCACACATCTGAGAAACGAAGCACTCCAGTTTTTCATTCTTAACAGTGCTAAATGCTTACCTGTTGAGTGTGAGAACGAGGGCTTTTTTTGAGCAGGAACACACAGGAACGCAGTTTTCAGCTGGCTTGGGGTCAGGGGGTGTGGCCTAATATGCAAATGAGTTCCTGCTGGGCTTTTTCCTACAAGAAACTCTGTGAAACAATGATAGCATCAGGGGTGTGTGGCCTAATATGCAAATGAGTTCCTGCTGGGCTTTTTCTACAATAAGAGAACTACCCACCCTCAGACAAAGCTCACGTCTTGTTTCTGTATGAACTGCTAATCGGTCTGTTATGTGACTCGCACAGAGATACAAAAGGGCAGCCTCTCCAGAAAGGTGATTTGGCTGCATCCCTCTGGTCAAGTGTGGCTGAATGATCTAACTACAAGGCTGAATGACTGAGAATAACTGGGAGGAGGATAAATGGCTGAGAATAACTGGGAGGAAGCAAGAGTGAACAGTAACTCGTGCAGAGATGCAGCAAATGATTTTCACAACTGGCTACTTGGGGATCTGGAAGCAAGCATACAATTTCAGAATCCCCACCTCAGAGATTGCATGCACTGGGTACACTGTGACTGGCAGTGCTAGGAGAGATGATGCTTTGGAAAGAAGAAGATGATATTGGATTTATACCTCGCCCTCCACTCTGAACCTCAGAGTCTCAGAGCAGCTCACAATCTTTACCTTCCTCCCCAACAACAGAGACCCTATGAGGTAGGGGGAGCTGAGAGAGCTCTCCCAGAAGCTGCCCTTTCAAGGACAGCTCTGCGAGAGCTATGGCTAACCTAAGGCCATTCCAGCAGCTGCAAACAGAAGAGTGGGAAATCCCAGATAGGAGTCCGTGAACTTAACCACTGCACCAGACTGGCTCTCTGATGAGATAGCAGGTCAAGAAGAAGAAGAAAAAAAATCTGCCCTGGCCTCAGTAGCCCAGACAAGTCCGATCTCATCAGATCTTGGAAGCTAAGTAGAGTCAACTCTGGCAAGTACTTGGAAGGGAGACCTCCTTGGAATACCACAGCTGGGAGGCAGGGGAAGGCTTAATTCAGGCACTTCTCTTAATATCCTCCATGCCCTCAGTAGGGGGTCAGTCACCAGAGGTGACTTCCAGGTGCGCACACACACACACATTTGCACACCTCCACGCACATTTGCACACATGCACATAAAATATTTATTATCCAATATTGTAAATAGCCCAGAGCACAGCACCAGCTGGAATGGGGCAATTCATCAAATTGAGCAATAATAATAATAGTAGTAGTAGTAGTATTTGGTAGACCTCTCCTACACACAGGTGTTTCAGGTTTTGTAGCGCCTCTAAAACCTGCAAAGCCTGAATAGAAAAAGTAACGTGGTTTAAAACAGCCAACGAACCAAAGATCAAGCACGTCACCGATGTCTACATCGTACTGCCTCCCTTACAAAAATTACGGTCAGCCACCGTTTGTGTCTGATGAAAGCCGAACAGTTGCAACACTTGTGGGTTTTGTGACAAGTAGCATATTAAGGTCAGTGTGTCTCAGCAAAGCGTGTTATAGAATGTGAAAGCGAAGCTACGGGCGGAAATCTGAGCTCCGTCATTGTTGATCCTGGCTTCAGACAACAGGAACCTGCTCTGATATAATATTATAAGTGCAGATAAAATAAGCAAACAGAGTGTGGGGGCTGGGTGTACCGTTGGGAGGATGCGAGCGTTCATAAAAGCCGCTTTGGCAAAGTGGTGTCTAGCCAGGGTTTGGTTGATGATTACCTAATTTGGGAAGACGCGCTAGATGCATTTCCCCAAGTTTTATGGGAAGCCTGACATCAACTTTGTTCTAATGCACAGATCGCAAGTTGATGCAAGAGAGTTCAGAGCAGAGGGTTGGACTCCAGCCACTGCGGTTGCACAGAAAACAGAACTTTGCTGCGTTCCTCTCTGCTCCTGCGGTCCATTCCAATCCCCCAGTTCAATACCTGATCCCCTCGTCTGATGAAGTGTGCTTAGAGAGCACACGAAAGCTTATGTTCTGAATAAAACTTGGTTGGTCTTAAAGGTGAAACTTGACCCCTGCTTTGTTCAAAGAATTTATTACATGGCCAGAGGCGAACCCCCGTGTTGGATCCACTTGTGCGTTAGTACTGATGACACATGACTTTTTTGCTCCCACACCCTTCTGCTGCAGAATATTCCCTCAAATTGCTGCTCCCCGGTCAGGACTTGGGTTGCCAATCCCCAGGAGGGGGCAGGGGATCCCCCGATTTGAAGGCCCTCCCCCCCACTTTAGGGTCATCAGAAGGGGGGCGGAGGGGAGAGAAATGTCTGCTGGACACTCCATTATTCTCTATGGAAACCGATTTCCATAGGGTTTAATGGAGAGTTGATCTGCAGGTAGCTGGGGCTCTGGGCGGGCTGTCTTTTGAGGTGCACCAAACTTTCAGGGTAGCATCTGGTACCTCTCCCCAAAACGCCCTCCAAGTTTCAAAAAGATTGGACCAGGAGGTCTAATTCTATGAGCCCCCAAAGAAGGTGCCCTTATCCTTCATTATTTCCAATGGAGGAAAGGCATTTAAAAGTCCCTTTAAATGTGACGGCCAGCACTCCCTTTGGAGTTCAATTATGCTTGTCACAGCCTTGATCTTGGCTCCACCCCTAATGTCTCCTGGCTCCACCCCCAAAGATAGATAGATAGATAGATAGATAGATAGATAGATAGATAGATAGATAGATAGATAGATAGATAGATAGATAGATAGATACATACTTGGGGGGGTATTTTGGGGAGAGGCACTAGATGCTATACTGAAAATTTTGTGCCTCTACCCCAAAAAACAGCCCCCCCAGAGCCCCAGATACCTGCGGATCAATTCTCCATGATTTTCTATGAAAATAAATCTCCATAGGGAATAATAGAGTTCCCAGCAGACATTTCCCTCCCCTCCCCCCGTTTTCTGACGGCCCTGAAGCGGGGGAGGGCCTCCAAACCGGGGGGGGGGGGTCCCCTGCCCGCACCTGGGGATTGGCAACCCTAATTTCCCTTCAGACATCATGAGCTATTGGGATAAGGCCTGGCCCTTCTTGGGGGGGTGTCTGGGGGGAACACGCCAGAGTAGGCAGTGAGTGACTCACTCACTTTGTTTTTAGGGAGATTTATTCCCATAGAAAATCATGGAGAATTGATCCACGGGTATCTGGGGCTCTGGGGGGGGGGCTGTTTTTTGGGGTAGAGGCACCAATTTTTCAGTATAGCATCTACTGCCTCTCCCCAAAATACCCCCCAAGTTTCAAAAAGATTGGACCAGGGGGTCCAATTCTATGAGCCACAAAAGAAGTAAGTAAGTAAGTAAAATTTTATTTGTATCCTGCCCTCCCCCGCCAAGCAGGCTCAGGGCGGTGCCCCTATCCTTCATTATTTCCTATGGAAGGAAGGAATTGGAAAGGTGTGCCGTCCCTTTAAATGTGATGGCCAGCACTCCCTTTGGAGTTCAATTATGCTTGTCACAGCCTTGATCCACCCCTAATGTCTCCTGGCTCCACCCCCATAGATAGATAGATAGATAGATAGATAGATAGATAGATAGATAGATAGATAGATAGATAGATAGATAGATAGATAGATAGATAGATAGATAGATAGATAGATAGATAGATAGACAGACAGACAGACAGACAGACAGATGATAGATACTTGGGGGGTATTTTGGGGAAAGGCACTAGATGCTATACTGAAAATGTGGCGCCTCTACCCCAAAAAACGGCCCCTCCAGAGCCCCTGATACCCGCGGATCAATTCTCTATGATTTTCTATGGGAATAAATCTCCACAGGGAATAACAGAGTTCCCAGCAGACATTTCCCTCCCCTCAAACCGCTTTCTGAGGACCCTGAAGCAGGGGGGGGGGGGCCCCTCCAAACCGGGGAGGGGGGGATCCCCTGCCCCCACCTGGGGATTGGCAACCCTATTTCTCGCTGCTAACCTCAGCGCATGTAGTCGTGCTGTGATGTAAATTCAGACACAACACCTGCCTGACCAGCTGCACCTGCCTTCTGACATGATGGCACAGAAGCCTCATCGTTTGGAAAGAGTTAGGTGGAGTGCCCTTTTCAAAAACAGCTAGTTCCCTTTAGTTGTTAGAAGACAACGCCTTCCCCCCCCCCTGGGGGAGAGGTGTATGCAGAGAGGTGGCCATTCAAAGAAGAACAATAGCCCTTTAATCCTGATCGACACATCTGTGCCAAATGTGCCTGAGGGATGGCTTGGATCCAAGGGCCAGAACGACTTCCGCCTGCAGAGTTTGGCTTTCTCCCCTCTCCTCTCAGAAGAGCCCCTTGATGCTGCTCCAGGGGTGCCAGAAACAGAATTTTTGGGAGGAAGTGGGTGCATTTTGAGCTGCAGCAGGAAGTGAGAAAGTGGTTTTGTCTACCTGCAGAAAATCCGCAGATCCTAACCAGCAGTAACAATAATTGGGATTTTGTTCAAAAGGACTTTGCATGCCCTTTGAATCCTCGCAAAACAGTCATAAAAGGAAGGCCAACATTATGATGCGTTTTATGGTCTTTATTCTATCAGGGAACAGAAAGGCAACACATATGGAGGTCCAAGGAGGTCTCCCATCTGGGTACTGACCATACCCAGCCCTGCTTAGCTTCAACTGAGTTATTGGATTGCGTGCCCTCATTAGAACATAAGAAGAGCCCTGCTGGATCAGACCAGTGGTCCATCTAGTCCAATATCCTGCCTCACACAGTGGCCAGCCAGTTCCTCTGGAGGGCCAACAAGACGGCATAGAGACCGAGGCCTTCATTAGAACATCAGAAGAGCCCTGCTGGATCAGGACAGAGGTCCATCTAGTCCGGCATCCTGTCTCACACAGTGGCCAACCAGTTCTTCTGGAGGACCAACAACAGGGCATAGAGGCTGAGGCCTTCATCAGAATGTCAGAAGACCCCTGATGGATCAGACCAGTGGTCCATCCAGTCCAGCACGCTGTCTCATGCAGTGGCCAACCAGTTCCTCTGGACAGCAGCAGCAGGCATAAAGGCCAAGGCCTTCCCCTCATTTGCCTCCTGGAGCTGGGACTCAGAGGTTTAGTGTCTCTGAATGTGGAGGTTCCCCTCAGTCACCATGGCTAGTAGCAGCCCTGTAGCCAGAAGATTTTGCATGGAGGGGCTCAGAAGAAAAAAAATTGGTGTTTGTGTGTGTGTGTGTGGGGGGTCACTGAGCTTGGCTGCTTCTTCTCTCCAGCGGCCAGTCCACCCGGCCCCAGCTCTCTCTCACACTTTCTCTCACTGCCACTTTTTCACTCTCCCCCTTTCTCTCGCTGTCGCTCTCTCTTGTTGCCGTTTTCCCCCTCGTTGTCGCTCTCTCATTCTTGTACTGTCCTGCTCTCTGTCTGCCACTCTTGTTTGCTGCTGCTTTCCCATCATCTACACTTCCCCCTCCCCCCGCAGCAAGCTGGGGACTCATTTTACCGACCTCAGAAGGATGGAAGGCTGAGTCAACCTGGAGCCCGCTACCTGAATCCAGCTTCCGTTGGGATCAAACTCAGGTCGTGAGCAGAGAGCTTCGACTGCAGTACTGCAGCTTTACCCCTCTCACTTTTTCTCTCTCTCTTCCCCTGCTTTACACCACAAATACACCTTGCAGCGAGTGCGGAGCTCGGGCTACTTCTCAAACGACAGCGATGGAGGGGTGGGGGGTGGCGACAGAGCTGGTGCTGCCGCCCTGAGCCCAAGTTCCTTGGCTTCTATCTTGGAGTAAGAGGGAGGAACAAGCCCGTAGCCAATGGAGGGACCCTACAGAGGGAAAGGGGGGGGGGTTAATAGAGCAGCCTGCCCTCCCTCCCGGGTCCCTCTGTAGCTATGGGCCTGGCTAGTAGCCGTTGATAAGCTTACCCTCCCTGAATCTATCTAATCTCCTTTTCAACCTGTTTCTTCCTGTGACCATCACTACATCCGCTGGCAGTGAATTCCACTTTTAATCACTCTGTGTAAAGTGGTATTTCCTTTTGTCTGTCCTGAGAGACGGACCTGTAATCTCTCTGCTATCTTTTCATTTGTGCATGTGTGCATATGTAATAAAAGGTAAAGGCAGTCCCCTGTGCAAGCACCAGTCATTTCCGACTCTGGGCTGACGTCGCATCAAGATGTTTTCACGGCAGACTTTTTTACGGGGTGGTTTGCCATTGCCTTCCCCAGCCATCTACACTTCCCCTCCCCCCCAGCAAGCTGGGGACTCATTTTACCGACCTCAGAAGGATGGAAGACTGAGTCAACCTAGAGCCCACTACCTGAATCCAGCTTCCATTGGGATCGAACTCAGGTCGTGAACAAAGAGCTTCGACTGCAGTACTGCAGCTTTACCCCTCTGCGCCATGGGGCTGCTAAAGGTAAAGGTAGGGCAGGTGGCCCCTCCCCATTTGGCGCCATCGTGAGCCTCTGCCGCTCTTTCTGATCTGAGGGATTTGATCCCTCAGAGCAGAAAGAGCGGCAGAGGCTCAGAGTGTGACATCATCACACTGGGTGCTCAGTGCTCACTTTTGGCTCTGAGGGGTCAGGGGAAACTCCCCAGATCCCTCATAGCTGAAAGAACGGCGTTTCCTTTTGCTGGCATCCTCCAAGGGCGCCGGGGAAGGGAAGGGCTGACTGTTCTTTCGGCTTTGAGGGATTGGAGAAGTTTCCCCTGACCCCTCAGAGCCAAAAGTGAGCACTGAGTGTCCAGTGTGATGACGTCAAGCGCGCGCGTGAAAACTTTTAGCCGGGGGTGGGTGGGATGGAGCGTGCGTTGGGGTTCTGCCTTGGGCACCAGAACCGCACTTGCAGGGCCTGCTCATGAGAATAAGTATTGTGAAGGGCAGGCTTCCGGATCCTAGAAATGTGATATTCTCAACTGATCCTGAGCATTCCAGGCTATCTTTGCTGTTGTGTATGCAGACTCAAGGGAAGACTGAAATGGGTTTGTTGGAGCCATACGAACGGCGCTTGGGGACTTGGGAACAATGGGCGGCAGGATCCAAATCCCTGCTGCCCTGCACCAATCACAGCCCCCCTGCTGGTTTGAATGACCCAATAGCGTGGTTGGGCGGGAACCCTGAGTTGTATGTCCCGTTGGCCCAGTTCCTCAGTCTTGAAGTGCAGTCGACCTACTGCTGTACCTAAGAAAGAGCGGATGTTCACTGCCACCTCGCCTCTTCCATGCGTTGAACCCACTATATTACACTTGCACAATTTCTTTTTACAATAAACGACAGAATCACTCCATAAAGAGAAGCATTACAAAAAAAAAAAATAAATCCAACTGCCAGCATATCCCCTAAGGGTTTCGAAGACGGCATAGCTGTAAACTGTGGCTGCCTCAACACCACACATTTCGATTTACTACAGGACAATCACATGGTAGCATTAAGAAGGGGGGTGGGGGTGGGACAGCGTAGGTCGGGATTTATTTATAGTCATTCTAATGAGCATTGCTCGAAGAGGTTATTTTAGGATACCCACGGCCTGAATTTCCTGGATGCGGTTATGTAAAGCCGAACGGAAAGCAGAGAGGGGGAGAAAAACACCTAGCGAGTTTACAATGTGGCCCAAAATGAACAATATTAATACGGCCTCCTGTTTTTAAAAAAGCGTTGACCGACACGTGGCAAAATGGAAAGTGTGATCTGGAACTGAAAAGCTGTTCCTCTCACGGAAAGAAGCTGGAGGCTACAAAATAGGGCTGTTTATTCAAGCATCCCAGCATATTTGTGCCAGGATTCTTTGAAAAGCAGACTAAAACACACTGGTATCTTGGTCTTCTTGCGTCTTTTGGAAAAATCATTTTCTTGGGCACCCAGAGGTGATGGCTTTTTTTTTTTTTTTTTTGGTAATTTTGCCTTATTTTCCTTTCCTCCCCTCCCCCCTTAAGCATCTTACCAGAAATGGCTCTATTTGTGCAGCAAATCCAGGTTCTAAAATTACTCGAGATCCCGGCATTATGTAACTAAGCAGATGGGGCTTTGAGCAATTTTTATATGTCAGTTCAACGGGCCAGAATCCTTGATCAGCTCATTCACAGGGTAGGAGAACTACTTTCAGGACCGCAAACAAGCATGTCACATTGCTGGGTTTGTGGAAGTGATTTACTTGTAAGTAAGTGACAGCTTTATTCAGGGCTTTTTTTTGTAGCAAGAGCTCCTTTGCATATTAGGACACACCAAGGCTTTTTTTGTAGAAAATCCCAGCAGGAACTGATTTGGATATTAGGCCACACCTTCTGACATCACCATTGTTCCACACGTGCTTTTTTGTACAAAAAGCCCAGCAGGGGTTCATTTGCATATTAGGCCACACACCCTAACACCAAGCCAGCTGGAACTGCGTTCCTGTGCATTCCTGCTCAAAAAAAGCCTTGGGACACACACCCTTGATGTAGCCAATCCTTCACAAGTTTACAGGGCTCTTGGTACAGGGCCTACCGCTACATAAAAAGCCCTTGTTTTATTGTTTGCTTTGTCGTTTTGAATCAAAATATGAAGTGGAGGCCTCCGAGAGAGTAAGGGATTGCAGCCCGGCATTCCTCACGGTTTCAGACCTTCATCAGCCTTTATCTCTCAGTGTTTTCTCCTGGAACCTCAGTACAACATTCAGCAACTTGGATCAACGCATGTTAATTGTTCTTTCTGAGTGTCAGAAACAGAAAGAGCAATTAACATGCGTTGATCCAAGTTGTTGAATGTTGTACTGAGGCTCCAGGAGAAAACACTGAGAGATAAAGGCTGTCAAAGGTCTGAAACCGTGAGGAATCCAGGGCTGCGGTCGCTTACTCTCTCAGAGACAAGCTGTGCTGGAGAACTTCACCCAAGTTGCTGAACATAAAGGAGAACAGCAGGAAGGCAATTGCCTCTGAGTAATGGTACCTTATAATCTTCAAACAGCAGACAGTGTGGGGGAGTGAAAAGAACTCTTTTTCCAACTGCGTTTGTATTGTGAGCGTTTGTGAATTTAGTATCAGGAGTGGTTTATAAATTACTAGTGATGACTACTGCTCTGCATGTATTTTGATAAAAGTTGGTTGCATATACACTATGTTGTGTAAAAGTGTTATTGTTATTCTGGTGTTTTTTTCACTTATTATTCACTTACATCGGAACCTGTTGATATTTACCATTTTCTCCAGGGGAGCTGATCTCTGCCAGCTGGAGATCAGTTGTAAATATATACGAGATCTCCAGGCCCCACCTGGAGGCTGGCAACCCTAAAGCAAGACTTAATTTAAATTATGCAGAAATTCACTCTGGGAGTTTTGTCTATTAGGGGGACGGAATCAATGTACAATGCTTTAAAAAAGAAAATTAAAGTACTAAGTGTGATTTTCATGCATATGAATACAGCTGAGTAGCATTTAGCCTGGGATTCAAAACCCCTGCTTGTTTTAGAAATGCTTTCTTCTCCCTGAATGTTGTAATTGATTTGGCTTTGTATTCTTAAGTATTACCCGACTATGTTAGTTGATCTAAGCGGGCTAATCTCTTCTAAAGGGCCGATTGGGCAGCATTTCAATTTCCCCAGCGGTTGGCACAGAACCATTCAAGAAGCCTTTTATCAGAGAGGGGGCCGCAGGAGCTCCAGAAGCCTCTTGCGCAAACTCCAACTTATGGTATTGCTGCTTGCATATCCACTTGTGCAAAATCCTTCTGCAGCCAGGTTCCGTACCAACGTAGACTTGCATAAGACTTGTGCAAGTGGAATTGCACTAACTGGGTTTACATTTTTTGCTTGTGCAGGACAGGATCCGAGCCATCCTCCATTAGGCATGGTGATCGTGATCAGCAGACCTCAAATGTATTGCTAGTCAAAACAAGGCCTCTTTTTTCAGGAAGGCTATAGTGATGGCCACAGCAATAAACAGCTTTAAAAGAGGGAAGAAACAGTAGAAAGAAAGCAACTTTAAATGCATTTATCCAAGCTGCTGGCTGGTTTGGCTTGCAGAAATGATTTAAAGAGAGAAATGCTTTCTCCAAGCTGGTTGATGGGGTGGTGGGGGCTTCAAGAGTAGGGTTGCCAATCCCCAGGTGGGGGCAGGGGATCCCCCAGTTTGGAGGCCCTCCCCCCGCTTCAGGGTCATCAGAAAGCAGGGGGAGGGGAGGGAAATGTCTGCTGGGAACTCTGTTATTCCTTATGGAGATTTATTCCCATAGAAAAACATGAATTGATCCGCGGGTATCTGGGGCTCTGGGGGGCTGCTTTTTGAGGTAGATGCACCAAATTTTCAATACATCATCTAGTGCCTCTCCCCAAAATATCCCCCAAGTTTCAAAACGATTGGACCAGGGGTTCCAATTCTATGAGCCCCAAAAGAAGGTGCCCCTATCCTTCATGATTTCTTATGGAAGGAAGGCATTGAAAAAGTGTCCCTTTAAATGTGATGGCCAGAACTCCCTTTGGAGTTCAGTTATGCTTGTCACAGCCTCGATCTTGGCTCCACCCCCAGAGTCCCCAGATATTTCTTAAATTGGACTTGGCAACCCTATTCAGGAGCCATATAATATGTGTGAAAGGGCCCTACATGGCTCCTGAGCCACAGTTTGGCACATTTTTAGATTATATTTTTGACTTTCCTTTCTTCTCTTTCGTTCCTGAACAGCAGAAGTGCACCAAAGACTGCTTGCTTCTGTCTTAACAGCTATGGATTCAGAACAAACAAAAGGTAATGCTTCTTTACTCAATGGGTAATAAAATTGTGGGTGTTCACTCCCAGCGGATGTAACAATGGTCACAAATCAGAAGAGTCCTGCTGGATCAGATCAGAGGTCACGATCCAGAATCCTGTTTCCCCCGCCGGTCAGCCACAGTTTGTTTTTAGGACTCACGCCAATTTTAGTTTTAGGTGATGTGCCACTTTAAACCTTGTTATTTTGGTTGCTGCGGACTAGCACAGCTACCCTCTGCTTGTATCTGATGACGTTTTGACTCTTGAAAGCTCAAACCCAGCAAATCTTGGTGGCAGGCCTCATTTTGGGCAGGAGCTCACAGGAGCGGAGCTCTGGAACCTCCAAAGTGTACTGTGCTCTTTCTTTCTTACTCCCCCCCTCGAAAAAAAATACTTGCTTCTGGGCTCCATTGTTCAGCCCCCCTGTGAGAATTTTGCTGAACTCTAAGATTTGACAAACTTTCTAATATTTTCCCCCATATAAAATGAGAAAATAACCAAAACATATCAAGCAGACAGATGGGAATTTTCCTCATGCCACTGTGGCCACAAAGGAGAAAGTCATTTAAAACTGAGAACCAGTTTGGTGTAGTGGTGAAGTGTGTGGACTCTTATCTGGGAGAACCGGGTTTGATTCCGCACTCCTCCACTTGCTCCTGCTGGAATGGGAGGAAGATAAAGAAGATTGTGAGCCACTCTGAGACTCTTGAGCAGTGGGCAGAATGGCCTTGGGTCAGCCATAGCTCTGGCAGAGTTGTCCTTGAAAAGGCAGCTTCAGGGAGAGCCCTCTCAGCCCCACCTACCTCACAGGGTGTCTGTTGTGGGGGAGGAAGATAAAGAAGATTGCGAGCCACTCTGAGACTCTTGAGCAGTGGGCAGAATATAGATCCAATGTCATCTTCTTCTTCTTCTTCTAAAAAGTATGATGGGAGTGAGGTTTTCTTTCCCCCCTTTTTTCTTTTTAATAAATACAAACTTTATTAAATGTTTACCAATACAGCCATGACATGTCCGCACAGCTTACTTACAGTGGATGGGATCAATCTCATTTAAAGACAAAGTATAAGGTCTAGAAGTCAATAGAGCAGGATAAACAGAATTAACTCAAAATCAAAAATAAATCAGTTTTCTGTAGAAGGAATTCTGAGATAATATCATTTCCCATTAAATATGATATTAAAGGAAACCAGACAGATACAACACAACCCTCATAATTTTCTAACGTTATACTGAAAGAATTACATGCACTCTTATTGATTGCAAACAGTTCCCATAACCTCTGAAACCAATTATCTAATCAGCGGAGAGGATTTTATCCAGTTAGCAGTTAATGTGAGTATAGCGGCTGCAAATAGGATATTAATTAAAATAGAAGTGCATTTCCTAAGCGAGAGGTCTTTCCAAGCATGGTGGGAGTGATGTTTTCTTATGACAATTCTAATTCAAGAAGCGTTTTAAGGTAGATGCTGAGCTGATATAGTTTAGTACACCTTCCAGTGATACAGGGTTGTGTGGCATGTGCAAAAGAGTTGTGCTAATGAGCTCCAGCACCTCTTTTTCTATGAAATGACCCCTGTTGGTCTTTAAGGTGCTGCTAGAATCAAATCTAACAACCACCCCTTGTGTGAAACAAGATTAGTTGTGCTGGGTTTTGACACCCTTTGTTATCTCTGCTCTTTGATCATGTGGCCTTCCTGCTTGCTTCCTTTGCAGGCATTTCCTAAAGACAATGATTGACTCAGATAGTTGGAGTTAAACTAGATCGTTGCCCATCCGTGTCCATTGAGATCAAAGTGACTTGAAATCGGGCCACTTCTCTTGCTGGCAATTAAGAATCAAGGCCATTCCATTGCGAGGGCAAGAAAGTGAAATTGTAACAGGTAATGAAGAGAGGGTGGAACTGCTCAATTCCTACTTTTCCTCAGTCTTCTCTTCTGAGGGAAACAGTGCTTCACATGGCAAAAACAGAACATATAAGGAGGGTATGAAGTTCCAACCTAGCATCAGCATAGGGGTAGTACGTAAACACCTAGTTTCTTTAAATGAAACTAAGTCCTCAGGGCCAGATGAATTGCATCCAAGGGTTCTAAAAGAGCTTGCAGATGTAATTTCTGAGCCTCTGGCTATCATTTTTGAGAATTCTTGGAGAACAGGAGAGGTGCCGGAAGATTGGAGGTGGGCGAATGTTGTCCCTATCTTCAAAAAAGGGAAAAAAGAGGATCCGGGTAACTACCGACCTGTCAGCTCGACATCTATACCTGGAAAGGTTTTAGAACAAATCATCAAACAATCGGTCCTGAAACATTTAGAAAGAATGGATGTGATTACTAAGAGCCAGCATGGTTTTCTTAAGAACAAGTCATGTCAGACTAACCTGATCTCTTTTTTTGAGAAAGTGACTACCTTGCTGGATCAGGGGAATGCTGTAGACATTGTTTATCTTGATTTCAGTAAGGCTTTTGATAAGGTTCCCCATACTTATTCTTGTTGACAAGTTGATAAAATGTGGTTTGGATTCTGTTACCGTTAGGTGGATCTGTAACCGGTTGACAGATTGCACCCAAAGAGTGCTTGTGAATGGTTCCTCATCCTCTTGGAGAGGAATGACAAGTGGAGTGCCTCAAGGATCTGTCCTGGGACCTGTTTTGTTCAACTTCTTTATCAATGATTTGGATGAAGGAATAGAGGGAATGCTTATTAAATTTGCAGATGATACTAAATTGGGAGGGGTTGCAAACACAGAAGAAGACAGAAACAGGATACAGGATGACCTTGACAAGCTGGAAAACTGGGCTAAAATCGATAAAATGAATTTTAACGGGGATAAATGTAAAGTTCTGCATTTAGGTAGGAAAAATCCAATGCATGGTTATAGGATAGAGGAGACTTGTCTTAGCGGTAGTTTGTGCAAAAAGGATCTAGGGGTCTTAGTGGATCATACGCTGAACATGAGTCAACAGTGTGATGCAGGAGCTAAAAAGGCAAATGCAATTTTGGGCTGTATCAATAGAAGTATAGTGTCCAGATCACGTGATGTGATGGTATCGCTTTACTCTGCTCTGGTAAGACCTCACCTGGAGTACTGTGTTCAGTTTTGGGCACCACATTTTAAGAAGGTGATGAAGATGGTGAGAGGTCTGCAGACCAAGTCCTATGAGGAAAGGCTGAAGGAGCTGGGGATGTTTTGCCTGGAGAGAAGGCGGCTGAGATATGATATGATCACCATCTTCAAGTACTTGAAGGGCTGTCCTATAGAGGATGGTGTGGAATTGTTTTCTTTGGCCCCAGAAGGTAGGACCAGAACCAACGGGTTGAAATTAAATCAAAAGAGTTTCCGACTCAACATCAGGAAGAACTTCCTGACCGTTAGAGTGATTCCTCAGTGGAACAGGCTTCCTCAGGAGGTGGTGGGCTCTCCTTCCTTGGAGGTTTTTAAACAGAGGCTAGATGGCCATCTGACAGCAATGAGGATCCTGTGAATTTAGGGGGAGGCGTTTGTGAGTTTCCTGCATGGTGCAGGGAGTTGGACTAGATGACCCTGGAGGGTCCCTTCCAACTCTACGATTCTAAGTTTAAGGCCGGGAAAGGGGTGGTGAAGTGCCTCCCCAGCTCTTTAAAGGCCGACTCCCCCCCTCCCGGTCGATCAGCTGATCAACGGGGGAAACCACGGCGGCAGCGTGAGCGACCTGCGGAAAAAGCTGCATTGCCCTTCCCTCCTTCCCACTCCCAGGAAGGAAGTGGGGAGGAGGCAAGGGCAGCGGTGCTCGCACTGCTGCTGCGGTTTCCCCTGCCATCAGCTGATTGGCGGGGGGGGGGTTGGCCATTAAAGAGCCAGGGAGGTGCCGCAGGGAGGGGGCGGGAGGCCGAATTTGGTGTCCCCCACCCTGTTGGCCCTGGGGCCGCGATGGGCGGGCCAGCTCTGCGGCTAGTCCCTGGGGCCAAAAAGGTTGGAGACCACTGCACCAGGGTTTCCTTACAAATATGCCCCCCTCCCCGCCAGGGTTTTACTATCCAGGGCATTTTTTGTAGCAGAAGCTCCTTTGCATATTATGCCACATGCCCTTGATGTAGTCAATCCTATAAGACTGGGGTGGCCAACGGTAGTTCTCCACATGTTGTTTTTTTTTTGCCTACAACTCCCGTCAGCCCCAGCCATTGGCCATGCGGCTGGGGCTGATGGGAGTTGTAGGCAAAAAAAAAACCTCTGGAGAGCTACCGTTGGCCACCCCTGCTCTAAGAACTTACAGGGCTCTTGGTACAGGGCCTTTGTTCCCTCTAAGCTTGCAGAATCTTGTGAGCAAAAATTCTACTTTGTGAGCTATGATCGTTAAAGTTGTGAGCTACTGGCATTAAAGTCGTGAGCTGCTGCACGGATTAAGGTGCTCTGGGATCATCCTTCCTGCATTAAGACAAATATGTGTGAGCTGGAGGCTAAAAATCTGTGAGCTGGCTCACACTAACTCAGCTTAGAGGGAACACTGTACAGGATGTATTGGTAAGCTCCAGGAGGATTGGTTACATCAGGGTTGTGTGGCCTAATATGCAAAGGAGGTCCTGGAAGAATTCCTTACAGGGCTCTCAGTACAGGGCCTAGTGGAAGCTCCGGGAGGATTGGCTGCATCAGGGGGGGCGTGGCCTAATATGCAAAGGAGGTCCTGCCAGAATTCCTTACAGGGCTCTAAGTACAGGGCCTACTGGAAGCTCCAGGAGGATTGGCTACATCAGGGGTGGGTGGTGGCCTAATATGCAAAGGAGGTCCTGCTAGAATTCCTTACAGGGCTCTCAGTACAGGACCTTCTGTAAGCTCCGGGAGGATTGGTTACATCAGGGGTGTGTGGCCTAATATGCAAACGACTTCCTGCTCCGAAAAAAGCCCTGACCCTCAGAGTCATTTGTGTTTTTGACAGTCCACAGTATGCCTCAAACTCTCTTCCAAGGTACAACTGTTCCTTAGGCCTGGGGTCCCCAATCCCTGGGACGTGGACCAGTACCGGTCCATTGTCTGTTAGCAACTGGGCCATGAGTTGTATAATTATTTCATTATATATTACAATGTAGTAATAATAATAAGACGACGACATTGGATTTATATCTTGCCCTCCACTCCGAATCTCAGAGTGGCTCACAATCTCCTTCATCTTCCTCCCCCACAACAGACACCCTATGAGGTGAGTGGGGCTGAGAGAGCTCTCCCAGAAGCTGCCCATTCGAGGACAGCTCTGCGAGAGCTATGGCTGACCCCAGGCCATTCCAGCAGCTGCAACTGGAGGAGTGGGGAATCAAACCCGGTTCTCCCAGATAAGAAGCTGCATACTTCACCACCACCACCAAACTAATAGAAATACAGTATACAATTATATCGTCCCAAAACCATCCCCCCACCCCGGTCCGTGGAAATACTGTCTTCCACAAAACCGGTCCCTGGTGCCAAAAAGGTTGAGGACCACTGCCTTAGACAGTTTGTTATGATTCTGGGAAGAGAGAAGATGGAATCAGGCAACTGCTTGACAGCCAGCCTGTAGCCAGCACATACTGACGCGTTCGTAATGGAGATAAGGCTCTGCTATCTGAGCATCTGACTCTTGTATCACCATAACGAGTCATCCTGAGCCTGCTCGTGTGGACCAAAGCACCTTCCCTCCCAAGCGTTATCATTTCGCTGCCTGTCAGGACTCGTGCTCTGCTTTCCCGGCTGCCTTGGCTCTCTGAACGTTTCCACAGCAAACTGGAAGTCCTGCCCGTTGAGTGTGTTTCGACACGTAAACAAGACTTCTGAACAGATGCCAGCTCGCTTGGAGCCATACGGGTTTGTTTTTTTTCCTGTTTAATCACCGGGAAATAAGAACGATATCATAACTGTAGAGCTGACAAGGCGTCAGCTTTTTAAAAAGCCACTGTGCTCAACGAAAGCTGCCTCGAAAGGGAGGGAAATTGAAGACATTCCTCAGGTTCTGAGATGGAGCCTTGCGGGGGAACGAAGCAGAATTCCTGAGGATTCAACCTAGATGAGATGGAGATCAGCAATTTCCAGGCCTGCCTGTGTGGGGAGTGGGATTGCCAGCTTTGGGTGGGGAACCACCTGGAGATATTGAGGGTGGATCCTGGAGAGGGTGGAGTTTGGGGAGGGGAGGGACAGGACCTCAGTCCAATCTTTTTGAACCTTGTGTTTTGAGGAGAGGCACTGGATGCTATGAGGAAATTTTGGTGCCTCCATCTCAAAAAACAGCTCCTCTTGAGCCCCGGTTGCCCTCAGATCAATTCTCCATTAAAGCCTACAGGAATCGGTCCCCATAAGGAATAATGGAGTGCCCAGCAGACATGGGCCGCTTTGAGCCGTTTGGGAGTGTGAGCCATAACTGAGAGAGCATTTTGTGGAGACGTCGGGTCCCTATGAATTTTGTTCGAGTATTGCACAACTGTGTATTGTATAAATCAGGGCCTCAGAGTCAGTGGGAGCTCACAGGAGTGCAGCTCCTGAACCTTTCTGCGAGTTCCTCCTCCTCTATGAAGAAAGGTTAAAACGCTTGGGGCTCTTTAGCTTGGAGAAATGGCGACTGCAGGGTGACATGATAGAGGTTTACAAGATTATGCATGTGATGGAGAAAGTAGAGAAAGGACTTTTCCCCCTTTCTCAAAATACAAGAACTCGTAGGCATTCAATGAAATTCCTGAGCGGTCAGATTAAAATGGATAAAAGGAAGTACTTCTTCACCCAACGGGTGATTAACATGTGGAATTCACTGCCACAGGAGGTGGTGGTGGCTACAAGCATAGCCAGCTTTAAGAGGGAATTGGATAAAAAATATGGAGCAGAGGTCCATCAGTGGCTATTAGCCTAGGGTGGCCAGACCGTCCCGGTCTCCCGGGACATTCCCGGATCTGGCCACCCAATCCCGGATCCCGGGCTGCCTATACCGGGACCATTAAGGTCCCGGTTTAGGCAGCCCCGGAGCCGGTGGGCCGCGGGCGGGGAAGGCGGGGAGTGAGGGAGGGAGCGTCCCTGCGCCTGCGCAGGGCCCCTGCGCACGCGCAGGGGACGCTCCCTCCCTCACTTCCCGCCTTCCCCGCCCGCGCGCGGGGCCCGGCGGCAGTGGTGGAGGCCTCTCCGTGGCCTCCGCTGGTCGCTGGAAGCCCTCCAGAGACTCTGGAGGGCCTCCAGCGACCAGCGGAGGCCGCGGAGAGGCCGCGGGGCACCCGGCGCTGGTCCCGGAAGGCCTTCCAGAGCCTCTGGAAGGCCTTCGGGGACCAGCGCCGGCCAGCGAAGGCTTCCCCGCGGCCTCCGCTGGTCCCTGGAGGCCCTCCAGAGTCTCTGGAGGGCCTCCAGGGACCAGCGGAGGCCGCGGGGAAGCCGCGGGGCACCCGGCGCTGGTCCCGGAAGGCCTTCCAGAGCCTCTGGAAGGCCTTCGGGGACCAGCGCCGGCCAGCGAAGGCTTCCCCGCGGCCTCCGCTGGTCCCTGTAGGCCCTCCAGAGTCTCTGGAGGGCCTCCAGGGACCAGCGGAGGCCGCGGGGAAGCCGCGGGGCACCCGGCGCTGGTCCCGGAAGGCCTTCCAGAGGCTCTGGAAGGCCTTCGGGGACCAGCGCCGGCCAGCGAAGGCTTCCCCGCGGCCTCCGCTGGTCCCTGTAGGCCCTCCAGAGTCTCTGGAGGGCATCTAGGGACCAGCGGAGGCCGCGGGGAAGCCGCGGGGCACCCGGCGCTGGTCCCGGAAGGCCTTCCAGAGGCTCTGGAAGGCCTTCGGGGACCAGCGCCGGCCAGCGAAGGCTTCCCCGCGGCCTCCGCGGTCCCTGTAGGCCCTCCAGAGTCTCTGGAGGGCCTCCAGGGACCAGCGGAGGCCGCGGGGAAGCCGCGGGGCACCCGGCGCTGGTCCCGGAAGGCCTTCCAGAGCCTCTGGAAGGCCTTCCGGGACCAGCGCCGGCCAGCGAAGGCTTCCCCGCGGCCTCCGCTGGTCCCTGTAGGCCCTCCAGAGTCTCTGGAGGGCCTCCAGGGACCAGCGGAGGCCGCGGGGAAGCCGCGGGGCACCCGGCGCTGGTCCCGGAAGGCCTTCCAGAGGCTCTGGAAGGCCTTCGGGGACCAGCGCCGGCCAGCGAACGCTTCCCCGCGGCCTCCGCTGGTCCCTGGAGGCCCTCCAGAGTCTCTGGAGGGCCTCCAGGGACCAGCGGAGGCCGCGGGGAAGCCGCGGAGCAGCCGGCGCTGGTCCCTGGAGGCCAGCGCCGGCAGCTCCCTCCCTCCCTCGCCGCGAGGCCGCCGCCGGAGGACTCCCCGCCGCCGCCGCCGCTGGACTCCGCCGCCCTGGAATAAGGTAAGGGGGCCGAAAGCGGGGGGGGGGGCGGGGGGGCGGCCTTCCTTTCTTCCCTCCCTCCTCCCTCCCTCCCTTCCTTCCTTCCCTCACTCCCTTCCCTTCCTTCCTTCCCTCCCTCCCTCCTCCCTTCCTTCCTTCCTTCCCTCACTCCCTTCCCTTCCTTCCCTCCCTCCTCCCTCCCTTCCTTTCTTCCTTCCTTCCCTCCCTCCCTTGCCTTCCTTCCTTCCCTCCCTCCTCCCTTCCTTCCTTCCCTCCCCCCTTCCTTCCTTCCTTCCCTCCCTCCCCCTTCCTTCCTTCCTTCCTTCCTTCCCTCCTTCCTTCCTTCCTTCCCTTCCTTCCTCCCTCCCCTCCCTTCCTTCCTTCCCTCCCTCCCTTCTTCCTTTCTTCCCTTCTTCCCTCCCTCCCTTTCTCCCTTCCTTCCTTCCTTCCTTCCCTCCCTCCCTCCTTATGTTCTTATGTGACACAGAGTGTTGGACTGGATGGGCCACTGGCCTGATCCAACAGGGCTTCTCTTATGTTGTTATGTGATGCAGAGTGTTGGACTGGATGGGCCACTGGCCTGATCCAACAGGGCTTCTCTTATGTTCTTATGTGACGCAGAGTGTTGGACTGGATGGGCCACTGGCCTGATCCAACAGGGCTTCTCTTATGTTGTTATGTGATGCAGAGTGTTGGACTGGATGGGCCACTGGCCTGATCCAACAGGGCTTCTCTTATGTTCTTATGTGACGCAGAGTGTTGGACTGGATGGGCCACTGGCCTGATCCAACAGGGCTTCTCTTATGTTGTTATGTGATGCAGAGTGTTGGACTGGATGGGCCACTGGCCTGATCCAACAGGGCTTCTCTTATGTTGTTATGTGACGCAGAGTGTTGGACTGGATGGGCCACTGGCCTGATCCAACAGGGCTTCTCTTATGTTGTTATGTGATGCAGAGTGTTGGACTGGATGGGCCACTGGCCTGATCCAACAGGGCTTCTCTTATGTTATTATGTGACGCAGAGTGTTGGACTGGAGGGGCCACTGGCCTGATCCAACAGGGCTTCTCTTATGTGACAATACTGACTTTGGTGGACCCAAGCACTGATTCAGTGTAAGGGAGCTTTGTGTTTGTGTCTTCTAGTGCAATTTTGTTCTCAGATCCTGTATTTACTTCATCAGTATATGGGATAAGGCACTTTCTCAACTGTGCTGCATAATGCAGCCTATTTATTTTGTCCTGTTGGCTCTGTTGGCTCTATCTGCGCCACCTTCATCACTTTCGGGGTGTGGATCCCCCAGTGGAGTGGTCTCCCGACTCCCTCCGCCGGCTGTTTCTGATAGCCCTGCGCCCCCTCTTTCATTTGATATGTGTCCCGTGCGGGTGCCACCCTCCCGCCGGGAGATGCCGCAAAATGAGCCCCCTTGAGGCTTATGGCGGCAGGGCTCGGGGGAAGCGAGCTAGACTGCTGTTCTTTTGAGGGGTTATAGAGTGTTTCGAGCCCGTCCCTGTGGCATCGGTCCCATCATTGTGGGGCCCAGGGGGCCGGCGCAGCAGCACGCTGAAGCAGCCTGTCGGTCACTTCCAGGTTTCCTGTCCTGCATCTTGACCGGTGTTATTAGTGACAGGCTGCTTCGGCGTGCCGCTGCGCCGGCCCCCTGGGTCCCACAACGATGGGACCGATGCCACAGGGACGGGCTCGAAACACTCTATAACCCCTCAAAAGAACAGCAGTCTAGCTCGCTTCCCCCGAGCCCTGCCGCCATAAGCCTCAAGGGGGCTCATTTTGCGGCATCTCCCGGCGGGAGGGTGGCACCCGCACGGGACACATATCAAATGAAAGAGGGGGCGCAGGGCTATCAGAAACAGTCAGCGGAGGGAGTCGGGAGACCACCCCACTGGGGGATCCACACCCCGAAAGTGATGAAGGTGGCGCAGATAGAGCCAACAGAGCCAACAGGACAAAATAAATAGGCTGCATTATGCAGCACAGTTGAGAAAGTGCCTTATCCCATATACTGATGAAGTATATACAGGATTTGAGAACAAAATTGTTTCCGGCGGTGATATTTGGGGGATTTTTGGGGACGTCACAGGAAGTGCTGTGAAGTCACTTCCTGTTTCCGGCAGGTGACGCGGGGGAAATGATGTCACAGGAAGTGATGCCACTTCCTGTTTCCGGTGGTGGCATGACATCACCGGAAGTGACGTCACTTCCTGTTTCCGGCGGCGCGCGCGCACCCCCCCCCCCCAGTGTCCCTGGCTGGCCTTCAGACATTATGGTCACCCTATATTAGCCACAATATATATATATATATATATATATACACACACACACACACACACACACATATATATATATATTGGCCACTGTGTGACACAGAGTGTTGGACTGGATGGGCCATTGGCCTGATCCAACACGGCTTCTCTTATGTTCTTATGTGACACAGAGTGTTGGAGAGGATGGGCCATTGGCCTGACCCAACATGGCTTCTCTTATGTTCTTATGTGACACAGAGTGTTGGACTGGATGGGCCATTGGCCTGATCCAACATGGCTTCTCTTATGTTCTTATGTTCTCTCCTCCTGAGAGTTCCACCTCCTTGTCCATTGAATAGTAGGTGCAGCTGTATAACAATCCCTGGATGAGCTCCACCACCTATTTTTCTACAAAACAACCCCTGATATATATAATGTGGAATATCCCTCGTTGATAAAGGCTTGAAAGAGGTGTGGCAGAAGTCAACGACCAGTCTGGGAGATTCCAACTCCTTCTATATGAGAAAATTGTATGCATTTGCATCTACTGGAATTGGCACCAAGTCCGTTTTGGATTTATGAAATGGACCCTTTTTGACGTTTTTCTTCAAGGGGCTTGTTTCTCTTTATTGTATTGCGAATTTATACAAATATTAGTCATTTGTCACTATAACCTTTGGGTTGTGCTTGTGTTTGTTTCCCACCCAGGGACTGGCAACCCTATGCATGGGGGACGCTCTAGCAATTTAGGTAAAAACTTTATGGCTCCCCCACCGGGCGCTAGGTTAAGACCTGGCAACCCAAGTACAATGCCATAGAGTCCACCCTCCAAAGCAGCCAGGAGGAACTGATCATTGGCCGTTTGGTGATCGATTATAAAAGCAGGAGATCTCCAGGTGCTCCAGATTTGCTTAGATCGGTTCCTCCGGCAAGGAGGCCATTATGGTGATCAAGGAATGCTCTCTGCACGGCCCCTTTCTTCGTGCCTCTTTCCAATTTAATCTAATTGCCAGAGCAACTAAGCAAGGCAACTAACAAGCGGAAAGCCAAGAAATCTGCACTTTCCAAAGCGTAGCCTGCAGATTCAAGCCCACGAGGTTCAAGTTGGCTGTTCCATCGCTCATTTTGCTATTCAGCTGTCCCCCGCTTCCTTTTAGTTCCCCTGTTCTCACATAAAACTCATGAGTGGTAAATAATACATCCTTGTAATGCAAATAAAATGTTTCTTCAGTAAATGAATATTCAAGATCCCTTGGCTGCTGGCCACGATCACTGCAGGGAACTTGTAGGGTTGCCAATCTCCAGGTAGGGAGAGGGGATCCCCCAGTTTGGAGGCCCTCCCCCCGCTTCAGGGTCATCAGAAAGTGGGCAGGGGGAGAGGGAAACATCTGCTGGGCACTCCATTCTTCCCTATGAAGACCCATTCCCATAGGGTATAACGGATAATTGATCCGTGGGTATGTGGGGTTCTGGGGGGGCCATTTTTTGAGGTAGATGCACCACATTTGCAGTATAGCATTCAGTGCTTCTCCTCAAAACACCCTCCAAGTTTCAAAAAGATTTGACCTGGGGTCCAGTTCTATGAGGCCCAAAAGAAGGTGCCTCTATCCTTCTTTATTTCCAATGGAGAGAAGGTATTGAATAGGTGTGCAGCCCCTTGAAATGTGATGGCCAGAACTCCCTTTGGAGTTCAATGATACTTGCCGCAACCTTGTTCCTGGCTCCACCCCCAAAGTCCCCGGATATTTCTTGAATTGGACTTGGCAACCCTAGGAACTTCTGTTTTCAGGATCTCTGCACTTTTGAATGCGAGATGTTTTGGATGAGCTTATGCGATTTTTTTGGGGGGGGGGGGCGGTCCCTGCTATCTGGAGAGCCAGTTTGGTGTAGTGGTTAAGTGTGCGGACTCTTATCTGGGAGAACCGGGTTTGATTCCCCACTCCTCCACTTGCACCTGCTGGAATGGCCTTGGGTCAGCCATAGCTCTGGCAGAGGTTGTCCTTGAAAGGGCAGCTGCTGTGAGAGCCCTCTCCAGCTCCACCCACCTCACAGGGTGTCTGTTGTGGGGGAGGGGAAGGTAAAGGAGATTGTGAGCCGCTCTGAGACTCTTTGGAGTGGAGGGCGGGATATAAATCCAATATCTTCATCTACCTCACAGGATGTCTGTTGTGGGGGGGGGGGGAGGTAAAGGAGATTGTGAGCCGCTCTGAGACTCTTCGGAGTGGAGGGCGGGATATAAATCCAATATCTTCTTCTTCATCTTCTATCTTCATACCCTTCTTGCGAACATTCTGGAGAAGTTTGGCTGGCCTCCATAGGAAACAAAACAAATATCCCAATCAGAATGGCCCTTGCTGTCTTCTCCTGCATTCCTCTTACATTCCATTCCCTGCAGACACTGGCAGTAACCGCCTGGGAGAGAGATCTTTGAGTCATGGCAAATAACTCACTGAAAATGTCGACTCAGCGTACGACCGCAATAAAAACAGGCAAATGCTATGCTGGGGATTATTAAGAAGGGGACTGAAAACAAATCAGCCAGTATCATAATGTATAAATCGATGGTGCGGCCTCATTTGGAATACTGTGTGCAGTTCTGGTCACCGCATCTCAAGAAAGATATTATAGCATTGGAAAAGGTGCAAAAAACCCCACCTCCAACTAAAACAATAAAGGGGATGGAGCACTTTCCCTATGAAGAATGCTTAAAGACACAATGACCAAGAAACAATGACCGAGGGGTGAAATGATAGAGATTTACAGAATTATGCATAGGCAGGGCTTGCTTGCCCACTAGGCAAACTAGGCGGTTGTCTAGGGCGCTTGGAGGGTGGGAGCGCCAAATTGGGCTCCCCAGCGCTCTCGGTACCCCAGGCAAGCGCCTAGTTTGCCTGCCTCCTCTGCCCGCCCCTCTTTTCCCTTCCCTGTCCCTTCACCTCCTCCCCATCATAGACCAGAGCGTGCTGGGTAGCAGTGCTGCGGGGAGGGGGGGGGCGGAGGTGGGGGTGCCTGCCTGGGGTGCTGTGCATAAGACAGCTGCCTTGGGCTGGCGCTGTGCATAGGATATGGAAGAATGGGCAACCCTGGGCCAATCACTCTTTCCCAACCTAATCTACCTCACAGGGCTGTTGTGGGGACTGAAAAGAGGGGAGAAGGAAGTTGTAAGATTCTTTGGGTTCTCCATGGGCAGAACAGCAAGGCACCAGTATCTAAATCTGGGGTCCCCCAGTGCAGGTTGGGAAATACTTAGGTTTTGGGGGGTGGAGCCTGAGGAGGGTGGAGTTTGAGGGAGGGACTTCAACTGTACAATGCCAGAGAGTCCACCTGCCAAAGCAGCCATTTTCTCCAGGGGAGCTGACCTCTGTCGCCTGGAGCTCAGATATAATCCCAGGAAATCTCCAGCCACCACCTTGAGGTTGTCAGCCCTAGTCCACAGCCTTTTTGAGCCTCTGGGCACCTACAGTATTCTGATGCAGGGTGGCAGGACAATGAAACCACAGGGTTGTTTAGAAAATTTAAGTTATATGTGGCCAGTTTTGCATGTTCTATTCCCTATGAGGGTTTAGCTGATGTTTGGAGAGCCAGTTTGGCGTAGTTGTTAAGTGTGCGGACTCTTTATCTGAGAGAATCGGGTTTGATTTCCCGCTCCTCCACTTGCACCTGCTGGAATGGCCTTGAGTTAGCCATAGCTATCGCAGGAGTTGTCCTTGAAAGGGTGGCTTCTGGGAGAGCTCTCTCAGCTCCACCCACCTCACAGGGTGTCTGTTGTGGGGAGGTGGGGAAGATAAAGGAGACTGTGACGGCTCTGAGACTCTGAGATTCAGGGTACAGGACAGGGTATAAATCTGCAGTTTTCTTCTTCCTCTCATTCTGTTATATCTTTAGCCAGAGCTTTTTTCTTTTTCTTTTTTTGAGCAAGAATGCACAGGAACGCAATTCCCCTGGCATCAAGCCAGTGTGGCCTAATATGCAGGGATTTTGTAGAAAAAGCCCAACAGGAGCTCATTTGCATATCAGGCCACATCCCCTGACACCACCATTGTTTCACGCAGGGCTTTTTTTGTAGAAAAAGCCCAGCAAGGACTCATTTGCATATCAGGCCACACCCTAACTGTGTTCCTGCTCAAAAAAGCCCTGCTCATATGCAAATGAGTTCCTGCTGGGCTTTTTCTACAAAGAATGCCCCGTCTTTAGCTAGCCCAAAATATATTGCCGAACAGATCCAGCTGAATACAGATTTTGCTCACTGAAGTTAAACAGAGTGAAGTTAGAGGGGTTTTGTGTGGCTTCATATTATGTAATCTTACGCTAATTTAATAATAGACATTTTTGAAGTAACAACCTATGTATTATATAGTATTGACTGGTTAATTCTATGTATTGTTACTGTTACCTTGTCTATACATTGTCACTGTTCCCTTGTCTATAATTACAAATTATATTTATATAATTTATAAATACAAAAAACCCGTTTTAATCCGTACATACACACACTCACACCAAACTGAATAGAGTCTTCCTGCATTCTCAGTCTGCTCTTATTCCTAATTCTCATTTTGTGCTTGTGGCACGCTATATTCATCTGGATTATGGCTGATCGATAGCGGCGTCCTCACATCATCTCTGGAGGCCCCGCCTACGTTCTTCTCGCTCGAGTGTTCCGCGCTGACCCAAAACGACAGGACAGAATCATTCACAAAGCCGGGCTATTTTCAGCCGATGGGGTCTTTCCAGCACTGCTGTTTAATTCCAACTCGTTTTGTCAACAAACCACTCTTCGGCTGGCCTATACCCTGAGCGCTTCCTTTGAGCCCCGCCTGCTCCAGGGGGTCATTTGAGGTGACCGCAGCTACCCGGGCATCTGCTCCATCCACTCCAGTCCTCTGACAACTCATGCTAATCGGTCCTGAACTGCGATTTGATTTTTTTTCTGGGGGCTCTCAGCGGCCGCTTCTCTCTCCTCTCCCAGCTTCCACCCAAGGGAATCGTCATCCCAATCCTCTGGGGGTGATCTGAGGACAAACTGTCATTGATCTGTAAGCCTCATGGGCTGGTGGAGGGTTGGGGGGGGGGGGGTGTTTTAACGCTTTCCATGAAAGTCGAGGATGGCTGTCGACAATGGCTCCCGGCTGCCATTGCATAATAGAGCGGCGGATGCTGATTTGTGCGTGTCCACGTGCGAGCAAAAAAAAAAGCTAGATTTTTTAAAATGTCTATGAAGCGTTCAATGAATTGCTGGCACAACCAGCCTCTTCCCCCCCAATAGCTGTGATGCCCTGTCTAAACCCAGGCAAATCTACTACCAGGCATCTCGGCCTGCCTTCTGACCAAAGGTGTAACCTGTTGTCTTCCTCTAAACTTTCTCAGCAGTTTTCTGACTTCTCCTGCTGTCGGTCGAGTGGTTTATTCTGTGCAGTCCCCTCCCACATTTATAGAAAAACAGAAAAACACACAGAGGTAAATATTGTTTATTAAAGGCATAGGCAGATATCCAGCAACAACTTAAAAACCAGCAGAATTTTCCAGGGGATAAGCTTTCTGAGTCAAAGCCCACTTTTTCAGATATAAATCATAGAATCGTAGATTTGGAAGGGACCTCCAGGGTCATCAAGTCCAATTCCCTACACCAGGGGTGTCAAACATGCGGTCTGGGAGACAAATCAGGCCCCTGGAGGGCTTCTATCAGTCCCCCCCCCCCGCCCCCCTTGAGCAACTCACTATCGTCTGCTTCCTTCTCCCTCTCTGTTGCTTCCTTCTGCATAACACCATGCTTTGCAAGGCTTGCTCAATCACACAGGAGCTACAGAGCAAAGCCTCAATTTTCTCAATTGGCTGAGGCTCCTCCCTTGGAGAGGAAGGGGGCGGGGAGGCAGAGCTTATTTTTCCAGGCTCTCTCATTCGCACAGCAGAGCTACTGAGCCAAGCCTCTCTTCCTTCTAGTCCCCTGGGGAAGGAAGGAAGGCGCCAAAGCTTCCTTTGCCAAGTTCCCTGGATCCCATGGGAGAGATACAAAGAAAGCAGCTTTAATCCCAACAAGTGCTAATAAGAACATAAGAGAACATAAGAGAAGCCATGTTGGATCAGGCCAATGGCCCATCCAGTCCAACACTCTGTGTCACACATAAGAACATAAGAGAAGCCATGTTGGATCAGGCCAACTGAAGGAGGATAGGGAAATGGCTGAAAAGCTAAATGAATTTTTTGCCTCCGTCTTCACTGTAGAAGACGAGAACTTTTTGCCCGCCCCAGAACCACTAATTTTGGAAGGGGTGTTGAAAGACCTGAGTCAGATTGAGGTGACAAATGAGGAGGTCCTACAACTGATAGACAAATTAAAAACTAATAAGTCACCGGGTCCGGATGGCATACATCCGAGAGTTCTGAAGGAACTCAAAGTTGAACTTGTGGATCTTCTAACAAAAATCTGTAATCTTTCATTGAAATCTGCCTCCATTCCTGAGGACTGGAAGGTAGCAAATGTCACCCCCATCTTTAAAAAAGGTTCCAGAGGAGATCCGGGAAACTACAGGCCAGTCAGTCTGACTTCAATACCGGGAAAGTTGGTAGAAACCATTATCAAGGACAGAATGAGTAGGCACATTGATGAACACGGGTTATTGAGGAAGACTCAGCATGGGTTCTGCAAGGGAAGATCTTGCCTCACTAACCTGTTGCATTTCTTTGAGGGGGTGAACAAACATGTGGACAAAGGAGACCCGATAGATGTTGTTTACCTTGACTTCCAGAAAGCTTTTGATAAAGTTCCTCATCAAAGGCTCCTTAGAAAGCTTGAGAATCATGGAGTAAAAGGACAGGTCCTCTTGTGGATCAAAAACTGGCTGAGTAATAGGAAGCAGAGAGTGAGTATAAATGGGCAGTCTTCGCAGTGGAGGACGGTAAGCAGTGGGGTGCCGCAGGGCTCGGTACTGGGTCCCATGCTTTTTAACTTGTTCATAAATGATTTAGAGTTCGGAGTGAGCAGTGAAGTGGCCAAGTTTGCGGATGACACTAAATTGTTCAGGGTGGTGAGAACCAGAGAGGATTGTGAGGAACTCCAAAGGGATCTGTTGAGGCTGGGTGAGTGGGCGTCAACGTGGCAGATGCGGTTCAATGTGGCCAAGTGCAAAGTAATGCACATTGGGGCTAAGAATCCCAGCTACAAATACAAGTTGATGGGGTGTGAACTGGCAGAGACTGATCAAGAGAGAGATCTTGGGGTCATGATAGATAACTCACTGAAAGTGTCAAGACAGTGTGCGTTTGCAATAAAAAGGGCCAACGCCATGCTGGGAATTATTAGGAAGGGAATTGAAAACAAATCAGCCAGTATCATAATGCCCCTGTATAAATCGATGGTGCGGTCTCATTTGGAGTACTGTGTGCAGTTCTGGTCGCCGCACCTCAAAAAGGATATTATAGCTTTAGAGAAGGTGCAGAGAAGGGCAACTAGAATGATTAAAGGGCTGGAGCACTTTCCCTATGAAGAAAGGTTGAAACGCTTGGGACTCTTTAGCTTGGAGAAACGTCGACTGCGGGGTGACATGATAGAGGTTTACAAGATAATGCATGGAATGGAGAAAGTAGAGAAAGAAGTACTTTTCTCCCTTTCTCACAATACAAGAACTCGTGGGCATTCGATGAAATTGCTGAGCAGACAGGTTAAGACGGATAAAAGGAAGTACTTCTTCACCCAAAGGGTGATTAACATGTGGAATTCACTGCCACAGGAGGTGGTGGCGGCCACAAGTATAGCCACCTTCAAGAGGGGTTTAGATAAAAATATGGAGCACAGGTCCATCAGTGGCTATTAGCCACAGTGTATGGAGCACAGGTCCATCAGTGGCTATTAGCCACAGTGTATGTGTGTATATAACATTTTTTGCCACTGTGTGACACAGAGTGTTGGACTTGATGGGCCGTTGGCCTGATCCAACATGGCTTCTCTTATGTTCTTATGTTCTTATGTTAACATAAGAGAAGCCATGTTGGATCAGGCCAATGGCCCATCCAGTCCAACATTCTGTGTCACACAGTGCCCGGAAAAACCAGGTTTTAATGTTTTAAGCATGTTTTAAAGGTGTGTTTTTTTAAAAGGAAAAAAAAAATCAATTGTGTTGGTCTGTGTCCTTTATAAAGTGTATATCTCTGCTACCTAATCTTAAATAGATATACACACAGCCTGGCCCGACATGGCCCAGCCCCGCCTGACATGGCCGAGCCCAACAAGATCTCATTTATATCAGATCCAGCCCTCATAACAAATGAGTTTGACACCTCTGCACCTACACAATGCAGGAAATTTATAAATACCTCCCCCTCCCCCCCCCCCACAAAGTGACACCTGCTTCATGCCCAGAAGAGGGGAGGGGGGAACCTTCAAGGTCTCTGGGCAAACTGGCCTGGAGAAAAATGTCTGGCTGACCCCAAAGTGGCCATCAGCATTTCCCTGGGTGTGTAAGAAGGGGCCATGAGAACTAAGCACTGAGGCAACCCTTCCTGCCTTCCCTCTTGTGATCTGCCAAAGTTCACAAAATCAGAATTGCTGTCCGAAGGCCTCTCCGTGTGGAAATGAGCAATTTCTTACACAAGGCCCTGTGAGTCTTCTGTGCTCTCTTCTCTCAAGGGAACCCCGCGCAGCCGCTTCCTGTGTTTTGCTTGCACAAGGCTTCTGTCTGGATTCGGACACTGCAAAACGGACATTATACAGAAGCAAAGGATCTACAGAGATCAGGGAATGCGTTCTCCCAGCCACTCCTATCCTTCATTATTTCTAATGGAGGAGAGGCATTTAAAAGGCATGCGGTCCCTTTAAATGTGATGGCCAGAACTCCCTTTGGAGCTCAATTGTGCTTGTCACACCCTTGCTCCTGGTTCCACCCCTCAATGTATCCTGGCTCCACTCCCAAATTCCAGATATTTCTGGAATTGGACTTGACAAACCTAGCTTGCCCAATTCCCCCCCACCCCATTTTCAGGCTAAGAGGTGGGCAAGTCCTTAGTGCACCCCCCTGCCCAAAGGAGCCTGGTATGGGTGGTAGTGTCTCTTGGATAAGCTGTAGATGCAGGATCGGCCAATGGAGGGAAGGCATTTAAAAGGTATGCAGTCCCTTTGTATGTGATGGCCAGAACACCCTTTGGAGTTCAGTTCTGCTTGTCACAACTTTGCTCCTGGCTCCACCCCCAAAGTCTCCTGGCTCCGCCCTCAAAGGCCCCAGATGTTTCTTGAATTGGACTTGGCAACCCTTCTGGTCACTGTTTGACTGAGATTCCTTCATTGTGAAGGGATGGCAAGAGAGGAAAGCTGCCAACCCAGAGGTTGAGAAATTCCTGTGGATTTGGAGGTGATATAAAAAGGTAGTCCCGTGTGCAAGCACCAGTTGTTTCCGACTCTGGGGTGATGTCACATCATGACATTTTGACGGCAGACTTTTTACGGGGTGGTTTGGCATTTCCTTCCCCAGTCATCTACACTTCCCCCCCAGCAAGCTGGGCCCTCATTTTACCCACCTCGGAAGGATGGAAGGCTGAGTCAACCTGGAGCCGGCTACCTGAACCCAGCTTCCGCAGGGATTGAACTCAGGTTGTGAGCAGAGAGTTCGGACTGCAGTACTGCAGCTTTACCACTCTGCGCCACGGGCTCTTGAAGAAGAAGACTGCAGATTCATACCCCGCCTATAATATAGTGGATTCCATACATTAATGAGGCGAGGTGGTAGTGAACATAGCTCTTTTATCGCATTCAGCATGGTATAGCGCTGCCTACGAAGACTGAAAACTAGAGCCACAGGGCCCACTATATATACACACCCTGTGATTGGACCATTCAAACCAGTCGGGCGCTCTTGATTGGAGCAGGGCAGCAGGATTTGGATCCTGCTGCCCATTGTTCCCGAGTCCCCCAAGCTCTGTCCTTCAGGTCCCAGCGAGCCAGGCAAGAACTCCAGCTTATAGATACAATTCTAAGCACATATACGACATCCCTCCCCCCTTAGTTCACAAGCCTAGCTGACGTAGTCATTGAGGTAGGCTGGCTTGCGATGCTCTCTGGTGGACCGCCTGAGCCCCGGAGGGAGTGGGGGAGCGGACGCAGTTGCAGCGGCGATGAGTGGAGGGGCTGCCGCTGTATCGCTCTCAGCTGGAGGTTCCTGGGCCTCCCTGACCGCCGGCTCCGCCTGAAGGGTGGGGCTCTGGGCCCCTGCCTCCGCTGCGGCGGTCAGGGAAGGAGTGGAGGAAGGAGGAGGAGGTGGCAGTCTGGTTGTCAGGACTGTAATCCCAAACTTCTACCTTGGGGCTCTCGCGGGACCTCAGCTGGTCGATGTGCCTCCTTATGGTGGACCCCACCCCCTGTTGTAACCTCGCACATTACGGACCCCAGCACCCTGGCAACCCTTGCCTGAATCCAAGCGCCCCCCCCCCCAAGTTCTTAGCCATAACCCGGTCCCCCGTGTCTAGCCCCCGAGGTGCCCGGATCGACTCTGGAACCTCCTGCAGGTCGAGGGGTCTGTCTGGGTGCAATTGGTCTAGTAGGGTGGCTACCCAGCGGCCCATGAGGAGCTCGGCCGGGCTGCGCCTCATGGCTGTGGAGGGAATACTATGCTGTGATAGTAAGAATTTTGCAAGGCGGCCCTCCCAGTCGCCCTGGATGATGTGGCGGAGCGATTCTTTAGTCGTCCGCACCATCCTTTTGACCTGGCTGTTGGTGGCCGGGTGGAATGGGGCTGACCTGATGTGCCTAATGAGGTTGCGGGTGTAGAAGTCCTGGAATTCTCCTGACGTGAAGGCCGTCCCGTTATCTGAGACCAGCGTGTCTGGGAGGCCATGTGTGGCGCACACTTGGTGGCGCAGGAGGAGGTGGATGCCACCGGGAGCACCTCCAGCCATTTCGAGTATGAGTCCACAATTAAGAAAAACGTTTGTCCCTGGAAGGGCCCCGCAAAGTCCAGGTGCAACCGGGACCAGGGGTTTCGTGTGGATTCCCAGTGCTGCATTGGAGCCCAGGGAGGCGCCAGCGGAGTCTTTTATTGAATACAGCACATATACAACACCGCCCTTCTCTCTGAATCTCAGAGCGGCTTACCATCTCCTTAGGGTTGCCAAGTCCAATTCAAGAAATATCTGGGGACTTTGGGGGTGGAACCAGAAGACATTAGGGGTGGAGCCAGGAACAAGGGTGTGACAAGCATAATTGAACTCCAAGGGAGTTCTGGCCATCACATTTAAAGGGACAGCACACCTTTTTAAATGCCTTTCTTCCATAGGAAATAATGAAGGATAGGGGCACCATCTTTTGGGGCTCATAGAATTGGACCCCCTGGTCCAATCGTTTTGAAACTTAGGGGATATTTTGGGGAGAGGCACTAGAGGCTATACTAAAAATCTGGTGCCTCTACCTCAAAACACAGCCCCCCCAGAGCCCCCAATACCCGCGGATCAATTCCCCATTATTCCCTATGGGAATCGTTCTCCATAGGGAATAATAGAGTTCCCAGTAGACATTTCCACCCCCCCCCCCCGCCTCCAAACCAGGGAATCCCCTGCCCCCTCCCTCTCTCACACACACAAATACTTACTGGGTCTTGTTCCTGCAGAACTTTACTTGATCTGAAAACGAAAGCAAAACAAAGGGAGGGGCCATTCTCTGAAGCCCTTCCTGTTTCCTGCTTCCTGCTCAGCCTTAAAGGCACATATTTTAAAAACGGACCTGCAGAAGCTCTAAAACTACATGGTGATTGTGGGGGGCAGGGAGAAGCCTGTGAAAACGGGGGATCCCCCGCTAGGACCTGCGGATTGGGAAGCCTACATCTCCTATATCTTCTCCCCCTACAACAAACACCCTGTGAGGCGGGTGGGGCTGAGAGAGCTCTGACAGAAGCTGCCCTTTAGCGGACAACTCTGCGAGAGCTATGGCTAACCCAAAGCCATTCCAGCAGCTGCCAGTGGAGGAGTGGGGAATCAAACCGGGTTCTCCCAGATAAGAGTCCGTGCACTTAACCTCTACACCCAACTGGCTCTCAGGTGGTATAAGTTTGCTAATCCCCAGGTGGGAATAGTAACACAGGTGAGAAACACGCACTTAACCATGACATCAAACTGGCTCAGGACTGCTAGTTAACATAGCTCGATTAGCCCCTCCCCCCATTTTCAAATTATGTCCCTCTTTGTCTCTTCTGGAAGCTTCCTTCTCCTGCAGAGCTTCTGTTGTCCCTTTTCCTCTTTCAGCAGTTAGATTAGAAAGTCATGGTTCCCTCTCTTCTATAGGAGTCAATTGCACCTTTAAGACCAACTTAGTTTTATTCAGAACGTAAGCTTTCGTGTGCATGCACACTTCTTCAGACGAGGAACGAGGTACAGTAAGCAGAGCCACATGTAGCTGGTGGGGTTTGGAATGCCAAGTGGGACAAAGTTAAAAACCAAGAGCAGAATAGTAAAATTAACAAATTCAGAAAACCTTTGATCTGGGTTGAATTAGCGTGGGAAACCATAAAACAGTAACATGTCGGAATGTGAGAATGCCTGTTAATTATTCTATTGCTAATAAACCTGGGTCAAAAAGAAGGCATTTCTTTTTCTGGAAAAGAACTTCTGGGAAAGAAATGCCTTCTTTTTGACCCAGGTTTATTAGCAATAGAATAATTAACAGGCATTCTCACATTCCGACATGTTACTGTTTTATGGCTTCCCACGCTAATTCAGGGGAGGGATGGTGGCTCAGTGGTAGAGCATCTGCTTGGGAAGCAGAAGGTCCCAGGTTCAATCCCTGGCATCTCCCAAAAAGGGTCCAGGCAAATAGGTGTGAAAAACCTCAGCTTGAGATCCTGGAGAGCCGCTGCCAGTCTGAGTAGACAATACTGACTTTGATGGACCAAGGGTCTGATTCAGTATAAGGCAGCTTCATATGTTCTTCATATGTTCAACCCAGATCAAAGGTTTCCTGAATTTGTTAATTTTACTATTCTGCTCTTGGTTTTTAACTTTGTACCACTTGGCATTCCAAACCCCAACAGCTATATGCGGTTCTCATTCCTCGTCTGAAGAAGTATGCATGCGCACGAAAGCTTACGTTCTGAATAAAACTTAGTTGGTCTAAAAGGTGCAATCGACTCCTATTTTGTTCTACTACTTCAGACCAACACGGCTGCCTATTTGGATCCCTCTCTTCTATGTTCTGTAACAGTTTGTTCTTTAATAAAACCAACTTATTTCCCTCTAAACAGTTGGTGCTCCATTTCCCTTGCCTATTTAACCTCTGCCAACAGTTGTAGTGAGGGTAAAATGGAGGGAGAACAAAGTCCGTGGCGCTCAGCTCCCTGAGGGGAGGGCGAGAGAGACAGAGAAGAGATTTTTTAAAAGCTAGCATTAAAGCGAATCCAAACGTCTTCTGGGTGCGGGAGGTGTCGCTGTCTCGAACCTGTGATGTTGACAGGGCTGAGCATGTTGAAGTCACATGTCGGGTCAGAGACTGCCACATCCAGGTATGGAGTTACCAACCTCCAGGAATGGCCTGGAGGCCTCCCGGAACTACAGCTGATCTCTAAGTGACAAAGAAAGCAGCTGTGTGTGTTGAATGTCTACTGCACCCTTCATTATACCCTATGGTGACTGGAGAATCAATCCGTGGGTATCTGGGGCTCCGGGGCGGGGAGTGTTGAGGGAGAGGCACCAATTTTTAGCATAGCATCTGGTGTCTCTCCTCAAAAAACTCCCCAAGTTTCAAAAAGATTGGACCGGGGGTCCAATTTTATGAGCCCCCAAAGGTGTTCCCAATCCTGCATTATTTCAAACGAAGGGAAGGCATTTAAAAGGAATGCAATCCCTTTAACTGTGATCAGGGTCAGCCCTAAACTGTCTGGCACCTTAGGTGAGGCTAACTTCTGGCGTCCCCCTTGCACTGATAACATCACCGAGTCACATGGGGGGCACCCAATTCAGCACCCCCAGAAAGCCGGCGCCCTAGGCAACCACCTAGGTTGTCTAGTTTGTGATAGCCAGAACTCCCTCCCGAATTCAATCCTGCTTGCCACAACCTTGCTCCTGGCTTCGCCTCCCGAAGTCCCCAGATATCTCCTGAATCGGACCTGGCCACCCTACTGAACTAGACCAGCGCGGCCAGGCAGCCCTAAGTCATAGACCGGCAGCAGCCACCCAATCGCTTGGCAAAGAGCCCCGCATCAAGCTCTAAGCCTATAATCTGCAACACAGCAGAGGGAAGGGGAGGACCGAATTCACCTGCTGATGCTCAGCTGAGAGATCACCTGAGGTCACAGCCCAGAGCGACTGGGAAGCGAGCCCTGTTACGGCCTTTGAGAGAACAGAGCAATGAAAAGACAGGCTCGGCTGGTTCCCTCAGCCAAAGAAGGTGCGTTGGCTGGCTTTCTTGCCAAAGACGGAGGCTCTCCCCCTTTTTTTGCTTTAACTGTCAGCTGCTTTCAGGGACTTTAACTTGAAGGTTTGTGCATGGGGGTGTTAAACTCATTTCTTATGTGGGCCGAATCTGACATAAATGAGACTTTGTTGGGCTGGGCCATGTCAGGTCGGGCCAGGCCATGTGTGCACGTATTCACAATTAGGTAGCAGAGATATAAACTTTATAAAGGACGCAGACAAAGACAAATATTTTTTAAAAACCTTAAAACATGCTTTAAAAATTGGCACTCGGTCTTAAAAGTGCTTTCTTTGTATTTCTCCCATGGGATTCGGGGAACTAGACAAAGGAAGCTGTGGCTTTCCTTCCTTCCCCAGGGGTCCAGAATGGGGAGGAGCCTCAGCCAATAGAAGAGAGGCTTGACTCAGTAGCTCTGCTGTGCCTGGCAAAGCAAGCTCTCCCTCCCCCCCTTCCTCCCCAAGGGAGGAGCCTCAGCCAATAAAGAAAACAGAGGCTTTGCTCTGTAGCTCCTGTGCTATTGGGCAAGTCTGGCAAAGCAAGCTGTGATGCAGGAGGAAGCAAGAGAGGGGGGAAAGGAAGCAGATAGCTGCCAGTTGCTTGGGGGCCTGATAGGAGCCTCTGGGGGCCTAATTCAGCCCCTGGGCTGCATGTTTGACACCCCTGGTCTACATCGCTGGGCTTTGAGGCAGAGTTGCCAACAATTTAGAGAGGGACGGTGGCTCAGTGGTAGAGCATCTGCTTGGTAAGCAGAAGGTCCCCAGTTCAATCCCTGGCATCTCCAACTAAAAAGGGTCCAGGCAAATAGGTGTGAAAAACCACAGCTTGAGACCCTGGAGAGCCGCTGCCAGTCTGAGTAGACAATACTGACTTCGATGGACCGAGGGTCTGATTCAGTAGAAGGCAGCTTCATATGTTCATAATTCCTCCCTCTAGTTTAGGGCTGCCAACTTCCAGGTGGACTAAAAGGAGGGATGAAGAGTTTACCTCCACCCCCTTCTAGGGATGCCAGCCTCCAGGTGGCACCTGGGGATCTCCAGACTACAACGACCGGTTCCCCTGGAGAAAACGGCTGCTTTGGAGGATAGACTCTATGGCAGTGAGCCCGACTGTAGTCCTTGTCCCCAAATCTCCAAAGGTTTCTCAACCTGGGTCTGGCATCCAGGGCCAGCCCTGCCACTAGGTGATTGCCTAGGGCGCCAGCCTTCTAGGGCACCGACTTGGTGACATCAGAGCTTTTTTTGTAACAGGAACTCCTTTGTATATTAGGCCACACCCCTGTGATGTAGCCAATCCTCCTGGAGCTTACAGCAGGCCCTGTACTAAGAGCCCTGTAAGGAATTCTAGCAGGACCTCCTTTGCCTATTAGGCCACACCCCCCTGATGCAGCCAACCCTTCTGGAGCTTCCAGTAGGCCCTGTACTGAGAGCCCTGTAAGGAATTCTAGCAGGACCTCCTTTGCATATTAGGCCACACCCCTTGATGCAGCCAATCCTCCTGGAGCTTCCAGTAGGCCCTGTACTGAGAGCCCTGTAAGGAATTCTAGCAGGACCTCCTTTGCATATTAGGCCACACACCCCTGATGCAGCCAGTCCTCCTGGAGCTTCCAGTAGGCCCTGTACTGAGAGCCCTGTAAGGAATTCTAGCAGGACCTCCTTTGCATATTAGGCCACACCCCCTGATGCAGCCAGTCCTCCTGGAGCTTCCAGTAGGTCCTGTACTGAGAGCCCTGTAAGGAATTCTAGCAGGACCTCCTTTGCATATTAGGCCACACCCCCTGATGCAGCCAATCCTCCTGGAGCTTCCAGTAGGCCCTGTACTGAGAGCCCTGTAAGGAATTCTAGCAGGACCTCCTTTGCATATTAGGCCACACCCCCTGATGCAGCCAATCCTCCTGGAGCTTCCAGTAGGCCCTGTACTGAGAGCCCTGTAAGGAATTCTAGCAGGATCTCCTTTGCATATTAGGCCACACACCCCTGATGTAGCCAATCCTCCTGGAGCTTCCAGTAGGCCCTGTACAAAGAGCCCTGTAAGGAATTCTAGCAGGACCTCCTTTGCATATTAGGCCACACCCCTGATGTAGCCAATCCTCCTGGAGCTTCCAGTAGGCCCTGTAAGAAGAGCCCTGTAATCTCTTGGAGGATTGGCTGCATCAGGGGTGTGAGGCCTAATAGGCAAAGGAGTTCCTGCTGCAAAAAAAAAGTCCTGGGTGACATTATCAGTGGGGGGTGGGGTGGGCTGGGGCACCAGAAGTTAACCTTGCCTAGTGTCACGACTCAGAGGGATCTTACCAAATTGCTGCCACCATTCTGGGTTAAAGGTTCCCCTTGAGAAGGCCCAGAGTACCCACCCAAGCCCTTCAGGCCTCCCTTAGCTAGGCCAAATAATGGGCGAGAGGACCAGGCAGAGTAAACAGCAACAAAAAGGTTTATTCCAGTGCAATATAAATTAACAAGGTGCATGAAACAGTAAAGGGGTGAAGGGAAAATAAACAAATGCCCTAACGGGTCTATCTTACAGTCCCTACTCTTACCAGCACTTACCCCCTTGGGTGAGGGTCTCTCCTCTGCTTCCAGCTCTTCAGGCTATAGCCTACTTCCAGCTAAGGCTTCCAGGGAAAGAACTCCCACTTCCTGGGCTTGGCCTTTATATTCTCTTCCCAGGCCCCACCCCTCTCTGGGCCTGTTTCCCTCCAAAACCCTCACTACCCAATCAGAGGGGATCCTGGGAGATGTAGGCTTTTCCCAGTAACTCCTAAGCAGGCTTCCCTGGGGCCTGCAGGCTTTGCTAGGCCCAGGATCATGACACCTAAGGTGCAAGGCAGTCCGGCAGTGGTAGGGAACGTTGACTCTCCAGATGTTTTTTGCCTACAACTCCCATTGGCACCATCAGCCCCAGCTAGGGTTGCCAAGTCTAATTCAAGAAATATCTTGGAATTTTGGGGGTGGAGCCAGGAGACTTTGGGGGTGGAGCCAGGAGCAAGGTTGTGACAAACACAATTGAACTCCAAGGGAGTTCTGGCCATCACGTTTCAAGGGACTGCACACCTTTTAAATGCCTTCCTTCCATAGGAAATAATGAAGGATAGGGGCACCTTCTTTTGGGGCTCATAGAATTGGACCCCCTGGTCCAAACTTTTTGAAACTTGGGAGGTATTTTGGGGAGAGGCACTAGATGCTATACTGAAAATTTAGTGCCTCTATCTCAAAAAACAGCCCCCACAGAGCCTCTGATACCCACAGCTCAATTCCCCATCATTCCCTATGGGAATCCTTCATGGAGGTGCATGATGGCTCTGGGGGCGGGGCTTCCCCCGCCGGCCAGCTGGCTGGGGGAGGGGGGAAGCCTGTAAAATCGGGGGATCCCCCTCTGGGACCTGGGGATTGGGAAGCCTAGCCCCAGCCAGCATGGCCAACGGCTGGGGCTGATGTAGGGTTGCCAAGTCCAATTCAAGAAATATCTGGAGACTTTGGGGGTGGAGCCAGGAGACTTTGGGGGTGGAGCCAGGAGACATTGGGGCGGAGCCAGGAACAAGAGTGTGACAAGCATAATTGAACTCCAAGAGAGTTCTGGCCATCACATTTAAAGGGACAGCACACCTTTTTAAATGTCTTCCTTCCATAGGAAATAATGAAGGATAAGGGCACCTTCTTTTGGGGCTCATAGAATTGGACCCCCTGGTCCAATCGTTTTGAAATTTGGGGGATACTTTGGGGAGAGGCACTAGATACTATATTGAAAATTTGGTGCCTCTACCTCAAAAAACAGCTCCCCCAGAGCCCCCGAAACCTCCAGATCAATTCCCCATTATACCCTATGAGAAGACGTTTCCCTCTCCACCCCCCTCCCCCCCCGCCCCCCCCCCCTTTCTGGGAAATCTGATGCAGGAGACAGAACTCACTCACCTCCGAAGGTGCAAAGGCACATGGTCCTTTGGGGGCGTGGCTGGGCTCCCCTCCCTTCACCGGCCAGCTGACTGGGGGCGGGAAGCAGCCTGAGAAAACGGAAGAGCTCTGGCTGCTGCGATCGGGGCTGGGTGGGAAGGGCTGCCGTTCTCCCCCTCCCCCCCCACTTTCCCTTTTATGGCCAGCGGGAGGAGGAGGCTCCAAATCGGGGGTCTCCAGGCCTAGCGGGGGATTTGGGACCCCTAGGCTGATGGGAGTTGTAGGCAAAAAACATCTGCAGAGCCAACGTTCCCTACCTCCCCGCCCCCAACGTCCACTGGTGGCAAATCTACCTAGGGTTGCCAATCCCCAGGAGGGGGCAGGGGATCCCCCAGTTTGGATGCCCTCTCCCCGCTTCAGGGTTGTCAGAAAGTGGGGGGAGGGGAGAGAAATATCTGCTGGGAACTCTGTTATTCCCTATGGAGATTTATTCCTATAGAAAATAATGGAGAATTGATCCGCGGGTATCTGGTGCTCTGGGGGGGGCTGTTTTTTGAGGTAGAGGCACCAAATTTTCAGTACAGCATCTAGTGCCTCACCCCAAAATATCCCCTAAGTTTCAAAACGATTGGACCAGGGGGTCCAATTCTATGAGCCCCAAAAGAAGGTGCCCCTATCCTTCACTATTTCCTATGGAAGGAAGGCATTGAAAAGGTGCGCCGTCCCTTTAAATGTGACAGCCAGCACTCCCTTTGGAATTCAATTATGCTTGTCACAGCCTTGATCTTGGCTCCACTCCTAATGTCTCTTGGCTCCACCCCCAAAGTCCCCAGATATTTCTTAAATTAGACTTGGCAACCCTAAATCTACCCTCTTCCAGGACTGACTGGAAGAAGGGCATTCATAAGGAAGATCACTTCTGCCTGATCAGTACCCAGCTGGAAGAATATCCAGGACAGGTAGAGGAGCTTTGAACAGTTCAGATTTGCGGATTAACCAGCAAGCGTTGCACTTAATGAATGGATAGGAGGGTCCAATTTTGTATGTTAAGACAGTTAACCATCTGCCCTTGGGGAACCATGACTAAGCGCCTGCATTGTCCTTTTATAAAATATGCTTTGTCACCATCTCACGCCTTGGATTCCCTGATTTTATGGATGCCAGCCTCCAGGTGGGACCTGGGGATCCCCTGGAATTACAGCTCATCTCCAGACAACAAAGATCGGTTGCCTTGGAGGAAATGGGTGCTTTGGAGGGTGGAGACTGTGACCTTGTGCCCCACTGAGATCCCTGTTCTCCCCAGGCTCCACCCCCAAATCTCCAAGAGTTTTTGCCAACCAGGATCTGGCAATAAGGATTTCCAGGTTCCCCCCTGGCCACTTTGGTGTAGAGCAGGGGTTTCAAACATGCGGCCCGAGAGCTGAATCAGGCCCCCGGAGGGCTCCTATCAGGCCCCCGAGCAACCGGCTGTCATCTGCTTCCTTCTCCCTCTCTCTTGCTTCCTCCTGCATCACAGCTTGCTTTGCAAGGCTTGCTCAACTGCAGAGCAAAGACTCTATTTTCTCCATTGGCTGAGGCTCCTCCCCCTCCTAGTCCCCTGGGGAAGGAAGGAAAGAGTCAGAGCTTCCTTTGCCCAGTTCCCTGGATCCCATGAGAGAAATTCAAAGAAAGCAGCTTTAAGACTAACGAGTGCTAATGTTTTAACCATGCCTTATTTTAAGGGGTTTTTTTTTAAATACTTTAATTGTGTTTGCCTGTGTCCTTTATAAAGTTTATATCTCAGCTACCTAATCTTAAACGGGTACACACATAGCCTGGCCCAGCCCCAAAAGGTCTAATTTATGCCTGATCCCTCCCTCATAACAAATGAGTTCGGCACTCCTGGTGTAGAGCCAGTTTGGTGTAGTGGTTAAGTGCTTGGACTCTTATCTGGGAGAAGTGGGTTTGATTCCCCACTCCTCCACTTGCAGCTGCTGGAATGACCTTGGGTCAGCCAGAGCTCTCATAGGAGTTGTCCTTGAAAGGGCAGCTGCTGTGAGAGCTCTCTCAGCCCCACCTACCTCACAGGGTGTCTATTGTGGGGAGGGGAAAGGAAAGGAGACTTGTAAGCTGCTCTGAGACTCCTTTGACAAGCGAAGGGTGAGGTATAAATCCAATCTCCTCCTCCTCTTTTTCTTCTTCTTTGGCAGGGGATGGGAGGGTAGGGTTGCCAGCTCCAGACTGGGAAACTCCTGGAGATTCAGGAGTGGAGCCTGGGGAGGACAAGGACCTCAGAGTAGGTTTCCCAACCCTCCCGCCCTGGCGGGAGACCCCAGAATTTACAGCCTCTTCCCCCGCTCTCCAAAAAAACGGAAGCGGGGGGAGGGGGGGAAACGGCACCAAGGAGCGTGGCGAGCCGGCCCATCTCGGAGGAGCAGCTAAGGTGAACCGGAGAAGAGGCGGCAGCAGTGCAGTGGCATCGCCCGCTCCGCCTCTGAGGTAAAATCAGAGAAGGGGAGGGTGGAGGCAGGCCAGGAGCATGGCGAGCCGCAAATCTGGGTCCTCCCCCATTTTGGAGGAGCAGTTACAGTGAAGCGGAGAAGAGGCGGCAGCTTCACAGCGGCGTCGCCCGCTCCGCTCCACCTCTGAGGTGAAATCACTCTGCGCCACGGGGCTCATTAGCACAACTCATTTGTGTAACTCAATGCCACACACACCCTGACGTCACCAGAAAGTGTACTAAATTATATCAGCTCAGCATCTACCTTCAAATGCTTCTGGAATTCTAATTGTCATAATAAAACCTTATTCCCATCAGACTTTTAAAACTACTTGCTCCTATGCGGCCGCAGTGGCATGATGAGGATTTACATCTGTCTGCTTTATAAGTGTTGGTTATTTTCCCATTTTGTGCGTGTGTGTGTGGGGGGGGCGAAATTAGAAAGTTTGTCCAATCTTAGAGTGCAGCAAAATTCTCACAGGGGGTTTGAACAACGGAGCCCAGATGCAAGTATTTGCAGGGGACAGGTAAGAAAGAAAGAGAACAATCAGCTTCGAGGTTCCAGAGCCCCTGTGAGCTTTTGTTCAAAATGAGGCCTGATGATAACTATAATCGCAGAAGCATTTTAAGGGAGATGCTGAGCTGATCTAATTGAAAGCTTTTGATAAAGTTCCTCATCAAAGGCTCCTTAGAAAGCTTGAGAGTCATGGAGTAAAAGGACAGGTCCTCTTGTGGATCAAAAACTGGCTGAGTAATAGGAAGCAGAGAGTGAGTATAAATGGGCAGTCTTCGCAGTGGAGGACGGTAAGCAGTGGGGTGCCGCAGGGCTCGGTACTGGGTCCCATGCTCTTTAACTTGTTCATAAATGATTTAGAGTTGGGAGTGAGCAGTGAAGTGGCCAAGTTTGCGGATGACACTAAATTGTTCAGGGTGGTGAGAACCAGAGAGGATTGAGGCACTCCAAAGGGATCTGTTGAGGCTGGGTGAGTGGGCGTCAACGTGGCAGATGCGGTTCAAAGTGGCCAAGTGCAAAGTAATGCACATTGGGGCCAAAAATCCCAGCTACAAATACAAGTTGATGGGGTGTGAACTGGCAGAGACGGGCCAAGAGAGAGATCTTGGGGTCGTGGTAGATAACTCACTGAAAATGTCAAGACAGTGTGCGTTTGCAATAAAAAAGGCCAACACCATGCTGGGAATTATTAGGAAGGGAATTGAAAACAAATCCACCAGTGTCATAATGCCCCTGTATAAATCGATGGTGCGGTCTCATTTGGAGTTCTGCGTGCAGTTCTGGTCGCCGCACGTAAAAAAAAAAGATATTATAGCATTGGAGAAAGTCCAGAAAAGGGCAACTAGAATGATTAAAGGGCTGGAACACTTTCCCTATGAAGAAAGGTTGAAACGCTTGGGACTCTTTAGCTTGGAGAAACGTCGACTGCGGGGTGACATGATAGAGGTTTACAAGATAATGCATGGGATGGAGAAAGTAGAGAAAGAAGTCCTTTTCTCCCTTTCTCACAATACAAGAACTCGTGGGCATTCGATGAAATTGCTGAGCAGACAAGTTAAAACGGATAAAAGGAAGTACTTCTTCACCCAAAGGGTGATTAACATGTGGAATTCACTGCCACAGGAGGTGGTGGCGGCCTGGATGGGCCATTGGCCTGATCTAACATGGCTTCTCTTATGTTCTTATGAATACACTTTCCAGTGATGTCAGGGGTGTGCGGCATATGCAAATGAGTTGTGCTAATGCGTTCCGGCACCTCTTTTTCTACGAAATGCCCCCTGGTTCTTGTCCCTGGCACCTCCAGCTAAAAGGATCAAGTAGTATTCTCACAGTTTTTATTGCTTAATCTCACAATGTTGGGGTTTTTTTTTAATTAAATTTAAAATAAAAAAACTATAAATTAAAAATGTAGATAGTTTCAAGTTTCTTCATTTCTCCTACAATTTTCTGTTTTTAAATTTTTTGGGGGGGAGGGCGCTAGTGGGCAGCTCGCGTAGGGCACCAAAAACCCTGGCACCGGCCCTGGACTGTGGGGGGAAATACCAGCTCAATCCAGGCGCCGCTGCCTGACTCTGACTCACTTCCACCAGCCACCGTTTCCGAATCTGTCTCCATGAAGTTCCACTGACGTCTATGGGAATGCCCCCAAGGCTGCCTGTGGTTTATGGACTGCGCCACGGCTGGGCAGCGTCTCTGCCTGGGTTGCGAGCTCTGTTGTTTCAAAAACTTTTTGCCTTGTCACCTGGAGGGGGCAATCAAAGAAGCAGGATTTGGGGTGCTGCCCAGAGCTATTTGGGGTGGGAGAGTGGACTCTGGGGAATTTGGCCTTTGCAGTGGGACTTCAGGGGCATGTAATGCCACAGGGTCCACCATACGCATTCAGAGGCATCAGCTTCTGAATCCCAGACCCGGGAGGCAACATCAGGGGAAAGACTTGGCCTCTCTGCCCTGCTTTTGGTCTCCCAGAGGAACTGGTTGGGCACTGTGTGAGACAGGATGCAGCGGTAAAGCTGCAGTACTGCAGTCCAAACTCTCTGCTCACGACCTGAGTTTGATCCCGGCAGAAGCTGGGTTCAGGTAGCTGGCTCCGGGTTGACTTCCGAGGTCGGTAAAACGAGGACCCAGCTTGCTGGAGGAAAAATGTAGATGGCTGGGGAAGGCAATGGCAAACCACCCCGTAAAGAGTCTGCCGTGAAAACATAGTGATGCGACGTCACCCCAGAGTCGGAAATGACTGGTGCTTGCACAGGGGACTACCTTTACCTTTTACAGAGCTATCTATTTACTATATTTTTAACCCGTTCCCCCCACCCAAGAGGCTTACGATATTCTCTCCTTTTCACACACACGCAGAGGAAACTACCACCTACTGAATCCAATCATTGGTTAGGGTTGTCAGATCTAGGCTGGGAAATTCATGGGGATATGGGGGTGGGGGAATGGACTCTGGAGAGGTTGGCATTTGCAGAGGGCATGTAATGCCACAGGGTCCACCGTACAGAGGCATCAGCCTCTGAATTCCAGATTCAGGAGGCAACATCAGGGGAAAGACTTGGCCTCTTTGCCCTGTTGTTGGCCCTCCAGAGGAACTGGTTGGCCACTGTGGGAGACAGGATGCTGGACTAGATGGACCTCTGGTCTGATCCTGCAGGGTCTTATGTTTTGATGCAAGCCTCAGCCTCTGAGTCTTATGGTTGACTGTTCAGAGGAACTGGTTAACCACGATGTGAGACAGGATGTTGCAACAAATGGACCACTGGTCTGATCCAGCAGGGCTCTTCTGATGTTCTTATGAAGGCCTCAGCCTCTATGGCCTGTTGTTGGCCCTCCAGAGGAACTGGTTAGCCACTGTGTGAGATGGGATGCTGGACTAGATGGACCACTGGTCTGATCCAGCAGGGCTCTTCTGATGTTCTTATGTAGGCCTCAGCTTCTATGCCCTGATGTTGGCCCTCCCAGAGTACTTAATGGAATACTACTCCCAGAGACCTTAATTGAAAATCCATTCCACATTTTCTTTGCTGCTTTGCAAACCCAGAAGAGCTTCCTGCTGCAGCAGGCAAGGGGAAGGCAGAAGGAGCTGGGAACTCTCTGGTTCACTTCCACCAACCACCGTTTCCAGATCTTCCAGCCTTGGCACTTCAGAGGGTGAGGACAGGAGGGGGAGGAGGGGGAAGGCAAGACCTGTGGGCCTGATTAAAGCCCTAGCTGGGTCAGTTGTGGCCCATGTGCCATAAATTTGACATCCCTGGATTATATTTTCAGGGAAAAGAAGAATTGGATTTATATACTGCCCTATACTCTGAATCTCAGAGTCGAAGAGTGGTCACAATCTCCTTTTACCTTCTTCCCCGCTCCCCACAATAGATACCCTGTGAGGTAGGTGGGGCTGAGAAAGCCCTAACAGAAGCTACCCCTTCAAGGACAACTCCTAGGAGAGCTATGGCAGACCAAGGCCATTCCAGCAGCTGCAAGTGGAGGCGTGGGGAATCAAACCTGGCTCTCCCAGATAAGAGTCCACGACTTAACCACTACACCAAACTGGCTCTATCTGGGCCCAGAAACCTTAATGAAAATCCATTCCATGTTTTCCATGTCAGTAGTTTCACTTTCCAGATTCAATAGAGCTAGTTGGAGATATGGTTTCCTGGAGTCGTCTCCTTGCAGATAAAGGGTTGATGCTATAAGTTACCTAAGGCTGATCTTTAAGGTGCTCCTGGAGTTAAATCTAGCTGTGCTTTGCCTTGTGTCACCTCCCGTGAACGGCACGCATCCAAAGGTTTAAACTCCTCTGCTGATCCATATCGGCTGCTGGATGGAAGCGACCCCAGAGCTGCGAAGGATTAACGCGCGAGATGCAAAGCTAGCAAGTCAGCTGCTTCCTTTGGACCATCTTTCTCGGGTGAGCGGCACATGGCACCGCTTAGCCTTGAGAATCACTGAGGTCAGGACCAATGTGGCTTAAATCTCTCTCCTTTGCAAGCCCGAGAGGTCCCCGTAGCCCTCTAGCTTCTAGTCCCTAATTGTTTGATTCGAAAGAGGGGAGGATTAATTCTCAATCCCGTTATCCTCATCGTATCCTGCTTGCCTCGTGCTTTTCTATCAGCCGTGGAGATGCCTCGCTGTTGTTTCTCTTGGCTACAACATAGAAGAAGAAGACTGCAGATTTATACCCCGCCCTTCGCTCTGAATCAGCGTCTCAGAGCGGTTTACAACCTCCTGTATCTTCTCCCCCCACAACAGACACCCTGTGAAGTGGGTGGGGCTGAGAGGGCTCTCACAGCAGCTGCCCTTTCAAGGACAACCTCTGCCAGAGCTCTGGCTGACCCAAGGCCATTCCAGCAGGTGCGAGTGGAGGAGTGGGAAATCAAACCCGGTTCTCCCAGATAAGAGTCCGTGCACTTAACCACTACACCAAACTGGCTCTCGTATTGTATTCTGTGCAAATCGAAGGTGGTTTCCCACCAAGACTTTCCCAAGGATCATTCGTAGCATTGGACCGGATCCCCTTCTCCCTTTTCAGATTCCAAAATCTATAGAAATTAGCAACTCCAGAATCAATTCAAGGAATTTAATCTATAGAAGCAGTTTTTCTCCAGGCCAGTTTGGTTAGGGATCCTGGAGAGTTACCCCCTCCCATCGACTGGGCATGGAGCAGGGGTCCCTGGGGGTGGGGGAAGGTATTTGTGAATTTCCTGCATTGTACACGGGGTTGGACTAGATGATCCTGGAGGTCTCTTCCAAGTCTAGGATTCTATGGAAGAAGAAGAAGATGATGATATTGGAATCATACCCTGCCCTTCACTCTAATCTCAGAGTGGTTTACAATCTCCTTTTCCTTCCTCCCCCACAACAGGCATCCTGTGAGGTGGGTGGGACTGAGAGGGCTCTCACAGTAGCTGCCCTATCAAGGACAACTCCTACGAGAACTATGGCTGACCCAAGGCCATTCCAGCAGGTGCAAGTGGAGGAGTGGGGAATCAAGCCTGGTTCTCCCAAGAGTCTGCACACTTAACCCCTACACCAAACTGGCTCTCTCTGGAGGAGGGGGGCTGTGAAGACTCATGTGAAGGAAGAACAGCTTGGAAACTACCCCCTCAGCTCTGAGATTCCCCCTCCAGAAAAGATAATATGGACCTTGACAGATCGAGAGTATGACAGTGCCGAAGGGAGGCGTTTTCAGAAATGGAGTTTATTCAAGTTTTCTTTTCAGTTTTATTGTTGAAGACCTTGGTCTAAGAACAGGGGAGGAGAAGGAGGAAGAAGAAGAAGAAAGGTGATATGGAGGAAGAAGAAGAAGGAGAAGAAGAAGGGTGATACAATCACCATCTTCAAGTACCTGAAACATCTGTCATATAGAAGATGACGTGGAATTGTTTTCTGTGGCCCTGGAAGGTCAGACCAGAACCAACAGGTTGAAATTCAATCAAAAGAGTTTCTGGCTAAACATTAGGAAGAACTTCCTGTCAGTTAGAGCAGTTCCTCAGTGGAACAGGCTTCCTCGGGAGGTGGTGGGCTCTCCTTCCTTGGAGGTTTTTAAACAGAGGGCAGATGGCCATCTGACAGCAATGTGGATTCTGTGAATTATGCAGATCATGAGAAGGAGGACAGAAAAGGGGTGTGAGAGGGAAGTATTTTTGAATTTCCTGCATTGGGCAGGGGGTTGGATTAGATGATCCTGGAGGTCCCTTCCAACTCTATGATTCGTAGTAGTAGCAGTGGTGCACAGTAATGTGTCACTATTTCTGTAATCAAGGAGGACCCTCACCTGGACAACTCAGGTTTGCACAATCTCATCAGATCTCAGAAGCTCAGCAGGGTCAGTTCTGGTTTGCCCTTGGATGGGAGACCACCAACGAAGTCCACGGTTGCTATGCAAAGGCAGGCAGTGGCCAACCACCTCTGAACATCTCTTGCCATGAAAACCCTATGGGGTTGCTGTAAATCAGTTGTGACTTGATGGTGTGGAGAAGGAGTGGCCAAACTGCGGCTCGGGAGCCATACGTGGCTCTTTCACACATATTATGTGGCTCTCGAAGACCCCAGTGCCCTGGCAGCCAGCTTGGAGAAGGCATTTCTCTCTTCAAATCCCTTCTCCAAACCAAGCCAGCTGGCAGCTTGGAGAATGCATTTAAAGCTAAAGTTGCTCTCCTTCCACCTCTCCCTCCCTCTCCCCGTCTATTTGCCTCCCTCCCTCCTTCCCTTGTCTTGCGGCTCTCGAACATCTAATATTTATTTTATGTGGCTCTTACGTTAAGCAAGTTTGGTCACCCCTGGTGTGGAGGCTCCGTTCCTGTACTTTTGGGTTTTTACAAAAACCAAGGACAGGATGGTTGAGATGGGTGGAGGTGGCAAGGAACACCTTGTATCTGCATGATCATGCACCTGTTAGACTTGGCAACATGAAGGCCGGTGATCTGGGAGCGATTTTGAATTACTCCAAGTACACCTAGGACAAAGACATGAAAAGACATTACTCACCCCAGATGCAGCACTCTGTGTGCCGCTTTGCTTTGGACCAGCTAGCTGTGTGGCACTTTGGAAAGGTCAGTGGACTCGGCTAGAGAGGTGGCGACGCTGTCTTGTTCCTGGGGACTCCTGGCTGGGAAATGCTTGGTAACAAGACAAGAAGACCCCCTCCCCAGCAAGCAGGGGTGGAATTCTCACAGGAGCTTCTTTGCATATTAGGCCACACACCCCTGATGTAGCCAATCCTCCTGGAGCTTACGAGGCTCTTTTTTGTAAGCTCCTGGAGGATTGGCTACATCAGGGAGTGTGTGGCCTAATATGCAAAGGAGCTCCTGCGAGAATTCCACCCCTGCCAGCAGTTATAACATCAAATGGATTCACAAGTTCATCACAATGTAAGACTGTGTCTCACAGATCATCTCACATACAACGTCAAGAATCACAATAAATCCAAAAATACACACTAAAATCGCATACTACAAAGTCCATTCACTCCAATCCATATTTCCAAAAGTCAAATCTGCTCTCCAGGTTTCTATAACAAATTATCCACGTAGTTCTATGAAAGTGTATTGATTACCAGTCAGCTGAATAGATATTTTTATCCCCATAAGCAGTGCCTAAAGAGACCTTCCATGTGATTAACACGTGGAATTCACTGCCGCAGAAGGTGGTGGTGGCTACAAGCATAGACAGCTTCAAGAGGGGATTGGATAAAAATATGGAGCAGAGGTCCATCAGTGGCTATTAACCACAGTTTATCATTGAAACAGCTTATCGTTGGAACTTTCTGTCTGGGGCAGTGATGCTCTGTATTCTGGGTGCTTGAGGGGCACAGTGGGAGGACTTCTAGTGTCCTGGCCCTACTGGTGGACCTCCTGATGGCACTTGGGGTTTTTTGGCCATTGTGTGACACAGAGTGTTGGACTGGATGGGCCATTAGCCTGATCCAACATGGCTTCTCTTACGCTGTTATATAGCTACGTGGAGAATTTGTTATAGAACAGAGAGCAGATTTGACTTTTGGAAATATGTATTTGAGAGTAGGCTTCCCAATCCCCAGGTCTCAGCGGGGGATCCCCTGGTTTTACAGGCTTCCTCCCGCCCCCAGCCATCTGGCCGGTGGGGGGAAAGCCCCGCCCCCACAGTCACCATGTACCTCTAGAGCTCTGGCAGGTTTAGAAACCTGCAAACAGGTCCATTTTTAAAATGTGTGCCTTTAAAGTTGAGCAGGAAACAGAAAGCGCTTCACGGGGAAGGGTCAGCAGCAGTTTCATCAGAGCACAGACCCTCCGTTTGTTTTGCTTTCGTTTTCAGAGCAAGCAAAGTTGTGGCGGAACCAGACCCAGTAAGTGTGTGTGTGAGAGAGAGAGAGAGAGAGAGGGAGAGGGCAGGGGATTCCCCGGTTTGGAGGCCCTCCCCCCGCTTTAGAAAGCATGGGGGGAGGGAAATGTCTACTGGGCACTCTATTATTCCCTATGGAGAACGATTCCCATAGGGAATAATACGGAATTGATCCGCGGGTATCTGGGGCTCTGGGGGAGATGTTCTTTGATGTAGAGGCACCAAATTTGCAGCATAGCATCTGATGCCTTTCCTCAAAACCCCTCCCAAGTTTCAAAAGGATTGGACCGGGGGGGCAATTCTATGAGCCCCCAAAGAAGGTGCCCCTATCCTTCATTATCTCTAATGGAGGGAAAGCATTGGAAAGGTGTGCAGTCCCTTTCAATGTGATGGCCAGGACTCCCTTTGGAGTTCAATTGTACTTGTACTTGCTTATGACTCCACCCCCAGTGTCTCCTGGCCCCACACCCAAAGTCTCCTGGCTCCACCCCCAAAGTCCCCAGATATTTCTTGAATTGGACTTGGGAACCCTGTTTGAGTGAATGAACTTTGTAGTATGCAGTGTCAGTGTGTATTTTTGAATTTATTGTTATTGAGATTCTTGATGTTGGACATGAGGTGATCCTTAGGCTATACTATCACATTGCGATGACTTTGTGAATTGATCTAATGTTACACTTGCTGAGGAGGGGTGGTGGTGCCTTCTCGTGTTGTTACGGATTACCCCTGGTACTCTGCATTCCTTGTTTACTGGGAAATGCTTGGAGCTTTTCAAGGTCTCTCCAAAGGCCTGATAGCGAAGCAGCAAAGGATCTTTGCAGCCCACAGACACACATCCTGTTTCTTTCCCCTCCCTATCAATTATGGAGCAGAGGTCCATCAGTGGCTATTAGCCACTGTGTATATGTGTGTGTGTGTATTTGGCCACTGTGTGACGCAGAGTGTTGGACTGGCTGGGCCATTGGTCTGATCCAACATGGCTTTGCTTATGTTCTTATGTGACACAGAGTGTTGGACTGGATGAGCCATTGGCCTGATCCAACATGGCTTCTCTTATGTTCTTCTGTGACACAGAGTGTTGGACTGGATGGGCCACTGGCCTGATCCAACATGGCTTCTCTTATGTTCTCAAGTGTGACACAGAGTGTCAGGCTGGATGGGCCATTGGCCTGATCCAACATGGCTTCTCTTATGTTCTTATGTGTGACACAGAGGGTAGGACTGGATGGGCCATTGGCCTGATCCAACATGGCTTCTCTTATGTTCTTATGTGTGACACAGAGTGTTGGATTGGATGGGCCACTGGTCTGATCCAATATGGCTTCTCTTATGTTCTTATGTGTGACACAGAGGGTTGGACTGGATGGGCCATTGGCCTGATCCAACAAGGCTTCTCTTATGTTCTTATGTGTGTCACAGACTGTCGGACTGGATGGGCCATTGACCTGATCCAACATGGCTTCTCTTATGTTTTTATGTGTGACACAGAGTGTTGGACTGGATGGGCCATTGGCCTGATCCAACATGGCTTCTCTTATGTTCTTATGTGTGACACAGAGGGTTGGACTGGATGGGCCATTGGCCTGATCCAACATGGCTTCTCTTATGTTCTTATGTGTGACACAGAAGGTTGGACTGGATGGGCCATTGGCCTGATCCAACATGGCTTCTCTTATGTTTTTATGTGTGACACAGAGGGTTGGACTGGATGGGCCATTGGCCTGATCCAACATGGCTTCTCTTATGTTCTTATGTGACACAGAGTGTTGGACTGGATGGGCCACTGGCCTGATCCAACATGGCTTTTCTTATGTTCTTATGTGTGACACAGAGTGTTGGACTGGATGGGTCATTGGCCTGATCCAACATGGCTTCTCTTATGTTTTTATGTGTGACACAGAGGGTTGGACTGGATGGGCCATTGGCCTGATCCAACATGGCTTCTCTTATGTTCTTATGTGACACAGAGTGTTGGACTGGATGGGCCATGGGCCTGATCCAACATGGCTTTTTTTATGTTCTTATGTGTGACAGAGTGTTGGACTGGATGGACCATTGGCCCGATCCAACATGGCTTTTCTTATGTTCTTAAGTCTTCAATTGTGTTTATCTGTGTCGTTTATAAAGTTTCTATCTCTGCTACCTGGCAGTACATTTTGTGACACACATGGCCCGGCCCGACAAGGCCTCCTATATATCAGATCCGGCCCTCATAACAAATGAGTTCCACACCTCTGCTCTAGTCAGCTGACCTGACACAGTTCTTTTTGCTACTCTTGCAGCCCCACCCCCTCTTCCTTGCTCGCAGGCCAGATAACAGATCTGGACAGGCTGCTTCCAGCCCTGGGTTGTATGTTTTACACCTTTGCCCTATGTATTTCAAGGGCGTCTGACTGGCTAGTATGTGAAACAGGGTACTGAACTAAGTAATCAGGGCCAGCCCTAGGGTGACTCAGGCAGACTCCCCTGCCCCCCCCCCCCCGGCTGCTGCTCCCCCCCACCTTTACAGCAGACAAGGAAGAACGGAGGCAGGGTGAGCAAACTAGCTATGAAGAAGGGAAGGGATAGGTGGGTGAAGGAAGAAGGCGGTGGACAAGCGACGGAGAGGAGGCAGGGTGGGCAAACTAGCTATGGAGGAGGGAAGGGACAGTTGGGTGAAAAAAGAGGACAGCAGAGAAGCGATGGGGAGGAGGCAGGCAGGCAAGCTACAGAGGAGGGGAAGAGGCGGGCAGAGGAAGAGGCAAACTAGGGATTTGTCTAAGGCAGGGATAGCCAACGGTAGCTCTCCAGATGTTTTTTGCCTACAACTCCCATCAGCCCCAGCCAGCATGGCTGGGGTGATGGGAGTAGTAGGCAAAAACATCTGGAGAGCTACCGTTGGCCACTCCTGGTCTAGGGCACGGGGAGGTCCAAATTCGTCACCCCCGCCCTGCTGGCGCCCTAGGCAAATGCCTAATTTGCCTATTAGGCGAGCCAGCCCTGCAGGTAGCCATATGTTCTTGGGAGTACGAAGGAACAATTGCTTTGGGGAGGGGCAAAAATGCCCATGCAACACGTCTTTAAAAAAAAATAATTGAACGATGCATTGATCTAGTCGAGACAGAGATAGATAAACGAAATGCTTGGAAGAGAGCTAAAACCTTGCGTCATCATTCGCTTGCTCAATTCTTACTGCCCTGTTCTCGTTCATCTCCAACCGCGGGGAGTGTCGACAGCCAGAGATCCCTCTGGTGAGTTCTTTAGCAATATTTTGCGGCGAGATCCGGTAAAAGCGACTTGGCTTTCTCCCCTCCCCCCCTCACTTGCCCAAAACTCAAAAAAGGAACACCCCCCCCCCTTTATGACTCGAGCAGGCCTATAAAGATGGATGAGGGCTGGCTGCCAGTGCAATGTTCCCTTGTTGGATGTTTATAAGAAAGTTGTCAACTCCAGGGAGACTTTTGTTCTGAACATCTGATCATACTTAGCACGCAGATCACGGCTGGTGCCTGTGGCCCACTGTTCACCATCGTGGAAAAGCATCAGGCGGGAGAGGAATTGCTTAATGACAGACAGGAAATTTGCATGGGGTTGCGGGGGGGGGGGGAAGAGGCCCACTCTGGAAAAACCTCTCTCACGCTACTCTCCCTATCCACATTCTCTGGTAGGGTTGCCAAGTCTGACTCAAGAAATATCTGGGGACTTTTGGGGTGGAGCCAGGAGACTGGGGGTGGAGCAAGGGTGTGGCAAGCACGATTGAACTCCAAAGGGAGTTCTGGCTATCACATTTAAAGGGACCACGCTCCTTTTAAATGCCTTCCGTCCATTGGAAATAATGAAGGATAGTGGCACCTTCTTCGGGGGCTCATAGAATTGGACACCCTGGTCCAGTCCTTTTTGAAACTTGCAGGGTGCTTTGAGGAGAGGTACTGGATGCTATGCTGCAAATTTGGTGCCTCTACCTCAAAAATAGCCCTCCCAGAGCCCCAGATACCTGTAGATCAATTCTCCATTATATCCTATGGGAATCAGTCTCCATAGGGTACGATGGAGTGCCCAGCAGACATTTCCTTCCCTCCCCGCTGCTTCGTGTTGACCCTGAAGTAGGGAGAGGGCCTCCAAACCGAGGGATCCCCTGCCCCCACCTGGCTCAAAGGGTTTAATTTTCTCAGAGATCTTGTCAACGGACTCTGCAGCTTAGAGGGAACATTGATTGCAATCCTTTCCCACCTACCCACTAAAGCAACAGTTTCCCCCTTCTATTCTAGCGGCCCTAACCAGACACACATAGCACTTCTGAGCTCCCTGTCAAGGCACAGGTGGAAACTGCCATGTCCAGTTAAGCCCCTGGGGGGTATTTTGGGGAGAGGGACTGGATGCTATGCTGAAGGTTTGGTGCCTCTACCTCAAAAAACAGCCCCCCCCCCCGATACCCATGGATCAATTATACCCTATGGGAATTGTTCTCCACAGGGAATAATTGAGTGTCCAGCAGACACTCCCCCCGCTTGCTGATGACCCTGAAGTAGGGAGAGGCCCCCAAACCGGGGGATCCCCTGGCTCCACCTGGGGATTGGCAGCCTTATTCTCCAGTATTGCTACCAAGTGGTAACTTGGGGCTTTGTAAACCCTACGGGGTCACCTTAAGTCAGCTGCAACTTAATAGTACTTTCTGCCATCATCAATTCGGGACCAACCCCTGACTTAGATAGCCTGGGTGACAGGGTTGCCAATCTCCTGGCGGGGACAGGAGATCCCCCGGTTTGGAGGCCCTCCCCCTGCTTCAGGATCATCAGAAAGTGGAGCGGGGGAGGGAAATGTCTGCTGGGCACTGCATCATTCCCTACGGAGACTGATTCCCAAAGGGCATAATGGAGGATTGATCTGTGGGTATCTGGGGCTCTGGGGGCTGCTTTTTTTGAGGTAGAGGCACCACATTTACTGTATAAATCAAGTGCCTCTCCTCAAAACACCCTCCAAGTTTCAAAAAGATTGGACCAGGGGGTTCAATTCTATGAGCCCCAGAAGAAGGTGCCTCTATCCTTCATTGTTTCCAAATGGAGGGAAGGCATTTAAAAAGCTTGCAGTTCCTTTAAATGGGATTGCCAGAACTCCCTTTGGGGTTCAGTTGTGCTTGTCACACCCTTGGTCCCGGCTCCACCCCTAAGGTCCCCAGATATTTCTTGAGTCGGACCTGGCAACCCTACCTCCTAATCCAAACTGGTATGTTCCAAACTCAGATTTATCACTATCTAGGACTCTTTTTATAGCAGGAGCTCCTCTGCATATTAGGCCACGCTCCCGCTGGTGTAGCCAATCCTCCTGGAGCTAACAGTACGAATAGCCTAAGCTCTTGGAGGATTGGCTACATCAGGGGGCATGGCCTAATATGCAAAGGAGCTCCTGCTACAAAAAGAGCCCAATTTAACCATCTCTTCTGTTGGGGTGCATCAGGGCACTATTCCCCGCCCCCGCCCCCCCCATTATACATCCATACCAAGTTCTAGAACAGGATGAGAAGTTTGCCCTGCCCATCTCTCTGACACAGCTGATCTGTTTAGGGAGGGGCTGTGGCTCAGTGGAATAGCATCTGCTTGGCAAGCAGAGAGTCCCAGGTTCAATCCCCGGCGTCTCCAATTTAAAAAGATCAGGTAGTAGGTAATGAGAAAGATCCCTACTTGAGACCCTGGAGAGCCACAACAAGTCAGAATGAACAGTATCCATCTTGATGGACCAATGGCTTGCTATAAAGCAGCTAGGAAGGAGCTGTGGCTCAGTGGCAGAACATCTGCTTTGAATGCAGAAGGCTGCAAGTTCAATCCCCGGCATCTCCAGCCAAAAGGATCAGAGAGAAGGTGCTATGAAAGTCCTCCGGCTGAGACTTTGGAGAGCTGCTGCCTGCTAGAGTAGACAATACTGACCTGGATGGACTAATGCTGATCCTAGGCCTAATGAGGCCTACAGTCTCCAGGGAAGCCTGTATCAGTGTAGCTACAGGGCCTACATTTCCTAGAATCCCTTTTGTCCTTTTGATTAGGTGGGCAGCAGTTTTGGAGGGAAAAATTGCCCAGTGGAGACCAGAGAGGTGGGACCTGGAAGGAAGGAAATAAAAGGCCTAGCTAGAGAGGGGGAAGTGTTCTCTCTGGAAAAGGCTGAGCTGAGAAAGGCTGCAGTCATGAGAGCTCCAAAGAGTGGTGAGTCAGTTGGAATTAGGAAGGGAATGTATAGTGAGTCATGTCAGGGCTTTTATTTTGCTTTGTACCACCTTTATTGTTTCCATATTCACTGTTGCACTAAAGGTTTTATAACCCACTTGTTTAGTCTTGGGCACGTACAATAAACTGATTGTTGCTCTACTGCCTGGGTTTGCATGTCTCCTCGGTCACAGATAAAAGGTGTTTGCTGAGAAGGAAGGCTGAGTGCTCTGGGCCCTCTCAGACAGACCCTTACCAAATTTGTGGCAGCCAGTATAAGGCCCTCCCTGGTCCCCTGCTCACAACAGCTCTGATTCAGTATAAAATACAATCTGAGAGAGGTCACTATAATGGATAACACAACAAAAAAATACAAGCTAGTGACCAATTTACTAAGAAATATATAGAAACCAGTCCAAATGTCCAAAACATGTACATTCAAGTCCCAAAGTAGTGTGGTGACAAGCCAATCAATTAAGTACTTGTTTCTTTCCAGTCTTCACCAGACCTGGAACCAATATTGATTCAATTATATAGATTCGTTACATAATTTTTAAAAAAGGGGGACGCAGAGTGTCTCCAACAGAAATTTCACATCGGCTACAGCTCAGTATGAGGCTTCTCTCAAGAAGCCTCATACTGAGCTGTAGCCGATGTGAAGTTGCTGTTGGAGATGCTCCGTGTCCCTCTTTTTAAAAAATTATGTAAAGAACCTATATAATGGAATCAATATTGTATAATCAAAAATTATGTAAAGAATCTATATAATTGAATCAATATTATGTAATCAAAAATTATGTAAAGAATCTATATAATTGAATCAATATTGGTCCCAGGTCTGATGAAGACTGGAAAGAAACAAGTGCTTAATCGATTGGCTTGTCACCACACTACTTTGGGACTTGAATGTACATGTTTTGGTCATTTGGACTGGTTTCTATATATTTCTTAGTAAATTGGTCACTAGCTTGTATTTTTTGTTGTGTTATCTGATTCCGTATAAGGCAGCTTCATGCTTTCCAGGGGCATTTGACTGCTTTCATGAACAGCCCAGTCATCGCAAACATACCTTGAGACAAGACAGATCTAAAGTCCTCAAGTCCCTCCACCATTCTCCCCCACCCTGAGACCCTCAAGCCAATCATACCATTTTGTGCTTATTTATTTGCTGTTAAAGTTCTGTTAAAGTTCACAATAAAACGCCAGTTTTGGAAAAGTGATCCGAAGTCAAATCCAACTGAGGTAAAAGCCGGAGGCGTGGTGGGGGGTGGGGGAAAAGGAAGGAAGCACCAAAGAGGCAGGAGACATGCTAACGCAAACCAGACGTTTTCCTGGCCTGTCCACAGGGAAGAGACTTTCTCTTGTCTCAGAAATACTAGCGCAGAGAGATAGAAAGGAGACTTCACTGGGTCCCGTAAGGCTTTCACCCCCATCCATGAACCTGAGATCAACGCACACACCCTAAAGGGGTTGAATGGTGCAAGGCTCGTTTGATTCCCCTTTCACCTGCTGGACGCCTCCAGCGCTCAAGAAGACAGTGTTGTTCCATCTGGGGATCTTGTAGCTGCTTGTGACTAGTCCCCGTCAGGGCACTGAAGTGGAAGAGGATTTTTTATTTTGACTGTTTCCCCCACCACACTTCTGTTCTGTTTGCATAACGAAATAATCACAGAAGCCCTTGGGAGGTGGTGGGCTCCTTCCTTGGAGGTTTTTAAACAGAGGCTAGATGGCCATCTGACAGCAATGAAGATCGTGTGAATTTAGGGGGAGGTGTTTCTGAGTTTCCTGCATTCTGCCGGGGGTTGGACTTGATGACCCTGGAGATCCCTTCCCACTCTATGATTCTATGATCCTAAATGTTCAGAGAGTTCCCATGCGCCCTTATGGAAAGGGATAATATATTTACTAAGCAAGGTCGAGGCCGTGAGTAATGATTCCCTGATATAGTTCCACCTGAGCAGCGAGCGCTGCTTCTTTCGCTACTCTGATTCCGAGAGACGACATGTAGGAGACTGGCTCTATAGAAAGACCGCTGAGTTCAGAGTGTGGTTTCCTGCTTCCAGCAATTCCCCAGACTTCGCTCCAAAAATCTAGCTGCCCCGAACCAATGAGTTCCAACGAATTCCTCTTCCCACACGCACAGAAGATTTACTGCCTTGCTATAAATATTTGTTCTCTGTGCTTCGAAAATTCCGACGCCCTCCATTTCCACATTAAGTTAATTGTGCTCCTCTTGTCCTCGAGGTGAAAACATCTGCTGGATGGTCTAGCCCCACGGATTTCCAGGCAGGGCTAAATTGCAGTTCTTCCCCGCACGTGCAGGGGCCAATAGGTACTGATCTCCTAGACACGGCTATGGCAGCAGCTCCGGGTCCGTATAAGAAAAGTTTCTAAACTCTTCTTGGTTGATCATGGAAAGCATTCCTTCTTCGATGGGGGTGAGGACAGGTTCTTCCTTTAAAAATTCAGGGTCAAAATTGCTGACGTCTTCTTTGGATTTCTGCCAGACACAAACAGAAAATAACATATTAGGTGCAATGTTCCCTCTAAGCTGTGGAGTCTTGTGAGCGAACATTCTTCTCTGTGAGCTACTGGCATTAAAGTGGTGAGCTCCTGCATCAATTAGTTTGCTCTGGGGCCATTTTTCCTGAGCTGAGACAAAAATGTGTGAGCCGGAGGCTAAAAAATTGTGAGCTAGCTCACTCTAACTCAGCTTAGAGGGAACACTGTGTATTCCGGCTCTTGGTTTGTTTCCCGGCTGTTCATACCAGTTTCAAAGGATTAGCTAAAAACCAGCCACTGCTGACACGCTTTTTAACTAGCCGCCTCTGGGTTGAGCAATACTTGGAGGTTTTGTGGGTGGGGCTTGAGACATAACGTCATAAGCTTCTAAGATGGCCATTTTCTCCTGGTGAGCTGATTTCCATGGCCTGGAAATCAGCTGCAGTAGCAGGAGACCTCCAACCACCATAGGTTTGCCAAGCTCCCACTGTGGGAGGGCGATTCCCTGGTTTGGAGGGCCCCAACCAGCAGGCCTGGAGCAGGTTGCTGGGGGAATCCCCGCCCCCAAAGAGCCACATTGTCACATGACATGCCCTGCACAGTGATGTCACCCGGAAGTGACATCATCACACTGGGGACGCTCTAGGATTCATGGTAAAAACTCTATGGTACCATACATTTTTTTTTTTTTTACCGTGAATCCTAGAGCATCCCCAACGCACTGTGCCCTGTGCGATGACGCCGTTTCTGGGCGACACCATTGTGTTGCGTGCACAAAGCGCATGCGAGAGGACTCCCCTGCCGCAGCGGCAGAGGGACTTGGCAACCCTAAACCACCGCTTTCAGGTTGGCAACCTTAGTTTTAACCGAGAACATCCCAGTTATAAAAATAAGTGGAAACTCTCATGACGACAATGAAAGAAAAGACCGGTTTGCAAGACAACCGCTTAGGTGGGGGGGCTGGGTTTTTGGCAATTTCACTTCCTGTCGTCATGAGTTAATTAAGTGTTTGTTTATTTATGCATGCTGATGTTTAGCCAGTCAGTTTTGGGACCAATCAGAATGTCTGCACGCTTTTCCCTCCAGAGGCTAGGTGTCAATATGCATAGCGACCTGTAAGGAAAAACCCTAATTGGCTAATCAATATATTTGGGTGAGGGAACGCATTAGGTTACTTTTATGGCCCTTTGTCTCTAGTCCTCAGATCTCCATGCGGTTGCAGTTGAGACTCAAGAGAGTCAACATGTAGTTCAGGAGTCAGATAAGATACTGAATCCTTTGTTGTTTTCTTAGAACTCCCAGTCATTCCCTTCCCTCACTAGTAAAGTAAACTTACTTTGTTTTAAAGCTAAACCGTGCGTCTGGCTGTTATTGTAGTTCGCCCCATGTTACTCTGCTAAACGCAATGAACTTCTAACAGGGGGAAACTCAGTGTCCAGGAAGGGTGCTATGCCTACTGACCCCGCTCTGGCTAATCTAATTTAATTTAATTTTTCAATTTATACCCCGCCCTATCCCGCAAGCAGGCTCTGGGAGGGCGGCTTACAACATTAAAAACCTTACAGAAGCATTAAGCAAACCGCATCCAGCCTTGCCAATCTCCTAATTACAAATCTGTAAAATTACAGAATCACAGAATTACCAAAATAGCATCCAACATCACTTAAGCTCCTAGACAGGAAGGTGCTGATAAGGCTACAACCTGTCTCAAGGAACACCTCTGCTCCATGATAACAGTCCCACAAGACACAAAATAGGGTTGCCAACCTCCAGGTGAGGCCTGGGGATCTCCTGGCATTACAGCCCATCTCCAAACTACAGAGACCAGTTCTGGATAAAATGAATGCTCTAGAGAATGGACTCTTACGGCAATGTACCTCTCTGAGGCCCCTATCTTCCCCAGGCTCCACCCCCAAATCTCCAGGAATTTCCTGACCAGGAGGTGGCAACCCCACTCCTTCCCACTGACAACCCTACAACAGAGAGCACCCAAAGAGATCTCAAAAGTATCTTGGCCAAGGCAGACTGGCCTTAGGGTCTGGGGTTCAGGGTTTTTCCTTATAACTGTACCCTATCTACGGCTTCTGCTTTGTGTTGTCTGTGAAGAATCGGCAGCTCTTTAACTGCAATGCCAACCTCCAGGTGGAGCCAGGAGAGATCCTGGTATTACAACAGATCTCCAGGTGACTGAGATTCATTCCCCAGGAGGAAAACAATTGTTGGAGGATGGGTTCTATGAAACTGTATCCAGTTAAGGACCGTCTTATCCTCAAATCCCGCCCTCCTCAAACTCCGCCCCCAAGCCTCCAGGTATTTCCAACCCAGAGCTGGCCACCAACCCCCTACGATTGGTGATGCTTCATTGTTCCCAGGGCTTTATTTGTAGCAAGAACTCCTTTGCATATAAAGCTGAACTCATTTGCATATTAAGCTGAACTCATTTGCATATTAAACCGAACCCCCCAGCTGTAGCCAATCCTCCTGGAGCTTACAGTAGGCCCTGTAAGAAGAGCCCTGTAAGCTCTTGGAGGATTGGCTACACCGGGAGGGTGTGGCCTAATAGGCAAAGAAGCTCCTGCTACAAAAAGAGACTAGTTTCAAAAATCAGAAATATTGACAGAACCTCCAGGAATCAAGCGATAGGTGACCTTTAGAAAAATCGTGCAAGAAACGGCTCTGTTGTCTGAAACAGTTAAGTGTTCCAGTTATCCCTCGGTAGAAAGAAAAGCCGGATTACTTTGGTTACGAAACTAGATTTGAGTCCAGTGGCACCTTACAGACCAATGGGATTTTCAGGCTGGGAGTTTTTGTGAGCCTAAACTCCTTTTGTCAGTTGCAAAGGAGAAGCCAGTTTGGTGCAGTGGTGAAGTGTGTGGGCTCCTATCTGGGAGAGCCGGGTTTGATTCCCCACTCCTCCACTTGCACCTGCTGGAATGGCCTTGAGTCAGCCATAACTCTGGCAGAGGTTGTCCTTCTGTCAGAGCTCTCTCAGCCCCACCCACCTCACAGGGTGTCTGTTGTGGGGGAGGAAGATAAAGGAGATTGTGAGCTGCTCTGAGACTCTGACATTCAGAGTGGAGGGTGGGATATAAATCCCGTATCTTCTTCTATCTTCTTCTTCTCCTCCACTTGCAGCTGCTGGAACTGCCTTGGGTCAGCCATAGCTCTCACAGAGGTTGTCCTTGAAAGCGCAGCTTCTGGGAGAGCTCTCTCAGCCCCACCCACCTCACTGGGTGTCTGTTGTAAGGGGAGGAAGGTAAAGGAGATTGTGAGCTGCTCTGAGATTCTGAGATTTGGAGTGGAGGGTGCAATATAAATCCAATATCTTCTTCAGTGTTTTGGGCGTGGGCGTCACACAAGTTTATTTTCAAACACCCCCTCCCCCAGATAAACCAGCGGCTAGTTGCACCTTGGATGCATCACTGCTGCACGCAGAAGCTTAAAGTCGCGCTTGACAAAAATTCCAATTCACTTACGATTAGGGTTGCCAATCCCAGGTGGGGGCAGGGGATCCTCCGGTTTGGAAGCCCTCCCCCCGCTTCAGGGTCATCAGAAAGCTGGGGGAGGGGAGGGAAATGTCTGCTGGGAACTCTATTATTCCCTATGGAGATTTATTCCCATAGAAAATCATGGAGGATTGATCCGTGGGTATCTGGGGCTCTGGGGGGGGCTGTTTTTTGAGGTAGAGGCACCAAATTTCCAGTACAGCATCTAGTGCCTCTCCCCAAAGTATCCCCCAAGTTTCAAAACGATTGGACCAGGGGGTCCAATTCTATGAGCCCCAAAAGAAGGTGCCCCTATCCATTATTTCCTATGGAAGGAAGGAATTGAAAAGGTGCCGTCCCTTTAAATGTGATGGCCAGAACTCCCTTTGGAGTTCAATGATGCTTGTCACAGCCTTGATCTTGGCTCCACCCCAATGTCTCCTGGCTCCACCCCCAAAGTCCCCAGATATTTCTTGAATTGGACTTGGCAACCCTACTTACGATCCGAGGCCGGAAAGGTGGTTCGATCTGGCGCGTGTTCAGCAGGTCCCAATCCAGTTCCTTAAAGTAGGGATGCAGGAGGATCGTCCTCTCTCCACCCAAGGCGCTACTGCCCAGTCGCTTTTTGGGGTTCTTCGTCATGAACTGGAAAAGCAAAAAAGGAAAGGAAAAAAAAACAGCATGGAAGAGAGCGATGCTGTCAGTCGTGCACTCTGAAGTTTCCAATCGGTCGTCATCAGGGGTCGTTTTGTAGAAAAATAGGTGGTGGAGCTCACTGGCATAACTCATTAGCATATGCTGCCCCCGCCCCCAGCCAAAAGCAAGCTGATGCAAGAAACGAGAGCCCCAGGAGAGTGAGGCCTGCTTGGGTTGGCTAGAGATCCAGCCAGCTCAAGCAGGCCTCACTCGCCTGGGGCTCTCCTTGCCCCCCCCCCCCACCACACACAGTCAAAAGGCCAGCAAGCCACCCTCTGCCGAAAATTACATAAGAAGTGGCAAAAGGGTGGTGTGGGCTTCTCCAGGGGTTAATGAGGACTGCTGGAGGTGTGGGAAAGCCCCTGGTGACGGGCTGGCTGCCCGCTCTCCTAATCCAGGGATTGTTATGCAGCTGCACCTACTATTTAATGGACAAGGTAGGTGGGGAGGAAGGGGGCCCATCAGAAAGGTTCAGGAGCTGTGCTCCCGTGAGCTCCTGCTGCATCTGAGGCCTGGTCTTCATCCAAAATCTGTGCGTTGGCACAAGCCCAGATGCCCCTTGACCCTGTAGGATTAGTTTTCTCCTGGGCTCCTTTATAGGGAGAACAAGACGGTGACCCTGCTTTAAATCTGCAGTGCACAACTCTGAGTTTGGTGTAGTGGTGAAGTGTGCAGACTCTTATCTGGGAGAACTGGGTTTGATTCCCCACTCCTCCACTTGCACGTGCTGGCATGGCCTTGGGTCAGCCATAGCTCTGGCAGAGGTTGTCCTTGAAAGGGCAGCTGCTGAGAGAGCTCTCTCAGCCCCACCCACCTCACAGGGTGTTTGTTGTGGGGGAGGAAGATAAAGGAGATTGTGAGCGCTCTGAGACTCTTCGGAGTGGAGGGCGGGATATAAATCCAATATCTTCATCTACCTCACAGGGTGTCTGTTGTGCGGGAGGAAGGTAAAGGAGATTTTGAGCCGCTCTGAGACCCTTCGAAGTGGAGGGCGGGATATAAATCCAATATCTTCATCTACCTCACAGGGTGTTTGTTGTGGGGGAGGAAGATAAAGGAGATTGTGAGCGCTCTGAGACTCTTCGAAGTGGAGGGCGGGATATAAATCCAATATCTTCATCTACCTCACAGGTAGGGTTGCCAAGTCCAACTCAAGAAATATCTGGGGACTTTGGGGGTGGAGCCAGGAGACTTTGGGGGTGGAGCCAGGAGCAAGGGTGTGACAAGCATGATTGAACTCCAAGGGAGTTCTGGCCATCACGTTTAAAGGGACAGCACACCTTTTAAAATGCCTTCCTTCCATAGGAAATAATGAAGCATAGGGGCACCTTCTTTTGGGGCTCGTAGAATTGGACCCCCTGGTCCAATCCTTTTGAAACTTGGGGGGTTTTGGGGGGATAGGCACTAGATGCTATACTGAAAATTTGGCGCCTCTACCTCAAAAAAACAGCCCCCCCAGAGCCCCCGATACCCGCAGATCAATTCCCCATCATTCCCTATGGGAATCATTCATGGAGGTGTATAATGGCTGTGGGGGTGGGGCTTCCCCCGCCGGCCAGCTGGCTGGGGGAGGGGGGAAGCCTGTAAAACCCGGGGATCCCCCGCTGGGACCTGGGGATTGGGAAGCCTACTCACAGGGTGTCTGTTGTGGGGGAGGAAGGTAAAGGAGATTTTGAGCCGCTCTGAGACCCTTCGAAGTGGAGGGCGGGATATAAATCCAATATCTTCTTCTATATGAAGGGAATTAAATCCCAACCTTTAAAATATCGTATTTATTGCAGGGCTTTTTTTTGTGTGGCAGGAACTCCTTTGCATATTAGGCCACCCCCCACCCCCCGCCCGATGTAGCCAATCTTCCAAGAGCTTACAGGGGGTGGCCTAATATGCAAAGGAGTTCCTGCTACAAAAAAAGCCCTGATTTATTGCAGCGCTTTAATTTTTTTTTTAGCAGGGATGCGCAGGAACGCAGTTCTGGCTGGCTTGGTGTCAGGGGGTGTGGCCTAATATGCAAATGAGTACAGCTGGCGGGTTACAAGTGTAAACTGGTACTAAGTTAGGATCAAATGGCAAAGTAGTGTAATAAATTAGAAGACCGTTTGGTCCGGATAGCAATAAAAGGTAATTAAAATTGCCTTTTAATTGCTTTTGCTACAAGTCTAGGTAAGACAAAAGGACATATATTTCCTAGAATGATGTTCTTGTCCACCTAATTTACTTTTTAGCATCGTCCTGTATACCTTGTCTGAAGACGTATGTATGCGTGCAAAAGCTTCCATTCTGAATGAAACTTTGTTGTTCTTAACGGTGCTGCTTGACTCCTGTTTGGTTCTAGCCTCCAGGTGGGCAGTCACTTAAAGATCAGATGTGTACACAGGGCTTTTGGGGTGGAAAAAGCCCAGCAGGAACTCATTTGCATATTAAGCCACACACCCTGCCGTCGCCATTGTTTCACACAGGGTTTTTTTTCTTAAGAAATAGCCCAGCAGGAATTCATTTGCATATTAGCCCCCCCCCCGGTGCCGAGTCAACCGGAGCTGCGTTCCTGTGCGTTCCGGCTCAAAAAAAGCCCTGCGTGCACGCGAGAGATACCAAATTCGACTTGCAACGGTCGCCTTTCAGGTTCCTAGATCAGCAATGTGGCCTGGAAGAAGGTTGTTTATGGACACATGATAAGTCAAGACCCTGGTGATCAATAGGGATCGACGGGGTGACAGATGTCGCAAGCGGATCGTCCTCGCATCCGTAACATGCTAATTAGAAGCCTAGGGAGCACGTTGCCACAGCCACGCAACGTATCTTGAAGGAATCTCAATAATATTATTTTCTTCCACGTCAGCATTTTTGGCATACCACGCATTGGACTGTTATACAAGAATTGCATGTGTATTGCAACTGGGGAGAAAGGGGGAGGGGGAAGAAGGATGACACTGAACTGCCAGAGAACTGTTCATTGTATACTTTCAATATTATTGTTTCTAAAAAAAAGGTGAAGGTAGTCCCCCTGTGCAAGCACCGGTCGTTTTCGACTCTGGGGTGACGTTGCTTTCACAACGTTTTCACGGCAGGCTTTTTACGGGGTGGCAGAGCGGTAAAGCTGCAGTACTGCAGTCAGAGCCCTCTGCTCAGAACCTGAGTTTGATCCCAGCGGAAACTGGTTCAGGTAACCGGCTCCAGGTTGACTCAGCCTTCCATCCTTCCGAGGTCGGTAAAATGAGGACCCAGCTGGCTGGGGGGAAAGTGTAATGACCGGGGAAGGCAATGGCAAACTCCCCATAAAAAGGTCTGCTGTGAAAACCTGTGAAAGCAGGGTCAACTGGTGCTCGCACAGGGGATCTTTCCCTTTTCCTTGCCATTGCCTCCCCCAGTCATCTACACTTTCCCTCCAGCAAACTGGGTATTCATTTTACCGACCTCGGAAGGATGGAAGGCTGAGTCAACCTGGAGCTGGCTACCTGAACTCAGCTTCCACAGGGATCGAACTCAGGTCGTGAGCAGAGCTTAGGACTGCAGTACTGCAGCTTTACCACTCTGCGCCAGCATTGTAATTGTAGTACATTACAAGTTGAATTTATTTTCTATTGTGTACACAGTTTATCTTTAAGCGATTGTTCAACCTTGACCGTGTTTTCCATCTGTTTTGCCAGGGGGGTTTTTTGTAGCAGGAACTCCTTTGCCTATTAGGCCACGCCCTCCTGATGTAGCCATTCCTCCTGGAGCTTACAGTAGGCCCTGGACTAAGAGCCCTGTAAACTCCAGGGGGATTGGCTACATCAGGGGGACGTGGCCTAAAAGCTACAAAAAAGAAAGAAAGAAAAAAGCCCATGTTTTGTTACACAACCTCCAGGTGAGACGTGGAGGTCGCTCAGAATTGGAACTCGTCCCCAGACTACAAAGATCAGTTCCCTTCAAGGAAAGGGCAGCTTTGGAGGGCAATACCCTGCTGAGGTCCCCCCCTAGGACTTCAAAGTTCCCGGGCTGGGAGGGGGTACCATAGTTTTCCCTCTCAAATTGCTGGAGAATCTGGGAAAACCTTAGAGTTTTCTCGGATGCTCCTAAAATCATAGAATCCTAGAGTGGGAAGGGACCTCCAGGGTCATCTAGTCCAACCCCCTGCACAATGCAGGAAACTCACAAACACCTCCCCCTAAATTCACAAGATCTTCATTGCTGTCAGATGGCCATCTAGCCTCTGTTTAAAGATCTCCAAGGAAGGAGAGCCCACCACTTCCTGAGGAAGCCTGTTCCACTGAGGAACCACTCTAATGGTCAGGAAGTTCTTCCTAATGTTGAGCTGGAAACTCTTTTGATTTAATTTCAACCCATTGGTTCTGGTCCTACCTTCTGGGGCCACAGTAAACAATTCTACACCATCCTCTATAGGACAGCCCTTCAAGTCCTTGAAGATGGTGACTTCCTGTTTGGCTGGAAGACAGTCTGCAGCTCCCTAACAGAGGGGGATTTTATTGTCACTGTTCAGGGTATTAAAGACCCCTGATAAGGTCTATGCTCATTAACCCTAGGCAAGGGTTAACCCAAGACGACTTATCTTCCTTTAATGCTGTTGATATCGAACTGGAGCAGTCAGGGAGCTGACTCCTTCATTTCTTGATGTCCGGCAATGGAATGTCAACCATCGTCTGCAGTGACTCTAAAGTGACTTCGGTCACTTAAGGCTGTCGGAATCCAAGCACGCTAGAAGGACTGATTTTAATTGCAAGAAAATAGCAGCCGGGGGAGTTGAGAACATCTAAAAGGTAGACTCATCATTCTTATCTTCACTCTGAGAGACTTTGAATATAGTTTAAACACTGAGTGGATTAATAACAGACGAAGGCAAAGCATAATTGAATGGAAAAAAAACTTTTACCTTGTTAAGCTGAGCTCTGTGGCTTTGGATGTGAACAACAGCAAAAAAAAAAAAAAAAACCTTTCAAGATAAGAGTGAAAGTTGGCAATGGGAGGCTGGTGACGCAGAAGAAAGAAAAGAGAGTTGCCGTGTATATATGCCCATAAACTGCAGAACCTAGAATGAACTGAGCTGAGTGGGGGCACAGCAGGAAAAGAATTCAGCTTGGGAAAACTGAACGCCGTAAAAACAATTGCCTTCAAAGATATTTTGGAGAAAGGACATATTGTTGTGAATTTTTGTGGTTGCGGTTTCTTCATGCAGCTCAAAAAACTGCGAGATTAGACACGAGATCAGTCTAAGCTGTGACAGGAAGTGAAACTAAAAGGGGCTGGACAATAAATCAGAGCCTATAAGGACAACAAGAGCTGTGACATCCGACCTTTGAACTAGGAAGGAATTGAGTCCAAGACTCAGATCAAGAAAGACGAAGAGAGACCTCTCTAGGCTGGAACTGTACCATAGAGAAATAACGATTGCCATTTTAAAAGGGAGAAAAACTGTCAAAATTGTTAAAATTCAATATCTTTGCTCAGGAAGAAGGGAGAAAAACGAAACTAGTCTCATCTGAAAGAACTGGCTCTAAGCTATTGGATTGGATGCTAAATTTTATGTGGGGATTTTTTTAAGGTTTGGTGATTTTTTATATGTCAGTAGAAAGAACAACACGTGCAAGAGCCCAATCATTTGACAAGATGCAGGCTCAATTTGACGCTCTGGAGGCAAAAATGTTAAAAGCTATGGACAAATTGCATTTGGCAATAAAAAAAGATATTAAAAAAGAAGTTGGAGACCTTAAGAAGGAGATAGAGAATTTTAAGGAAGAGACTCAAAATAAAGTGAAAGAGGTAGAGATGAAAGTGGATACACAGGCCTCTGCCTTGCTAAAAATTCAAGAAAAGGTCATAATACACGACTGTAAGTTGCTGGAGTCACAAGTGCGTCTAAGAGGGGTACCTGAAAAAGAAGACACAGATTTAAAAGGCTATATGGTGGATATCATCACTGAGTACATAGAAGAAGACCCTGACAGATTTAAGAGTATGTTGGAGGGTGCCTACAGAGTCAACTCAGTTTATGCGAAAAATAAAGGTCTGCCAAGAGACATCGTCATAAGATTAAGATCAAAAGAAGTGGCAGAGAAAATTTTGAGGAAAGGGTACCAAAAAGCCTGGGCAATAGAAGGGAGCAGAGTTAAAATAATGAAAGAGCTACCAAGAGAAGTGATCAGCGATAGGAAAAAGTACAAGAAGCTAACCGATCAGTTGCGTGCAGAGGGCACAAGATATAGATGGATAATACCAGAGGGTCTTGGATTTGAACAAAATGGCAAAAGGATTACAATAAGAAGCGAACAAGAGATGCATAGCTTTTTTGAAGAAAATAAAGAACCAACATCATAATGGAGTACAAATTACTATCTTGGAATATAAATGGACTAAATTCACCACAGAAAAGAAGGAGAACATTTCATTGGATTAAAAAGCAAAAATGTAATATAATTTGTTTACAGGAAGTTCATATACAACGCAAGGACAGTAAATTTTTGTGGAATAGAAATTTGGGGTTGGAATTTTTTTCACTAGCAGAGCAAAAGAAAAGAGGGGTGGTTTTTTACATTAAAGAACAACTTGACCCAAAATTAATCTTTAAAGACAAAGAAGGAAGATACATTGCTGTTGAGGTGACGATAGAGGCGAAAAAAACGTTACTACTAGGACTCTATGCACCCAATGGAGCGAAAGACAAATTCTTTAAAGACATAAATAGACAAATGGACGAAGAGACTTATGACCAGGTATTGATGATGGGTGATTTTAATGGGACAATACAAAATAACCTTGACAGATCAAGTCCAAAGAAGAATGATAAAGAAGGGAAGCTGCCCAATTCTTTCTTTGAGTTGATTAAACAGGAAAATCTAGAAGACATTTGGAGAAAGTTCAACCCTGAGGTAAGAGACTATACATTTTTCTCAGCAAGGCATAATTCTTTTTCCAGAATTGACATGTTGTGGGGTTCCCAAGGCTTGGGCCTCATAACAAAAAAAATTGAGATTCTTCCAAAGGTTTGGGCGGACCATAATCCAATATGCTGGTCAACAAAATTGCAAAGAAAATCAAGAAGATGGAGAATTAATGAGGATTTACTACAAAATAAAGACACTGTATCATTCTTAGAAAAGGAGACTGCAGCATTCTTCCAAATAAATGAAACGGATGATATGGAATATCCAACAGTATGGGACACTTATAAAGCAGTAATGAGGGGTATATTAATTACATTGAATAATAAAGACAAAAGAGCAAGAGAAGAAAGGCTGTCAGCACTGCAAAATGAAATAGATAAAAAAGAAAAGGACTTAAAAAAAAGACCAGGGAAGAAAAAATTAATAAAAGAAATTACGATATTACAATCCCAAGTTAAACATTTGCTGAATAAAGAATTAGAATGGAATTTAAAAAATTTGAAACAGAAATCGTTTGAAAGTGCAAACAAACCTGGTAAATACCTGGCCTGGCAATTAAAAAAAAGGAAAGAAAATAAGACTATAAATAAAATCATGGCAAATGGGAAAACAGTAGTGGATCAAGAAGGAATTAAAAGAGAATTCTTTAAATACTATGCAAATTTATTCAAGGGTGTGAATGTAAGTAAAGAAAAAGTGGAAGAGTATCTACGAAACATTCAGGTGGCACCTTTGACGGAACATATGAAAAAGATATTAAATGACCCAATAGAGAAAATTGAAATAGAAGCAGCAATAAAAGCAATGCAAGAGGGTAAAGCTCCAGGGCCAGATGGATTCACGTCAAAATTTTACAAATCTCTCAAGGATGAATTAACACCCAAACTGTTGAAGTTGTTAAACACGATAAGAGAAGAAGGGAAAATCCCAAAGACCTGGAGGGAAGCTGTAGTCTCTCTGATTCCTAAGGAAGATAAAGATAGCACAAACGTAAAAAATTATAGACCAATCTCATTGTTGAATAATGACTATAAGATCTATACAAGAATTTTAGCAGAGCGACTGAAACAATACCTGACCAACTTTATAAACAAAGACCAAGCGGGATTTCTTCCTAAAAGACAAATAAGGGACAATGTAAGAGCTGTTATTAATGTTGTGGAATACTATGAAAAGCATCCGGAAAAAGAAGTGGCCTTATTTTTTGTTGACGCAGAGAAAGCCTTCGACAACTTAAATTGGGACTTTATGTTTGCGGTAATGGAAAAAATTAATTTAGGGGAACAATTTATAAAAATGACAAGAGCAATATATACAGATCAGCATGCAAAATTGTGTATAAATGCAGACCTTACCAAAGAATTGAAAGTGAGTAAAGGAACAAGGCAAGGATGCCCGCTATCACCATTGTTGTTTATAATGACTCTTGAAATTTTGTTACAACAAATTCAAAAAGATGAAAAAATAGAAGGTCTAAAAATTAGAAGATTCTCTTATAAATATAAAGCTTTTGCAGATGATATAGTGTTCATAATGGAGAATCCGGTTCAAGTGTCACCACTGCTGTTAGCTAAGATAAAAGAATACGGAGAACTAGCAGGATTATACATAAATAAGGAGAAATCGAAATTCCTCTGTAAAAACATGCAACCAAATAAAACAAACGAACTACAAAAGGTGACAGGTTGTGAAGTCACAACCAAAGTTAGGTACCTTGGAATAGAGATAACAATGAAGAACATTGATTTATACAAAAACAATTATGAAAAACTGTGGTGTAAGATGGACAAAGATTTGATGAAATGGAATAAACTCAACTTGTCCTTACTGGGCAGGATAGCTGCAATCAAAATGAATATTTTGCCAAGGATAATGTATTTGTTTCAAACCATCCCGATTGTAAAAGAAGCAAAACAATTCAACAAATGGCAAAGGAAAATCTCTGATTTCATTTGGGCCGGAAAGAAACCAAGGATAAAGATGAAGATCTTAACGGATGCCAAAGAGAGAGGAGGTTTTCAACTTCCCGATCTAAGACTATACCACGATGCAGTTTGTTTGACATGGATAAAAGATTGGATAATGCTGTTAGATAAAAAACCTTTGTGGTTAGAAGCTCACGGAAATAGATTCGGCTGGCATGCATACATGTACTATGGGAAGAATAAAATGGATGGTTTTTTCTCTCACCACTATGTCAGAAATACATTACTAAATACTTGGATAAAATACAAGAAATACGGGGACGAGAGAAAACCATTATGGATAGTGCCAGCAGAAGTAATAAAAATAACAGCTGATTCTGAAGAAAAAAGAGAAATGTCATATAACCAACTGCTTAAGATTCAAGGAGACAAAATTGAATTAAAAACCTCAGAAGAGCTAAATAACAATTATGATTGGTTTCAAATGCAACAAATTAAAAGTTTGATGGAAAATGACATAAAATCAGAGGGGATTAGACGAGAACAAACAGAACTGGAAAGAGTCCTGTTAGGTGACAATGAAAAATTGATATCAAAAGTATATAAGTTATTATTGAAATGGTCTACAGAAGAAGAAGTAGTAAAGTCTCAAATGGTCAAATGGGCAATTAATGTGAATAGAGAAATACAAATGGAAACATGGGAGCACCTCTGGAAGAACTCAATGAAGATATCAACTTGTCAAAGCATTAAGGAGAACTGTTTTAAAATGATGTATAGGTGGTATATGACTCCGAAAAAATTGGCTAAGATAAGTAAGAAAATGTCGGATAGATGTTGGAAATGTAAAAAACATGAAGGTTCTTTCTTCCATATGTGGTGGACATGTGAAAGAGCGAAAGAATTCTGGAAGATGATACAACAAGAAATCACCAAAATTTTGGGCTATGATTTTAAGAAAATTGCAGAGACGTTTTTACTTGGATTACAATTAGAAAAATACCCAAAAGAAGACAGGACTTTAATTTGGTACCTGTTATCAGCTGCTAGGACTTTGTACGCGCAGCTTTGGAAGCAAGAAAAAATACCAGAGAAATGGGAATGGACCATGAAAGTTTTATCGTGGTGTGAAATGGACAAATTAACCAGAACACTAAGAGACTATGATTTAGAGATATTCAAAAGGGAGTGGAGAAAATTTAAAGGATATATGGAGAAAACTTGGAAAGTAAAGAAATATTGGACATTTTTTTAGTTGTAAGAATATATATACGGAACTTTGAGCAATCAGAAGTGCCTTTAGTATGGATTTGAACTTATAACCTCGGGGAAGTCAACATTGGAGGGAGGGGGGATGGAAATGTCATATGGGTTATTGTGAAAAAAAAGAAAAAATTAAGAAATAGATAAGCTTTGTAACCATATGCTACCAATAAATTGTTTAAAACAAAAAGTCCTTGAAGATGGTGATCCTATCACCTCTCAGCTGCCTCCTCACCAGGCTAAACATCCCCAACTCCTTCAACTTTTCTTCATAGGACTTGGTCTCCAGACCTCTCACCATCTTCGTCGCCCTCCTCTGGACCCCGTTCCAGCTTGTCTATATCCTTCCTAAAATGTGGTGCCCAAATCTGAACCTATTACTTCAGGTGAGGTCTTATCAGAGTGGAGTAAAGTGATACCATCACTTCACATGATCTGGACACTATACTTCTGTTGATACAGTCCAAAATTGCATTTGCCTTTTTAGCCACCGCATCACACTGTTGACTGTCGCTGGCGCAATGACGTCGCTTTCAAGAAGAGTCCTTCGCTGGAGACCGTGGGGGATTCGGCAACCCTATTCCCCTCCCAACTCTGCCCCCCCCCCCCCGCTCCACAGCCAAATCTCCGGGAATGTTCCAACCCATACCGATTTTGCACTCACCCTTATGCTGCTCTCACGTCCGTCTTCTCAGCGCGGCGTCCTCCCGATTTCCCACTATTTGCGCTGGGGCTGCAGCAAGCATCATGGTTTTCTCGCAGCAAACGGAAACCGCTAAAAACCAGTTTCCATTTGCTGTGCGAAAACCGCAATGTTTGCTGCAGCCCTGGCACAGATAGTGCAAAATCGGGAGGACGCCACGCTGAGAAGACGGACGCAAGAGTGGCGAATGGTGAGCGTGAAATCGGCCCCAGAGTCGGCAACCTTTTCAAAATGCTAAGGCTTCTTTTGCTGTTTCATACCAAAAGACCATTTAGGCCTTATTGTTTCCAACTGTAATCGCACTAATGTCTTCAAAAACTCCTGTTCGTCCCTAGGACTCGTGGCTAGGCTGCCTTTAAGCAGGGAGTTTCCATTTCACTATCATGGCTCATAATTATTAACCTTTCCCAACAGGTCTAAACCCTATCCAACATGTCTAAACGTCTCGAAAGGCCGTATCTGTAGGATTGTGCATGCACGCAAACGCTTATGCCCAGAATTTGTTGGACTTCAAGGTGCCACTGGAATCAAACTCTGTTCATTTGCTTCAGACCAACACGGCGGCCCACCTAAATCTATTGCAAAACTGAAATTAGAACTCTGTTTTGTTCACAGGTCATCAAACATTTTTAATCTCACTCTCCAGGGGCAGGAGAAGAAGATCAAAGTTGCCTTAAGCCTTTGAACACATGCAGCTGCTTTCTACTGAATGTGCCTGTCAGAACTGTCTCTTCAGACTGGGGCAGCTCTCCGGGGTCTTATGGAGAGCTCTTTCACACCACCTACTGCCAGGTTCTTTAAACTGGAGATGCTGGGGATTGAACCTGGGACCTTCTGCATGCCAAACAGAGTCATGGCCCTTCCCTTCCTCCTCATTATTTTCTAGGGCGTCTTTGGAAGAAGGAGGAGGAGGAGAGAAGAGGAACGAAGAAGAAGTAGGAGAAGAAGGACAGAATAGGAAGGAAGAGAAGGAGAAGAAGGAGAAGGAGTGAGAAGAGGAACAGAGAAGAAGAAGAAGGAAGAGGAGAAGGAGGAGAGAAGAGGAACGAAGAAGAAGTAGGAGAAGAAGGACAGAAGAGGAAGGAAGAGGAGGAGAAGAAGGAGTGAGAAGAGGAACAGAGAAGAAGAAGAAGAAGGAAGAGGAGAAGGAGGAGAGAAGAGGAACGAAGAAGAAGTAGGAGAAGAAGGACAGAAGAGGAAGGAAGAGGAGGAGAAAAAGGATAAGGAGTGAGAAGAGGAACAGAGAAGAAGACGACAAAGAAGAACAAAAATTAAGAAGAAAGACATGAGTTTTTGGCTTCTTAAGTTACATTTCAGGGAAATGTCTGTTGGAACAACAGCAGCAACCTGAAACCTGAAACACCAACATCTGGCTGTCAGCAACCTTCATAAAAGAGGCTTCATCCCCACAGTTGTATTTATAGGCTGCAGTTGTATTTACAGAGAGAGGTATCATTCAAAATTTGAGTACTGTGAACTTTTGCCAGTTGGAATTTTGTAACTGAGACCTTGCTGAGCAACACTAGCATTTGGATCCACATTATTTCCTGCACTATATTTCATATTTATCTACCTCCTTCTTCCTGGAACAGACCCTGCGTTTCACGGGCTCCTTGCTCGGGCTTTCACTTTCAAGACTGTATAGTTCTTCAATAGGAGGCGGCTTAGTATACTTTCATTTGGTCTAATCAGGAATGTGGCAAATTTGTAGAGTCCCAGAACACTAGGGTTCCCAATCCCCAGGTGGGGACAGGGGATCCCCTGGTTTGGAGGCTCTCCCCCGCTTCAGGGTCATTAAAAAAGTGGGAGGCAGGAGGGAAATGTCTGCTGGGCACTCCATTGTTCTCTATGGAGACTGATTCCCATAGGGCAGGGGTGGCCAATGGTAGCTCTTCAGATGTTTTTTGCCTACAACTCCCATCAGCCCCAGCCATTGGCCATGCTGGCTGGGGCTGATGGGAGTTGTAGGCAAAAAAAATCTGGAGAGCTACCGTTGGCCACCCCTGCCATAGGGTATAATGGAGAATTGATCAGTGGATATCTGAGGCTCTGGGGGGACCGTTTTTTTGTGATAGAGGCACCAAATTTTCTGCATAGTATCCAATCCCTCTCCTCAAAACACTCTCCAAGTTTCAAAAAGATTGGGCCAGGGAGTCCAATTCTAGGAGCCCCCCCAAAAGCTGCCACCAATATTTCTAATGGAGGGAAGGATTTAAACAGTGAAGTTGACATAAAGAAATGGGGGTCAGAGATTTCTTCCAGCCCCTAAGAAGCAGAAGCAACACAGAGCTTAACTTTCAGTCCTGGGGGCTGAAAGTGCCCCATTGTTTCTGCTTGCTGAGGGGTCAGAGATCTCTTCCAGCTCCTAAGCAACACCTAGCTTAACTTTCAGTCCTGGGTGCTGAAAGTGCCCCGTTGTTTCTGCTTGCTGAAGGGTCAGAGATCTCTTCCAGCCCCTAAGCAAGCAGAAGCAACACAGAGCTTAACTTTCAGTCCTGGGGGCAGAAAGTGCTCCGTTGTTTCTGCTTGCTGAGGGGTCAGAGATCTCTTCCAGCCCCTAAGGAAGCAGAAGCAACACCTAGCTTAATTTACAGTCCTGGGTGCTGAAAGTGCCCCATTGTTTCTGCTTGCTGAGCAAGCAGAAGCAATGGTGTATGATGACAGCAGAATGGAGAAGGATGCAGCTGAGGCACTGGAGGCTGGTTAGGGGCCTCCTCCCCACAGTCCCCCTGGTAACTACGGGCCTGGCTGGCAGGCCCCTGAAGGTGAAGAACAGATCGCCCTGCTTCAGACGGAAGGGGAAGGATCGCTGCATCCTCTTCATTAAGTTTGGAAAACTAGCACAGCACGCAATGAACGAAGCTACCGTTTCCACAGGGGTCATTTTGTAGAAAAAGAAGTACCAGCGCTCATTAGCAAAAGCTCATTTGCATATGCCACACACCCCTGACATCACCGGAAGGTGTACTAAATTATATCAGCTCACAGGGCTTTGTTTGTAGAACAAGCCCAGGAGGAACTCATTTGCATATTAGGCCACACACCCCTGATACCACTGTTTTACATAGGGCTTTTGGGTAGAAAACCTCAGCAGGGGCTAATTTGCGTATAAGACCACACCCCCTTACACCAGGCCAGCCGGAACTGTGTTCCTGCTCAAAAAAAGCTCTGTCAGTTCAGCATCTACTTTAAAATGCTTCTTCGATTATAGGAAAGGAAAGGTCCCCCGTGCAAGCACCAGTCGTTTCCGACTCAGGGGTGACGTTGCTTTCGCTACGTTTTCACGACAGACTTTTTACGGGGTGGTTTGCCATCGCCTTCTCTAGTCATCTACACTTTCCCCCCAGCAAGCTGGGGACTCATTTTAATGACCTTGGAAGGATGGAAGGCTGAGTCAACCTTGAGCTGGCTACCTAAAAACCCAGCTTCCGCCGGGGATTGAACTCAGGTTGTGAGCAGAGCTTAGGACTGCAGCACTGCAGCTTTAACACTCTACGCCATAGGGCTCTTATATATATATTTCTTTGATTATAACTGTCATAATAAAACCTTACCCCCATCATACTTTTAATATGACTTTCTCCTATGTGGCCACAGTGGCATGAGGAAGATTTCCATCTGTCTGCTTTGTATTTTTTGGTTATTTCCCCATTTTTGTGTGGGGAGAAATATGAGAAAGTTTGTCCAATCTTAGGAGTTCAGCAAAATTCTCACGGGGGGGGTTGAACGATGGAGCCCAGAAGCAAGTTTTTTTGTGTGTGTGGTTGGGGAGGAAAGAAAGAGCACAATAATATTTAGAGCAGGGGTGTCAAACTCATTTTCTATGAGGGCCAGATCTGACATAAATGAGACCTTGTTGAACTGGGCCATGTCAGGTTGGGCTGAGCCATGTTGGGCCGGGCCATGTGTGTACCTATTTAAGATTAGGTAGCAGAGATATAAATTATATAAAGAACACAGACAAACACAAAAATATATTTTAAAAAACTTAAAACATGCTTTAAATGTTAGCACTCATTGGTCTTAAAGATGTTTTCGTTGTATTTCTCCCATGGGATCCAGGGAACTGGGCAAAGGAAGCTCTGGCTCTTTCCTTCTTTCCCCAGGGGACTGGGGGAGGGAGCCTCAGCCAACAGAAGGAAGAGAGGCTTGGCTCCTTAGCTCTGCTGTGCATTTGAGAGAGCCTGGCAAAGCAAGCTATTCCTTCTCTTTTCCTCCCCAAGGGAGGAGCCTCAGCCAATGGAGAAAATAGAGACTTTGCTCTGTAGCTCCTGTGCAATTGAGCAAGCCTGGCAAAGCAAGCTGTTATTCAGAAGGAAACAAGAGAAAGGGAGAAGGAAGCAGATGACAGCCAGTTGCTCAGAGGCCTGATAAGAGACCTCCGGGGCTTGATTCGGCCCCCGAACTGCATGTTTGACACCCCTGGCTCCTGCCCAAAATGAGGTCTGCCTTTCCATCATGCACTTAATTATTTGGGCCTAAATCTGCCCCTCCTCCACCCCGACTTTTGGGGCTACTACAGGGCTTGTTAGAGCCTGGCTCCGTCTCTTTGCGTGCCTCGAGAAGAAAACGTAATTGGTTTAGAAGTCGTGCAGTATTCTGCAATGCTTTCACAAAGGTTAAAAAACACACAAAGCGAGCAAGCAAACAGGTTTCCTTTCCTCGGTTAGCAGGATGCAGAAAACTATCACCGACGCAAGTTAACGGGGCTAGGAATGAGACGAATGGAACTGGACGGGCCTTGTAGTGCAAAGAGAGATGGAGGATAACATGGAGACTTTGGATAACCTGTTAGGATGAATGGCCTGAAAGAAGGAGAGCGAGATGAACCCTAAAAGGGAGAGCGGGAGAGGCTTCTTCCCCGCTTCATTATCCACAGAGGGGGCCATAATTATTGAAACAGAGCAATTATTCTAATTGAGGCGCCCATGAAAGAGCCCTTGAGCTGAAGGCGGAATGTGCAGTAATTACGATGTAGGCGAAGCACATCGCAGCAATAAAAGGGGGAGAGCAATGGCTCTTGAGTTTCCGCTCATCATTGATTGGTTTGTTCCGCTCCCAGCCTTTCTCCCCCAAAGGGAATCTAAAGCAGCTGACCTCTCACTCTTCTCTTGGGCTTTATCCTCACACCAACCCTGTGAAGTAGGTGAGGGATCATAGAATATGATTCTGTGTTGGAAGAGGCATCCAGGGTCATCTCGTCCAACCCTCTGCACAAGGCAGGAAACTCACAAACACCTCCCCCTAAATTCACAAGATTGCTGTCAGAGGGCCATCTAATCACTGTTGAAAAACCTCCAAGGAAGGAGAGCCTCCAAAGAAGGAAGAGAGCCAGTTTGGTGTAGTGGTTAAGTCTGCAGACTTTTCTCTGGGAGAACCGGGTTTGATTCCCCACTCCTCCACTTGCAGCTGCTGGAATGGCCTTGGGTCAGCCATAGCTCTTGCAGAGCTGTCCTTGAAAGAGTAGCTTCTGTCAGAGCTCTCTCAGCCCCACCCACCTCACAGGGTTTGATTCCCCACTCCTCCACTTGCAGCTGTCGGAATGGCCTTGGGTCAGCCATCGCTCTGGCAGAGGTTGTCCTTGAAAGGGCAACTGCTGTGAGAGCCCTCTCCAGCCCCACCCACCTCACAGGGTGTCTGTTGTGGGGGAGGAAGGTAAAGGAGACTGTGAGCCACTCTGAGACTCTTCAGAGTGGAGGGCGGGATATAAATCCAATATCTTCATCTACCTCACAGGGTGTCTGTTGTGGGGGGAGGAAGGTAAAGGAGATTGTGAGCCGCTCTGAGACTCTTCGGAGTGGAGGGCAGGATATAAATCCAATATCTTCATCTACCTCACAAGGTGTCTGTTGTGGGGGAGGAAGGGAAAGGAGATTGTGAGCCGCTCTGAGACTCTTCGGAGTGGAGGGCGGGATATAAATCCAATATCTTCATCTACCTCACAGGGTGTCTGTTGTGGGGGAGGAAGGTAAAGGAGATTGTGAGCTGCTCTGAGACTCTTCGGAGTGGAGGGCAGGATATAAATCCAATATCTTCATCTACCTCACAGGGTGTCTGTTGTGGGGGAGGAAAGTAAAGGAGATTGTGAGCTGCTCTGAGACTCTTCGGAGTGGAGGGCAGGATATAAATCCAATATCTTCATCTACCTCACAGGGTGTCTGTTGCGGGGGAGGAAGGGAAAGGAGATTGTGAGCTGCTCTGAGACTCTTCGGAGTGGAGGGCGGGATATAAATCCAATATCTTCATCTACCTCACAGGGTGTCTGTTGTGGGGGAGGAAGGTAGAGGAGATTGTGAGCTGCTCTGAGACTCTTCGGAGTGGAGGGCGGGATATAAATCCAATATCTTCTTCTTCTTCTGATTGTCTTAAGGTCACCCAGTGAGCTTTTGAGGCCTGAGTGGGGATTTGAGCCTTGGCCTCCTGGATGCATTAGTTAGTGGTTGGAAAGCAGGCTGGCATTAGACCCGAGTTCAAATCTCTGCTCAAACCTCCCCCCCCCACGCAGCCTTGTCCAAGGTGAGCTCTCTTTTCTCAGCCTTTTCCTTTCCTTCACCTGACATTTATTCCGTGTGACACCTTGAAGCCGAATGCATTCGACAACTACATTGTTTATAAAATGCTGCTTTTTTTTCCAGGTGGTGCTGCCATAAAACCCCAGACATTGTGTAATGTCGGGTGGAGCACGTTGCTCAGAATGCAAATATTTGAGCTTTATCTCGAATGCAGTATCACCCGCAGGTCTTTGTGTAACCCTATTAGTGCCGGTCACATGCCAGAGTCCAGGAGCGCCCCTTGCACTGCCTGGCTGGGCGGCCACAGTAGCCACTGTGTCAAGGTGTTTCCCATCTCTCCCTTCTGGGATGACTCAGAGGCTGGGAACAAAACCGGAATCCAGGTGGAGTTTACTTTGCGGTTTCAAGTCCTTATGACAGGAAGAGATAAGACCAGAGGTGGGCAGGCAATGCCAAAACAGGCGGTGCGAGAGATTGCACAGGGACAAAGGCTTTCTGCATCTGCCCACTCTAGAGCCAGTTCGGTGTAGTGGTTAAGTGTGCGGACTCTTATCTGGGAGAACGGGGTTTGATTCCCCACTCCTCCACTTGCAGCTGCTGGAATGGTCTTGGGTCAGCCATAGCTCTCTTATCTGGGAAAAACGGGTTTGATTCCCCACTCCTCCACTTGCAGCTGCTGGAATGGCCTTGGGTCAGCCATAGCTCTCTTATCTGGGAGAACGGGGTCTTGGGTCAGCCATAGCTCTCTTATCCGGGAGAACGGGGTTTGATTCCCCACTCCTCCACTTGCAGCTGCTGGAATGGCCTTGGGTCAGCCATAGCTCTCTTATCTGGGAGAACGGGGTCTTGGGTCAGCCATAGCTCTCTTATCTGGGAGAACGGGGTTTGATTCCCCACTCCTCCACTTGCAGCTGCTGGAATGGTCTTGGGTCAGCCATAGCTCTCTTATCTGGGAGAACGGGGTCTTGGGTCAGCCATAGCTCTCTTATATGGGAAAAACGGGTTTGATTCCCCACTCCTCCACTTGCAGCTGCTGGAATGGCCTTGGGTCAGCCATAGCTCTCTTATCTGGGAGAACGGGGTCTTGGGTCAGCCATAGCTCTCTTATCTGGGAGAACGGGGTCTTGGGTCAGCCATAGCTCTCTTATCTGGGAGAACGGGGTTTGATTCCCCACTCCTCCACTTGCAGCTGCTGGAATGGTCTTGGGTCAGCCATAGCTCTCTTATCTGGGAGAACGGGGTCTTGGGTCAGCCATAGCTCTCTTATATGGGAAAAACGGGTTTGATTCCCCACTCCTCCACTTGCAGCTGCTGGAATGGCCTTGGGTCAGCCATAGCTCTCTTATCTGGGAGAACGGGGTCTTGGGTCAGCCATAGCTCTCTTATCCGGGAGAACGGGGTTTGATTCCCCACTCCTCCACTTGCAGCTGCTGGAATGGTCTTGGGTCAGCCATAGCTCTCTTATCTGGGAGAACGGGGTCTTGGGTCAGCCATAGCTCTCTTATCTGGGAGAACGGGGTTTGATTCCCCACTCCTCCACTTGCAGCTGCTGGAATGGTCTTGGGTCAGCCATAGCTCTCTTATCTGGGAGAACGGGGTCTTGGGTCAGCCATAGCTCTCTTATATGGGAAAAACGGGTTTGATTCCCCACTCCTCCACTTGCAGCTGCTGGAATGGCCTTGGGTCAGCCATAGCTCTCTTATCTGGGAGAACGGGGTCTTGGGTCAGCCATAGCTCTCTTATCTGGGAGAACGGGGTTTGATTCCCCACTCCTCCACTTGCAGCTGCTGGAATGGTCTTGAGTCAGCCATAGCTCTCTTATCTGGGAGAACGGGGTCTTGGGTCAGCCATAGCTCTCTTATCTGGGAGAACGGGGTTTGATTCCCCACTCCTCCACTTGCAGCTGCTGGAATGGTCTTGGGTCAGCCATAGCTCTCTTATCTGGGAGAACGGGGTCTTGGGTCAGCCATAGCTCTCTTATCTGGGAGATCGGGGTTTGATTCCCCACTCCTCCACTTGCAGCTGCTGGAATGGCCTTGGGTCAGCCATAGCTCTCTTATCTGGGAGAACGGGGTCTTGGGTCAGCCATAGCTCTCTTATCTGGGAAAAACGGGTTTGATTCCCTACTCCTCCACTTGCAGCTGCTGGAATGGCCTTGGGTCAGCCATAGCTCTCTTATCTGGGAGAACGGGGTCTTGGGTCAGCCATAGCTCTCTTATCTGGGAGAACGGGGTTTGATTCCCCACTTCTCCACTTGCAGCTGCTGGAATGGTCTTGGGTCAGCCATAGCTCTCTTATCTGGGAGAACTGGGTTTGATTCCCCACTCTTCCTCTTGCAGCTGCTGGAATGGTCTTGGGTCAGCCATAGCTCTGGCAGAGTTGTCCTTGAAAGGACAGCTTGTGGGAGAGCTCTCTCAGCTCCACACACCTCACAAGGTGTCTGTTATGCGGGAAGATGATAAAGGAGATTTTAAGCCGCACTGAGACTCTGTTTTCAGAGAGAAGGGCAGGTTATAAATCGACAGTCTTCTTCTACTTCGTCTCTAGAACCAGCGGACGCAAACTAAAGCATGCAAAATGATTAAAGTGCGTTTAATGTGCAGAATTCACTCTAGGCACAAAATTAATTTTCTTCTTCAAAGTAGGAATGGACTCCGAAATTCAAATGCCCCATCTCTGCTATTTAAAAAAAGGCTGTACAGTGGGTTTCTGCATACACCAGGGGTGTCTGTTGTGGGGGAGGAAGGGAAAGGAGACTGTGAGCTGCTCTGAGACTCTGAGATTCAGAGTGGAGGGCAGGGTATAAATCCAATATCTTCTTCTGAATCCAGTGACACCTTTAAGAACAACAAAGTTTTAATAGTGCAAATTTGAAAACAACAAGAGGTGTAGGGTTGCCAATCCCCAGGTGGGGGCAGGGGATCCCCCGGTTTGGAGGCCCTCCCCTCGCTTCAGGGTCATCAGAAAGCGGGGCGGGGGGGGAGGGAAATGCTGGGAACTCTTTTATTCCCTATGGAGACTTATTCCCATAGAAAATAATGGAGAATTGATCCGTGAGTATCTGGGGCTCGGGGGGGGGGCTGTGTTTTGTGGTAGAGGCACCAAAATTTCAGCATAGCATCCAGTCCCTCTCCCCAAAATACACCCCAAGTTTCAAAAGGATTGGACCAGGGGATCCAATTCTATGAGCCCCCAAAGAAGGTGCCCCTATCCTTCATTATTTCGTATGGAAGGAAGGCATTTAAAAGGTGTGTGGTCCTTTGAAATGTGATGGCCAGAACTCCCTTTGGAGTTCAATTATGCTTGTCACACCCTTGCTCCTGGCTCCACCCCCAAGTCTCCTGGCTCCACCCGTAAAGTCCCTAGATATTTCTTGAATTGGACTTGGCAACCCTAAAGAGGTGCCAAAAAGACAAGACTTAATCGAGAAACTATTGAGACAACAGAACTGGACTTGCTCCCTCTTTTATTGAAAGGCAGATCTATGCAAGATTCAAAAGAACCTTTGGAAACCATTTTATATATGGCTTGATACACTGGTTTGAATGTATGACTTATATGTGACTCAATCTGTAGAAGTTATCGTTAAATATTAAGATGTCAATGTTAGACAGAAAGCCAATTGTGACTTACAGTTAGTCATTTTTGTTTCTTTCTTTTATGCATGTAAGATCTTTCTATGCTTTCTAGAGAGCCAGCTTGGTGTAGTGCTTAAGTGTGCGGACTCTTATCTGGGAGAAACAGGTTTGATTCCCCACTCCTCCACTTGCACCTGCTAGCATGGCCTTGGGTCAGCCATAGCTCTGGCAGAGGTTGTCCTTGAAAGGGCAGCTTCTGTCAGAGCTCTCTCAGCCCCATCTACCTCACAGGGTGTCTGTTGTGGGAGGAGAAGGTAAAGGAGATTGTAAGCCGCTCTGAATCTCTGATTCAGAGAGAAGGGCGGGGTATAAATCTGTAATTCTTCTTTATATTTGTAATGTAAACATGTAACAGCTTCCCCCTCCCCACCCCCGTATATCTCTCTCCCCAGCCCACTCCCTAATACCCTTGAAGCCTTATAAACAGGGCTTTCTTTGTAGCATAAACTCCTTTGCATATTAGGCCACACCCCTCTTATGTAGCCAATCGTCCTGGAGCTTACAGGACTCTTCTTACTGGGGCTACTGTAAGCTCCTAGAGGATTGGCATCATCAGGGGTGTGTGGCCTAATAGGCAAAGGAGTTCCTGCCACAAAAAAACTATCGGAAGGGTCCCCCCCCTTAAAATTGTATTGATAATGCTGCCTATTCACAGCAGATTGACATTTCCGTTGTATGGAAATATGCTTTGTCTTGGGAAATTCAACAACAACAAAATTAATTGAAAGCAAAAACGCTTGGTGGGAAGTCATGGAAGAATTCCCTTTGAGAGCCTAAGGAATTCTTGCTCTGCCATGTAAAACAATTCCTCCAGCGCCTCTAACGTGCTGCTGTTTTCCTGTTGGAAGGGAGCTCCAAGAAAAGGCAGGAAGAGCTCCTGACCTTCCCAGACCTCTCATCCAACGTGGAATCCTGGGAAAGTCACATGGCTTTGAAGAGGAAACCGCTGTCCGTGGCCCAAGAGGCAGTATTATAAAATGAGTTCAGTTGGTCAATAACGGTCACAACTGGCAATATAGACGCTGAGGTTTGTAAAACACGCCCTCTGGAGTTGGCGGCAATCTGCCTGATTGGTCTCTCCAGGACCCTTCATTTGCATTTCCTCGAAGAAATGCTGCGCTGCTACCCTCCTGACTTCGACGAGGTCTCCCGAGGCTCAGGAGGCCTCGGCAAAGTTGAGGGATGTTGCAGGGCGGTGAGCGTGCTCTAAGCACACCCGCTGCCCTTCCGAACTTTGCTGAGGTCTCCCGAGGCTCGGGAGGCCGTGGCAAAGGGGGGGGGCATGACAGGACAGCTAGCATGCTCTAAGTGTGCCCAATGACCTTCTGGACTTTGCCAGGGTCTCTCGAGGCTCAGGAGGCCTCAGTAAAGTCATGTGTGTGTGTGTGATAGTGACGTCACTGCCGCACGTGCCCACAGAGTGCGCACAAAAAGAAACAATGGCGGAGGGGGGGCAGAGGAGCATGTTTCAGCCTAGGGGTGTGGACACCCTGGGCACTGTAAGCGTAAGGTGGGAAATACTGCAGCGAGTAGATCTGTTCATTGGAAATGTTGGAGGAGAGTTATACGGATACCACGGACCACCCAAAGGACAAATCAGTGGGTTCTAGATCTGATCAAGCCCAAACTCTCCCTACAAGTGAAAATGGATAAACTGAGGCTGTTGTAGAAGATAAGAAGAAGATATTGGATTTATATCCCGCCCTCCACTCCGAAGAGTCTCAGAGCGGCTCACAATCTCCTTTACCTTCCTCCCCCACAACAGACACCCTGTGAGGTGGGTGGGGCTGGAGAGGGCTCTCACAGCAGCTGCCCTTTCAAGGACAACCTCTGCCAGAGCTATGGCTGACCCAAGGCCATTCCAGCAGGTGCAAGTGGAGGAGTGGGGCATCAAACCCGGTTCTCCCAGATAAGAGTCCGCACACTTCACCACTACACCAAACTGGCTCTCCCTGTTGTACCCTGGTCACCTTTGGAGAAGACAAGAGTCACTGGAAAAGGCAACAGTGCTGGGAAAAGCTGTAGGGAGCAGGAGTGGGGGGGTGGGGAAGAAGACCCAACGTTAGATGGGTTAACTCCACCCAGGCAGCCGTAACCCTCATTTTTCAAGACCTGAGCAAGGCTGTTAACGATGGGACATTATGGAGGTCATTAATTCGTAGAGTTGCCATGGTTCAGAAGTGATTTGGCAGCATTTATGCCAGCGCACACAAGTAGGTCCGTGCGTTCCTGTGTTGCAGGGGGAGAGATACGAATCCCTTTTGGCTTTACTTTGGACAGCTCCAGGGCTTCTTTTGTAGCAGGAGCTCCTTTGCATAATAGGCCACACACCCCTGATGTAGCCAATCCTCCTGCAGCATACAGTACGCCCTGTACCAGGGGTGGTCAAACTCGCTTAACATAAGAGCCGCACAGAATAAATGTCAGAAGTAAGAGAGTCACAAGACATGAACTTCAGGTGTAGGTAGGTAGGAAGGAAGGAAGGAAGGAAGGAAGGAAGGAAGGAAAGTAGATGGAGAGAAGGGAGAGAGAGGTGGAAAGAAAGCAACTAACTTTAAATGCATTCTCCAAGCCACCAGCTGGCTTGGCTTGAAGACGTAATTTAAAGACACAGATGCCTTTTCCAAGCCAGCCAATGGGGCAGTCGGAGCTTTGAGAGCCACACAATATGTGTGAAAGAGACACATGTGGCTCCCGAGTCAGTTTGGCCACCCCTATCCTGTATTAAGAGCCCTGTAATCTCCAGGAGGATTGGCTACATCAGGAGGTGTGGCCTAATATGCAAAAGAGTTCCTGCTACAAAAAAAGCCCTGGTCAGCTCCAAATATGACTAGATGGGTCAGGCAGCGTCTTGAGATCCCTTTCAGCTTTACCAACCCTGAAGGAGATCACACCAACCAGATGGGCAGAACCCCAAAGGGGATACATACTGCTTTCAGGATTGCCACAGCGTCTTCCTGGAGCCAAGACGGGTAAACGATCTGATCATTGAGGATCGCCTCAAAGAGGTCGTCTTCGTTTTCCGCTTCAAAGGGGGCGTGGCCACAGAGCATCTCGTAGAGCAGGACTCCCATGGCCCACCAGTCGACATCTGGCCCGTACAGCATCTCTTGCAAAATCTGCAATGAAAGGAAGGGATCAGAACAGAGTCTCTTGTCAGCTATTATTGGTCCCTGTTTCTCCAGTTTGGTGTAGTGGTTAAGTGCGCGGACTCTAATCTGGGAGAACCGGGTTTGATTCCCCACTCCTCCACTTGCACCTGCTGGAATCTGCTCTTTACATGCTGCTTTAATTCTGCCTATATCTCTATACCTATACAGTTTTATATGTCTTGTTTTATGATATTTTACTATATATATGTATGTATGTATATATATATATGTATGTATGTATTTGTGCTTTTCTTATCGTGTTTCTGTAAGTACGGTATATAAATGAATATATGCATATACATATATATGTTCCAAAAACTAATAAAAATGTTAATTATGGGAAAAAAATGAGAGGTCTTCTTCATGAGTTAATGAGGCGGAGGCACAGGAGGGACTAAATTCCCAATTCAGGAAGGCCTCCCGTTTTCTTAGTATCGATTTTCTTCTCCCACGTTTTAAGTATGGAGTTTGGACTTTAAGAGAATTCATTTGGACATCGTGTATTTAATAAATGTCACACTTCATATGTTTATGAATTGTATGATTTTTGACTAGTAATATGAATTGTGAGATGTGATTAGATTTAAGCTTTAAAAATGGTATATAGATATTTGTAAGAGGGTGGCAGTTTTGTTCAATCACGGCATTCTGTTATATGGTTACCACCTGGAGTTTAGCAACCCTAAGTCACATTACTAGTACCAACTTGGTCTATCACCTCCTTTAGACACAGTGGAAGTGATCTCTGCAGTCTGGAGATCTGTCACGATTCCAAGAAAACTCCAGGCCTCACCTGGAGGTTGGCAACCACAGCAACATCTGATTAATCGTTTTTTTGGGGGGCTCCTAGATATTTGATCTGATTAATCATTTTTGGGAGGCTCCTAGATATTTTATGCTATTTTAACATTCTCTGTGTGTGTGGGTTTGGGTTTTTTTTTAACATATTAATGACGTTTGTGCTGTTTTTATTATTTTCATCACGTTTGGCTTGGTAGCAAATATAAAACAGGAACCGAATACAAATATTATGCCCAGTTCTAGTCTAAGTTGCACAGTAGTGACGGAAAACTCCACAGCTGAAGCAAGCCAGGGGAGGGCGGGATATACATTTGATAAAATGAAATAAAAATAAATATAATTTTTCTAAGCAATAATGTAAATAAGTGTAAATAAGTAACGGCTATAGATCCAGGCAGGGCTTATTTTGTAGCAGGAACTCCTTTGCTTATTAAGCCACGCACACCTGATGTAGCCAATCCTCCTGGAGCTTACAGTAGGCCCTGTAAGAAGAGCCCTGTAAGGAATTCTAGCAGGACCTCCTTTGCATATTAGGCCCCACCCCCCTGATGTAGCCTATCCTCCTGGAGCTTCCAGTAGGCCCTGTACTGAGAGCCCTGTAAGGAATTCTAGCAGGACCTCCTTTGCCTATTAGGCCACACACCCCTGATGCAGCCAATCCTCCTGGAGCTTACAGTAGGCCCTGTACGAAGAGCCCTGTAAGGAATTCTAGCAGGGCCTCCTTTGCATATTAGGCCACACACCCCTGATGTAGCCAATCCTCCTGGAGCTTACAGTAGGCCCTGTAAGAAGAGCCCTGTAAGGAATTCTAGCAGGACCTCCTTTGCATATTAGGCCCCACCCCCCTGATGTAGCCTATCCTCCTGGAGCTTCCAGTAGGCCCTGTACTGAGAGCCCTGTAAGGAATTCTAGCAGGACCTCCTTTGCATATTAGGCCACACACCCCTGATGTAGCCAATCCTCCTGGAGCTTACAGTAGGCCCTGTATGAAGAGCCCTGTAAGGAATTCTAGCAGGACCTCCTTTGTATATTAGGCCACACACCCCGATGTAGCCAATCCCCCTGGAGCTTCCAGTAGGCCCTGTACTTAGAGCCCTGTAAGGAATTCTAGCAGGACCTCCTTTGCATATTAGGCCACACCCCCTGATGTAGCCAATCCTCCTGGAGCTTCCAGTAGGCCCTGTACTGAGAGCCCTGTAAGGAATTCTAGCAGGACCTCCTTTGCATATTAGGCCACACACCCCTGATGCAGCCAATCCTCCTGGAGCTTCCAGTAGGCCCTGTACTTAGAGCCCTGTAAGGAATTCTAGCAGGACCTCCTTTGCCTATTAGGCCACACACCCCTGATGTAGCCAATCCTCCTGGAGCTTACAGTAGGCCCTGTATGAAGAGCCCTGTAAGGAATTCTAGCAGGACCTCCTTTGCCTATTAGGCCACACACCCCTGATGTAGCCAATCCTCCTGGAGCTTACAGTAGGCCCTGTAAGAAGAGCCCTGTAAGGAATTCTAGCAGGACCTCCTTTGCATATTAGGCCCCACCCCCCTGGTGTAGCCTATCCTCCTGGAGCTTCCAGTAGGCCCTGTACTGAGAGCCCTGTAAGGAATTCTAGCAGGACCTCCTTTGTATATTAGGCCACACACCCCTGATGTAGCCAATCCTCCTGGAGCTTACAGTAGGCCCTGTATGAAGAGCCCTGTAAGGAATTCTAGCAGGACCTCCTTTGTATATTAGGCCACACACCCCGATGTAGCCAATCCCCCTGGAGCTTCCAGTAGGCCCTGTACTGAGAGCCCTGTAAGGAATTCTAGCAGGACCTCCTTTGCATATTAGGCCACACACCCCTGATGCAGCCAATCCTCCTGGAGCTTCCAGTAGGCCCTGTACTTAGAGCCCTGTAAGGAATTCTAGCAGGACCTCCTTTGCCTATTAGGCCACACACCCCTGATGTAGCCAATCCTCCTGGAGCTTACAGTAGGCCCTGTATGAAGAGCCCTGTAAGGAATTCTAGCAGGACCTCCTTTGCCTATTAGGCCACACACCCCTGATGTAGCCAATCCTCCTGGAGCTTACAGTAGGCCCTGTAAGAAGAGCCCTGTAAGGAATTCTAGCAGGACCTCCTTTGCATATTAGGCCCCACCCCCCTGATGTAGCCTATCCTCCTGGAGCTTCCAGTAGGCCCTGTACTGAGAGCCCTGTAAGGAATTCTAGCAGGACCTCCTTTGTATATTAGGCCACACACCCCTGATGTAGCCAATCCTCCTGGAGCTTACAGTAGGCCCTGTATGAAGAGCCCTGTAAGGAATTCTAGCAGGACCTCCTTTGTATATTAGGCCACACACCCCGATGTAGCCAATCCCCCTGGAGCTTCCAGTAGGCCCTGTACTTAGAGCCCTGTAAGGAATTCTAGCAGGACCTCCTTTGCATATTAGGCCACACCCCCTGATGTAGCCAATCCTCCTGGAGCTTCCAGTAGGCCCTGTACTGAGAGCCCTGTAAGGAATTCTAGCAGGACCTCCTTTGCATATTAGGCCACACACCCCTGATGCAGCCAATCCTCCTGGAGCTTCCAGTAGGCCCTGTACTTAGAGCCCTGTAAGGAATTCTAGCAGGACCTCCTTTGCATATTACGCCACACCCCCTGATGTAGCCAATCCTCTTGGAGCTTCCAGTAGGCCCTGTACAAAGAGCCCTGTAAGGAATTCTAGCAATACCTCCTTTGCATATTAGCCCACACACCCCTGATGCAGCCAATCCTGGAGCTTCCAGTAGGCCCTGTACTGAGAGCCCTGTAAGCTCCCGGAGGATTGGCTACATCAGGGGGGTGTGGCCTAATAGGCAAAGGAGCCAGGTGGTCAGCTGTGTTCATCCGAAGCAGCAGAACAAAAGTTCAGTGGCAACAAAGTTTTATCCTGGGTATGAGTTTTCAGGCACACACAGACTTCCTCAGTTTCTCACACGAAAGCTCATATCTTTCCATATGCACTTAGGCTCTGCTCCTGTTCCCGACCTGAAATAGATTCTCTGGAGCATATATTCTTTAGTCGTTCTTTTCATATGGCAAGCTGAAGGGAAATTATCAGCCCGCTGTTGGAAGGTTTCCCTGGCAGGTCAAATAAACTCAAATTAGATTATCTTCTGTCAGATGGGAACCACCAGCCAACAAGACAGGTGGCTAGGTTCTAAAGCAAGACCAGTAGGCCAAGCTGTAAATCCTTTAACAAATTTTAAAGCGACTTTTAAAAAGGTTTAAAGGGTTAAATAATAATCTTTTCTATCCTTTTTTTACTGTTATAACCCTCAAGTCATCAAATCTCAATATCCAGACTCTGAGGGACTTTTTATAAGGTACTTTTAAGGTTGTTCTAAATGGGCGTTTTCGCACTCACCTTCAGCCGGCGCGACCCCCCTCTTCACCGCGCAGGATCTGCGCGGATTTCGCACTAAATGCCGCGGAGCAGCCAGAAGAGCCGGAAACTCCCGTCGCAAAAGCCGCGCAAACGGAAACTGCTTTTTGGTGGTTTACATTTGAGCGGCTTTTGCGCCGGGAGCTTCCGGCTCTTCCGGCTGCTCTGCGGCATTTAGTGCGAAATCCGCGCAGATCCTGCGTGGTGAAGAGGGGGGTCGCGCCGGCTGAAGGTGAGTGCGAAAACGCCCAATGACTTACATATTCTGGTCAATGACTGTAATATTAAACTGACTAAATAAAACTTTGTTGGTCTTAAAGGTACCACGGGACTTAAACTTTGTTCTAAGTCATGACTAATTATGGATTAATTAAAATGTTCGCCCCCTATCTCCCCTCCCCATATCACATTTTGTCGTACTGATAGATGTTCAAGGCAGCTTACATAGGCATGGTGTGGGACAATGAAAAATGCAAATATAAAACAGGAACCAAATAAAAATATTATGCCCAGTTCTAGTCTAAATTACACTGCAGTGCTGGAAAACTCTACGCTTTAAGCAATATGGCAACACTGGAATTGGCAGAGCTGTTCCCCTACCTCTGGGGCGATGTAGTCCGGCGTTCCACAGAACGTGGCCGTGGTAACTCCATCCCGGATACCTTCTTTGCACATCCCAAAGTCAGCAAGCTTGCAGTGGCCTTCGTGATCCAGTAACACGTTGTCCAGTTTCAGGTCCCTGCAACAAGGATAATAGTGTGTCTTGGTTTGTGGGTGGAAAAACAGAGGCTGAAAGGCACAGAAGGTTAAATCCGGGGCCAGTGCCTAGGGTCGCAACCTCTCCCCACACTGAGAGGCAGCAGGAGAAAAAAAATAAAATAAAAATCATGTAGGCCGTGATATCACTTCCAGGAAAAGCCTGGAAGTGACATCACACAGCTTTAGGAATCACCCAATTGTTGGTGGTGATTCCCAGGGCTTTTTTTTGGGTAGCAGGCAGGGGTGATTTTGTAGAAAAATAGGTGGTGGAGCTCATCCAGGGATCATCCAGCTGCACCTACTATTCAATGGACAAGGAGGTGGAACTCTCCGAAGGAGGAGGTGGAACTCTCAGAAAGGTTCAGGAGCTGCGCTCCTGTGAGCTCCCACTGAATCCCAGGCCTAGTAGCAGGAACTCCTTAGCATCTTAGGCCACACCCCCTTGATGTAGCTATTCCTCCAAGAGCTTCCAGGGCTCTTAGTACAGGGCCTACCTGGAGGACTGGCTACATCAGGGATGTGTGGCCTAAGATGCAAAGGAGCTCCTGCTACAAAAAAAAAAAAAAAGCCCTGGCGATTCCAAGTAACATGATGTCACACCCAGGTTTCCCCAGATGTGACATCATGGCCCATACTGTTATGTCTGCCTTCCCAAAGTCCCCATTCTCCAGCCTCCTCCTGATTGCCACTATTTATGTTTTCATACTTTCACAACTGATATTCATTTACAATATTGATAGGCTGGGTTCCCCCCTGCCTATATCTCAGGAACCCCCAAGGCAGGTCAGATGTTAAGGACATCTCCCAATCTGCAGCATGAAAAATGAAGGGAAATGAAGAAGTGAAAGCCAGCTATTCCGCGTCTTGTAAGGACAGTTGGAGTCATTATTGGAAAAGCATTCCGTTCCAACAAGAAAGCTCACATTAATTGTAAAGGGAAGTCTCCCAAATCCTCTGCGTAAGCCCGAGAATGCACATGGTAGGGTTGCCAAGTCCTACCTCGGCTTCGGCAGGGGATTTTTCTTGTGAGTGCTTTGCACGAGTGGCATGATGACATCGCCCGGAAGTGACACCATCACATTGGGCATGTCATGCTGGGGACGCTCTAGGATTTGAGTAAAAACTCTGTGGCACCACAGAGTTTTAACCTGAATGCTAGAGCGTCCCCTGAGCGACGTGCCCGGTGTGATGACATCACTTCCGGGTGACATCATCACTCTGGGTATGTCACGCAATGACAGAGCTCTTTGGGGGTGGGGATCCCCCCCAGCAAGCAGCTGGAGGGTTGGGGGCCCCCAAACTGGGGGAAACCCTGCCCCAGTGGAAGCTTAGCAGCCCTAGTACATGGTCCAGTCCTAAAGCTCGGGAAACTGCAAGATAAGGCTTAACACCGTACCCCCTCCGAGAAGCATCTTTTTTGCTCCTTCTTTATTATTGCAATGACAACAATTCTTTGTAGGCTCCAACAACACGTATTGTCGTTTTATTGTCCGTGTCCTAAAGCAACCAATGCAGCGTGTGCTCAGACCTACATGGGGTGTTTTCGCACTTACGTTTTACTGGCGCGACGACCCTCCTCACGCCGGCGGATCTGCAGTGATTTCGCACTAGAAGCGCCGGCGCAGCCCAAAGAGCCGGCTACTTCCGTCGCTAAGCCAGCGCAAACGTTTTCCTGCTTCTTGGCGGTTTCCGTTTGCGCTGGCTTAGCGACGGAAGTAGCCGGCGCAATGGGCTGCGCCGGCGCTTCTAGTGCGAAATCACTGCAGATCCGCCGGCGTGAGGAGGGTCTTCGCGCCAGTAAAACGTAAGTGCGAAAACACCCTTAGTGTTGCCAACTTTCAGGTGGCAGACTAAGTGAAAACCGTGTTTGGAGAATTGAAGTTATACCACTAGTTATTGTTACTCAGAGGTATCATCGTAGGCTTTATAACATGATTGTTACTCACAATATTGAAGTAACGCAGTGTACAATTACTTCTTTGCGAACATACAAACAATGGCTCTGCAGACTGTACAAAATCTCACACAAACATACACATACAAAGTCCACTGCCACAGGAATGATAATTTGCACACAATTAATGACAAAGGTGCCAGAGTTTCTTATCCAGAAAATGCAATATGTAACACGTTTCCGGTAAAAATACACGTGTTTCGATGGCGATTCTCTTCATCCGACAAAAGCTAATTTTTCTGGAACCGCAGCTCAAATCATTATGCGTATATGTCTATTTTCACAAGGCAACAGTTCTCTTTAAGTGGCTGGCTAGCCACGGTCTGATAAGGATTAAACCCGGAACCAGTGCTCTGATAATTTTCCAGCAACACCACTAATTGGTCAGTTACTCAGAAAGGCACCGTCGGTTCTCTGCGCTGCCTGGAAATCTGATCTACAGTTCCTTCAGAGGAAATGGATGCTTTGAATAGTAGATTCCAAAGGGGAGGACCCAGGGCTCAGTGGCATGCAGAAGATCCCAGTATCTCCATTTAAACGGATCAGTTTCATCTTTGTGGCTTCTGTGCAGTCCCAAACAGGACAGCGCAGTGGCAGGCCAGCCACAGAAAGGATTTCCAAAGCTTTCTAACAGACGAGGAGCATCTGTCCTCCTTCTGACATTTCCCCACACAAACAATCATATGACTAGTAGGAGAGGAGCCACTCCCTCAGTTCTCATAGGAAACGGGAAGCAGGGAACAACAAGCTAAAAACCATTCAACTGGTTGCTCCCATTTCCTCAGTTGCCTCCTGACAGGAGAGCATATGGTGTGAGGAACCAAGACCTGGGACGGCATGGGATCTCTCCATTAGTTCTTGTTTCCCCATGTTTGTTTTTATGCACCACATATTGGAATGCCAGGAAATTGAAGATGATATCCAGAACACTAACCTGTAATCAACCAATTAAAAACTAATTAAGTCGCTCCCATACACCTTGTCTCCTGCCTGTTCTCTGAGCTCTCTTGCATCTTGAATGGCTTCATGCCAGGTCTCTCCTGACAACCAGTGGGGTGGGATGGGGTGGGGTGGGTCGGAGGGGTAGGGCTGCCAGGACTAGGTTGGTTAACTGGAGATTTGAGAATGGAGCCTGGGGAGGACAGGGACATCAGTGGGGTACAAAGCCTTAGAGTCCACCCTCCACAGTCTACTCTCGAGAGTCCATGCCCTCCAAGGAAACAGATCTCTGTAGTCCAGAGAACATAAGAGAAGCCATGTTGGATCAGGCCAATGGCCCATCCAATCCAACACTCTGTATCACACAGTGGCCACAAAACCCCCAGGTGCCATCAGGAGGTCCATCGGTGGGGCCAGGACACTAGAAGTCCTCCCACTGTTCTGCCTCCCCGCCAAGAATACAGAGCATCACTGCCCCAGACAGAGAGTTCCAACAATATGCTGTGGCTAATAGCCACTGATGGACCTCTGCTCGATATTTTTATCCAATCCTCTCTTGAAGCTGTCTATGGTTATAGCCACCACCACCTCCTGTGACAGTGATGAGGTGTAATTCCAGGGATCCCCAGGTTCCACCTGAAGACTGTTGTGAGCACTTTAATTGGATTTCATAGGACAAGCATGGGCGCTTTAGAACGTCAATTGAATTGTGAAGCATAAGAGAAGACATCAGCACCTTTTGAAGTCATTGAAAATCATATGGATTGAACTGTGAATGCAGCTTAATAGAGAGAATCTTCTATTGAGACTTTTGATGCTGGACTTTGAAGTTATTATTGTCTCAAATAGATATTGCGTTAATGTCATTGTTTGTTAATTTATTCAAGGTTATAGCATTTCAGAGAGCCACATGGTGCAGAGTGGTAAACTGCGCTCTTGCAGTCCAAGCTCTGCTCATGACCTGAGTTCGATCCCGGCAGAAGCTGGGTTCAGGTAGCCGGCTCGAGGTTGACTCAGCCTTCCATCCTTCTGAGGTCGGTAAAAGGAGTACTCAGCTTGCTGGGGGTAAAGTGGTAGATGACTAGGGAAGGCAATGGCAAACCACCCCCTAAGAAGTCTGCCAAGAAAATGGATCAGTAACAACAAGAAGATATTGGATTAATATCACACCCTATACCCTGAATCTCAGAGTCTCAGAGCAGCTCACAATCTCCTTTACCTCCCCCCCCCCCACAACAGACACCCTGTGAGGTGGGTGGGTTGAGAGAGCTCTTGCAGCAGCTGCCCTTTCAAGGACAACTCCTGTGAGAGCTATGGCTGACCCAAGGCCATTCCAGCAGCTGCAAGTGGAGGAGTGGGGAATCAAACCCGGTTCTCCCAGATAAGAGTCCACGCACAATGCAGCACTTGCACAGGGGACTACCTTTACCTTTATATTATTCTTTGACATGCAACTCCATGGAACTCTTTAGGCTGCACGTCCACTTGAAGACTGGCATACCTACCCTACCTACTATAATGACTCATTACATAAGGTCACGTACTCAGTTCATTAAATATGCTGGGGTAAACCAGTGCATTCAAATGGAATAGAAATTGAGAGTTGATGACAGATGCGTGGAAAGGCAGAAGGAAAAAGAGAAAGGGCAGAATATGAACATGGCCACCAAGCAGTGGACTGACATGTGGCCCTTTGGGTCGCCTCCCAAATTCTGCTCCAAGGCTGGGGCTCCTTAAAGCAGGATGGTGGAGCCACGCAGATGGACTTGCTGCAGTGCCAGGTGTGCATGTTGGGGAGGGAGGAGCATCTCCGCTCCTTCCTGTGGAATTCCAGGGAAAAGGAACCACTCAGTCACTCCTGACATAGATCTCCAGGGCAAGGCAGCTACATTTAAAAGAAGTAGAATCAGCCCCTGGTGGAAGGTGAATCACCCTTTCAATCTTCCAAGGAAAAACTGCTAAGTAGTGGTTCCTGATTGAGATCCCCAAAGGCAAGGTGGTGCGATTGAGCAGATGGAAACATGGTGGGAATGGAATCTCGTTGTTAGCTTCCATGGAAATTCTCCTGAATCTCAGAATTCTCCTGAGAGCCAGTTTGGTGTAGTGGTTAAGTGTGTGGACTCTTATCTGGGAGAACCGGGTTGGATTCCCCACTCCTCCACTTGTACCTGCTAGCATGGCCTTGGGTCAGCCATAGCCCTGGCAGAGGTTGTCCTTGAAAGGGCAGCTGCTGTAAGAGCTCTCTTAGCCCCACCCACCTCACAGGGTGTCTGTTGTGGGGGAGGAAGGTAAAGGAGATTGTGAGCTGCTCTGAGACTCTTCGGAGTGGAGGGCGGGATATAAATCCAATATCTTGAATCTGATAGAGATCCCAGGACAAAGGGTGAAGGTAGGAGTGATTCTCCCAAAGTGCGTGGAGCCGTATTGCTAACCTCCAGGTGCTGGCTGCAGATCTTCCATCCTTACAACCAGGGGTGGCCAAGCTGTGGCCCGGGAGCCACATGTGGCTCTTTCAAAGGTATTGTGTGGCTCTCAAAGCTCCCACAGCCCTGTTGGTTGGCTTGGAGAGAAGGCATTTCTCTCCTTAAATCGCTTCTCTAAGCCAAGCCAGCCAGCAGCTTGGAGTATGCATTCACAGTTAAAGTTGCTTTCTTTCCTACTTCCCTCCCTCCCTCCTTTCCTTCTTGTTACATTCATGTCTTGTGGCTCTCAGACGTCTGACATTTATTTGATGTGGCTCTTACATTAAGCAAATTTAGCCACCCGGCTTACAACTGACCTCCAGGTGACCAAGATCAGTTTGCTTGGAGAAAATGGCTGCTTTGGAGGATGGCACTGTGGCATTATAGCCTGCTGAGGGCCATCCTCTCCTCAGCAGGTTATAATGCCACTTCACTCTTCTCAGGCCCCACCCCCCCCAAATCTCCAGGTATTTCCCAACCTGGAGATGGCAAGAGCTATCCTGTTTCCAAATTTGCCTGGTGGTGTAATGTATACAAAACAGCCTCTAGGGTTGAGTAGTAAGTTGTGGTCAGTCATGTATGGGTCACACCAAGGTAAAAGTCAATGTTAATCATTTATTGCCAAGCAACACTGGCTTCTCCTAAGCTTCCTTGAATGCCCTGGTAGTTCTACTGGTGGTTGCTGCTTTCCCTTAGCCAGCTTTAGGTGCTACCTTTATCTCCTCATTTAACAGAAGTTACCGTTTTTATGCCAGTGACTCGGCCTTTATTTCTCCACACCAAATCTGATCTCTGTTCCTCTAGCTAAGCCTTGTCTTCTCTTCAGAGCCAGTTTGGTGTAGTGGTGAAGTGTGCGGACTCTTATCCGGGAGAACCGGGTTTGATTCCCCACTCCTCCACTTGCAGCTGCTGGAATGGCCTTGGGTCAGCCATAGCTCTGGCAGAGGTTGTCCTTGAAAGGGCAGCTGCTGTGAGAGCGCTCTCCAGCCCCACCCACCTCACAGGGTGGGGGAGGAAGGGAAAGGAGATTGTGAGCCGCTCTGAGACTCTTCGGAGTGGAGGGCGGGATATAAATCCAATATTCCTCCCTGACTCCTCCTCACCGGCTCAAATTAAGCCTTCCAAGCTGTGCATTTCTGACTTGTCTTCCTTGTTCTTCAGTTGTATCTCCCCCCCCCCCTTCTCTTGAAATATTATAGGTTCTTTTACTAGTCCTTTTAACCAAGCCTATCATCTGAAAGTAACCACCGATGTCCTTTTGTTTTTATTCACCCTGTTGTGAAATCCTGCGGTTTTGATTGGCCTTTTCCCAAATATTTTCCATTCCTGTTTATTCAAACACAGATGAGCTACTTAGATCTGCCTCAGTGATTGTCCAATGCGCTTCTTTCAGGTTTGTCCTATTTGCCACTTCCAGTTTCTTTCTCCAGTTCTCAAACCTCTTGTCTTTTCTGTTCCTCAGTTTGATCCTCTTTCTCCTTTTGTGCTCTTTGCTGCCTTTGTCTTCTCCGTTGCACTTGTTTTAAATTTGTTTTAAATTTCTGGCTTTCTCATGCAAGAAAATATAAAGAGCCAGTTTGGTGTAGTGGTGAAGTGCACCGACTCTTCCCTGGGAGAACCGGGGTTTAATTCCCCACTCCTCCACTTGCAGCTGCTGGAATGGCATTGGGTCAGCCATAGCTCTCACAGGAGTTGTCCTTGAAATGGCAGATTCTGGGAGAGCTCTCTCAGTCCCACCCACCTCACAGAGTGTCTCTTGTGGGGGGGGGAGGTAAAGGAGATTGTAAGCTACTCTGAGTCTCTGATTCAGAGAGAACGATGCAGTCTTCTTCCTCTTAGATAAAAGTTGTGAATCCTTCATTACTTCTCTTCATTCCTTTTATTCAGGATTTTTTTTTTTAGCAGGAACTCATTTGCTTATTAGGCCACACATCCATGATGTAACCAATCCTCCCGGAGATTACAGTAGGCCCTGTACTAAGAGCCCTGTAAGCTCCTGGAGGGTTGGCTACATCAGGGGGCATGGCCTAATATGCAAAGAAGCTCCTGCTACAAAAAAAGCCCTGCTTTTATTCTATAACACTGCATCTGCTGGGACCAATTTACTCACTGCATCTAACACCCTTCCCTATTCTCTGTTTTATTGGAATGTTCTTCTGATTTCTGACTAGCAGACCTCTCAATTGGCCCGTGAACTAACCTCTCCACGTTATTTTTATTTTATTTATTAAAACATTTCTCAAAGAGAGTTAACGCCAAAGTAAAATAATATGCTTAGACCACAACATCAAAATATTTGTCTTTTAAAAATCCTAAAACGGCTTTTGGAAACACACCGTTAGACTGAGCCACAAATATATTTAATCAGAAATGAGTCGATCCCAAAACTCTGAATGCCCTCGTCTAAATATCTGTAGCGAGTTGGCTGAACTGAACCGTAGCCATTGGCTGAGCTGTTGAGGTGTTATGGAACGTTTGCAAACATTCCAACTGCTCAGAAGTTTAATTTTTTAAAAAAGATGTCCTCAGACTAGACTGTGAGACAGATGGGGCTGTTCATGAGAAGGAACAGGGCTATTTTTTGTAGCAACAGGGCTTTTTTATCGCAGGAACTCCTTTGCATATTAGGCCACATGCCCCTGATGTAGCCAATCCAAGAGCTTGCAGGGGTCTTATTCCAGGGTCTACTGTAAGATCCAGGAGGATTGGCTACATCAGGGTGTGTGTGGCCTAATATGCAAAGGAATCCCTTCTACAAAAAAAGCCCTGTGTAGCAGGAACTCCTTTGCATATTAGGCCACACACCCCTGATGTAGCCAATCCTCCTGGAGCTTACAGGGCTCTTCTTACAGGGTCTACTGTAAGCTCTAGGAGGACTGGCTACATCAGGATGGTGTAGCCTAATATGCAAAGGAGTTCCTGCCACAAAAAGGCCCTGAGAAAGAGTACAGAGAAGGAAGATGAACCTATTATTGAAAGTCAAGAGTTACATCAGATTACATCAGTGAGCACTGTGTTTTTATAGAGAGCTAGTTTGGTGTAGTGGTTAAGTGCGTGGACTCTTCCCTGGGAGAACCTGGTTTGACTCTACTCCTTTACTTGCAACTGCTGGAATGGCCTTGGGTCAGCCATAGCTCTCGCAGGAGTTGTCCTTGAAAGGGCAGCTTCTGGGAGAGCTCTCTCAGCCCCACCTACCTCACAGGGTTGTTGTGGAGGAGGAAGGTAAAAGGAGATTGTGACCACTCTGGGACTCTGAGATTCAGAGTGAAGGGCAGGATATAAATCCAATATCTTCTTCCTCCAATAAGAGAGAGAGAGAGAGAAATAAATGGGTGTGTGAGAAAATGGAGGAATAGACATAGAGGAGATACTGTAATTTCTTTTTTAAATCTGCACATTTTGCAGGTTTCCACTAATTGAAATAAACAAGGAACATGTTAGGGCATGGAAACGTTGACACTGTGCACCAAGGAGAGAGTTACAGCTTGAGAGTTCCAGCTTTTCTGGCCGGCAAATGCAACAGCCACACCAAAAACCACCTCCAAGCCAGGAGGCAGGGTGTGGCTTCCAGAAATCTGCAAAAATGTGGGTTCAGGTTATTCTTGGCTCTAAATGCAACCCAGCTGAGCAAAAACTTGCTTCTTGCTCAGACAGTGCTGGGTAATGAAAAAGAAAATGATACCCCAGATGAATGTTTTCCATTGGCACACTTCATGACAAACTTACAGGATGTGCTGACTGGTAACTAGCTCCAGTGGTTTTGAAACATGACTAGGCACACTTATGGTAAACAGGTCTGTCGTTCTCAGCGTGGCCTCAACTATGGATACTTAAATCCAAAGACTGGAGCAATGGAGAGACAAGACAGATATTTCTACAAACCTGAGAAAAGCCCCAGGGTTTGAAAAGTCCAAATGGTCAAAGGAGCATCTGTTGCTTTAAGAAACAGATGTCCACGTTGGCTGTTGCTAGGCAACCACTACAATATTGCCAGCCTTTGAGCGTTTGTTTCTGTGAGTAAAAAGCAAGGTCATTTCCAAGTCTGCTTTGGTCTTTGGGAGAGGACTGACGAGGGCCAACCTGGCAGCAACCACAAGGCGACTTGCTACCCTGCAACATGCATGCCCCACCCAGGCACAGCTGCTTGCTACTGTTCAACAGCAGCTCATGAAAGCCTGTGTTGTGTACTGGGTAGACTTTCAGAGTAGGATCTGGGAGACCCAGCTTCGAATCCTTGCTGTGCTGTGGAAGCTCACTGGTTGACTTTGGCCCAGTCACGCAATTTCTGACTAACCTACCTAACAGGGTTGTTGTGAGGATAAAATGGAGAAGAAGAGGAGAAGGATGCAAACTGTTCGGTGTCCCCCAAGGTGGAGAAAGGTGGAGGTATAAATCAAGCAAAAGAAATAATGTAGCTGAAGATGGAAGGGAAGAGAAAACGTAGGTTGGTTGGTAGGCATGAGGAGCAGGAAAGCAAGGTGTATTGCTGGGGATCAACGGGAGGGGAAGCTGGAGGTCAAGACTGAAAGCCCTACTTATGAACAACCCACAGATAGGGCTGCCAGCTCTGGGTAGAGAATTATCTGGAGATTTTCATGGGTCAAGCCTGGGGAGGGCGGGGTTTGGTGAGTGGAAGGACCTCAGCAAAGTATAATGCCCTACATTTCACTCTCCACGGCAGCCATTTCCTTCAGAGGAACTCATCTTGATCATCTGGAGATCAACTGTAATAGCTGGAGTTCTCCAGGTGCCACTTGGAGGCTGGCAACCCTACCCACAGACGAGGAGGAGAAGGAGGAGGACGAGAGTTGGCTTTGTACCCCACTGGACTGGATGGACCCCCCACTCAGAGTCTCGGAGCACCCCCCACTCAGAGTCTCACTTACAATCGCCTTCCCTTCCTCTCCCCACAACAGTCACCCTGTGAGGTAGATGAGGCTGAGAAAGTTAGGAAAGAACTGTGACAAGGTCACCCAGCTGGCTGCATGTGGAGAACATAAGAGAAGCCATGTTGGATCAGGCCAGTGACCCATCCAGTCCAGTACTCTGTCACACAGTGGCAAAAAACCCCAAAACAGGTTCCATCAAGAGGTCCACCAGTGGGGCCGAGACACTAGAAGCCCTCCTATTGTTGCCCCCCCCCCAAGCACCAAGAATACAGAGCATCACTGCCCCAGACAGACAGTTCCATCTATACCTATGGCTAATGGCCACTGATGGACCTCTGCTCCATATGTTTATCCAATCCCTTCTTGAAGCCATCTATGCTTGTAGCTGCTGTGGCAGTGAATTCCACATGTTAATTACCCTTTGGGTGAAGAAGTACTTCCTTTTATCCATTCTGACCCAACTGCTCAGCAATTTCATTGAGCGCCCATGAGTTCTCCTACTGTGAGAAAGGGAGAAAAGTATTTCTTTCTCTACCTTCTCTATCCCATGCATAATCTTGTAAACCTCTCTTATGTCACCCCTCAATTGTTGTTTCTCCAAGCCAAAGAGCCCCAAGCACTTTAACCTTTCCTCATAGGGAAAGCATTCCAACTCGGTTCTCCCAGATTACACCACTATACCAAACCAAACTGGTTCTCAAGTGAATGAAAATGAACTATTTGGGGAGATGGCATTTGGGAATGATCCAACGGGTTTTTCTTATATCCTTACAGTCAGGGGTGGAATTCTAGCGGGAGCTCCTTTGCATATTATGCCACACACCCCAATGTAGCCAATCCTCCAAGAGCTTAGAAGGCCCTTTTTTGTAAGCCCTTGGAGGATTGGCTACATCAAGGGTGTGTGGCCTAATATGCAAAGGAGCTCCTGATAGAATTCCTTACAGGGCTCTCAGTACAGGGCCTACTGGAAGCTCCAGGAGGATTGGCTACATCAGGGGTGTGTGGCCTAATAGGCAAAGGAGGTCCTGCTAGAATTCCTTACAGGGCTCTAAGTACAGGGCCTACTGGAAGCTCCAGGAGGATTGGCTACATCAGGGGTGTGTGGCCTAATATGCAGAGGAGGTCCTGCTAGAATTCCATACAGGGCTCTTAGTACAGGGCCTACTGGAAGCTCCAGGAGGATAGGCTACATCAGGGGGTGTGGCCTAATAGGCAAAGGAGGTCCTGCTAGAATTCCTTACAGGGCTCTAAGTACAAGGCCTACTGGAAGCTCCAGGAGGATTGGCTACATCAGGGGTGTGTGGCCTAATAGGCAAAGGAGGTCCTGCTAGAATTCCTTACAGGGCTCTAAGTACAGGGCCAACTGGAAGCTCCAGGAGGATTGGCTACATCAGGGGTGTGTGGCCTAATATGCAGAGGAGGTCCTGCTAGAATTTCATACAGGGCTCTTAGTACAGGGCCTACTGGAAGCTCCAGGAGGATAGGCTACATCAGGGGGTATGGCCTAATAGGCAAAGGAGGTCCTGCTAGAATTCCTTACAGGGCTCTAAGTACAGGGCCTACTGGAAGCTCCAGGAGGATTGGCTACATCAGGGGTGTGTGGCCTAATAGGCAAAGGAGGTCCTGCTAGAATTCCTTACAGGGCTCTTAGTGCAGGGCCTACTGGAAGCTCCAGGAGGATTGGCTACATCAAGGGTGTGTGGCCTAATATGCAAAGGAGCTCCTGATAGAATTCCACCCATGCTTACAGTGAGCACTCTACCAAGGTGTACTAGGTTGCGGGATGTAATGGACCATAGCTATCTGCAGGGAACACCTCTTTCTCTCCAGATGTTTGAGCGTGTAAGTTTCATGATGACTCCAATGCTCAGGAGAAGGGCAAAGGGAGAGAGGGAGAAATTGGGGTAGATTATCCTCTTTTGCAAACCTCCAAAATTGATGCTACCTGCTAAAGCTAAGGTAGGCTTGGCCCTGCGAGTTTCTGTGCTCACTTTCCATCTAGAGGAAGAGGCTTGTTTGCAGAGTAATATAATTGCTAACTGTTAACTGGACGCTCAGAACACTGCAAACTCCACACCACAGGAAAGAATTGCTAAGCTGTCATGCGAAAGCTGGAGCACCTGAGTCATCTGGAGCAAAGGGAGGGATGTCTGTTCCAGGCTGCTGAGCTGGAAGTTGGATGGTGGATACTCCAAATCTATGCTGCTGAGTGCCGCAGAACATGCAACCCAATTCAAAGAGCAACTGCGGGCAGATTTGCATGTGAAGCACCCAGAATGCATCAAGGCCAAGGTCTTCATAAGAACATCAGAGGATCTCTGCTGGATCAGACAAGTGGTCCATCCAGTCCAGCATCCTGTCTCACACAGTGATCAACCAATTCCTCTGGAGGGCCAACCACAGGGCATAGAGGTCGAGGCCTTCATAAGAATATCAGAACAGCCCTGCTGGATCAGACCAGTGGTCCATCTAGTCCAGCATCCTGTCTCACACAATGGTCAACCAGTTCCTCTGGAGGACCAACAACAGGGCATAGAATCCAAGGACTTCATAAGAACACCAGAAGAGCCCTGCTGGAACAGACCAGTGGTCCATCTAGTCCAGCATCCTGTCTCACACAGTGGCCAACCAATTCCCATGGAGGGCCAACAACAGGCCAGAGATGCAAGGACTTCATGAGAAGAGCCCTGCTGGATCAGACCAGTGGTCCATCTAGTCCAGCATCCTGTCTCACACAATCATCAACCAGTTCCTGTGGATGGCCAACAACAGGGCATAGAGGTCAAGGCCTTCATTAGAACATCAGAAGAGCCCTACTGAATCAGACCAGTGGTCCATCTAGTCCAGCATCCTATCTCACACAGTGGTCAACCAGTTCCTCTGGGCCACAGGGCATAGAGGCTGAGGTCTTCACTTCAACATAAGAAGAGGCGAGGACTGCCCCTAGACACCCTAGGCAAGGCTTACTTTTGGCACCCCACCCCTGCACTGATAACGTCACCAAGTCACATGGGGGACACCCAATTTGGCACCCCCAGAAGACTGGTGTCCTAGGCAATTGCCTAGTTTGCCTAGTGGCAGGCCAGCCTTGAAAGAGGCCTTGCTATATCAGAACAAGAGTCCATCTAGTCCAGCATCCTGAATCACACAGTGGGCAGCCACTTCCTCTGGAAGGTACAGATGCTGAGGCCTTCATTAGAACATAAGAAGAGCCCAGCTGGATTAGACCAGTGGTCCCTCTAATCCATCATCCTGTCTCACACAGAGTCCAACCAGTTCCTCTGGAGGGCCAACAACTGGGTATAGAGGCTGAGGCCTTCCCCTGACATTCTCTCCTGGTTCTGGGATTCAGAGACTTAGTGTCTCTGGATGTGGAGGTTCCCCTCAGTCAGCATGGTTCCCCTCAGTCAGCATGGCCATTGATAGACTCATCCTCCATGAATCTATATGGGTCAGTCTATTTCATGTTCAAAATGAAAGTCGTGGGTTCTACATATTATGAGAAAACAAGAGTGACTGGAAAAGACAATCCTGAGGAAAAGCTGAAGGCAGCAGGGGGAAAAAAGAAGACCCAACATGAGATGGATGGATTCCATCAAGGAAGCCACAGCCCTCCATTTGCAAGACTAAAACAAGGATGTCAATGATATGCTGTTTTGGAGGTTATTAATTCATAAGGTTGCCATAAATCAGAAGGGACTTGATGGTACTTCACACACAAATACACATATTATTGAAACAAAGTATAGTGGGCATCAGGGAGAACGTGTATGCTTTCCTGAGACCTGAGGACATGAGGAAGCCTAGAATATTCTACCAGGCCCTCACCGGGATACAATCTAGTTACCTCATCTCTGAAATAAAAAAGATGTGTCATGATTTTATGGGATTATATGGATCAGAAGGGTTTCTTAGGGGGATTTTTGTTTCTGTCAGATACTGAAAAAATTATGCTTAGGCCCGAAGCATGAACTGAAGCCATACCACTCAAAGAAAACTGTGTTAAGCAATTCCTGGCAGGATGGTATCAAACCATCCTCATGAAAGAGACAATTTCATGGACATGGTGCTGCCACCAAGAAGACCTTGCCCATGAAAGCTACTGCCAAATCTCTGAAAGGGGAAGGGGACGCAGGGCAGTACCTCTTCAGATGATCTAAGCCATCTGGTATTGAACTCGTTTGTTATGAGGGCTGGAGCTGACATAAATGAAACCTTGCCAGGCTGAGCCGTGTGTGTCATAAAATGTAATGTCAGGTAGTGGAGATACAAACTTTATAAAGGACACAGACAAGCATAGGCTTCCCAATCCCCAGGTCCCAGCGGGGGATCCCCCAGTTTTACAGGCTTCCCCCCTCCCCCAGCCAGATGGCTGGCGGGGGAAGCCCCACCCCCACAGCCATTATGCACCTCCATGAACAATTCCCATAGGGAATGATGGGAAATTGATCTGTGGGTATCGGGGGCTCTGGGGGGGGGCTGTTTTTTGAGGTAGAGGTGCCAAATTTTCAGTATAGCGTCTAGTGCCTCTCCCCAAAATACCTCCCAAGTTTCAAAAGGATTGGACCAGGGGGTCCAATTCTATGAGCCCCAAAAGAAGGTGCCCCTATCTTTCATTATTTTCTATGGAAGGAAGGCATTTTAAAAGGTGTGCTGTCCCTTTAAATGTGATGGCCAGAACTCCCTTGAAGTTCAATTCTGCTTATCACACCCTTGCTCCTGGCTCTGCCCCCAATGTCTTCTGGTTCCACCCCCAAAGTCCCCAGATATTTCTTGAATTGGACTTGGCAACCCTAGACAAGCACAAGTAAAGGGTTTTTTTTAAAAAAAAACTTAAAACATGCTCAAAAGATTAGTACTCTTGCACAGATTGTCAAAACCCAAACCAATGCCCTGAACTGACCCCTACCCGGGGGTGGCCAAACTATGGCTCAGGAGCCACATGTGGCTCTTTCACACATATTGTGTGTCTCTTGAAGCCCCCACTGGCCTATTGGCCAGCTTGGAGAAGACATCTTTCTCTTTAAATCACTTCGCCAAGCCAAGCTAGCTGGTGGTTTGGAGAATACATTTAAAGTTGAAGTTGCTTTCTTTCCGCCTCTCTTCCACCCCTTCCCCATCTATTTGCCTGCCTACCTTGAGGCTCTCAAACACCTGACATTCCTGTCTTGTGGCTCTGACATCTGACATTTATTCTATGCGGCTCTTTCATCAAGCGAGTTTGGCCCCTGGCCTTTCAAAGCTGCAGAGGCTCTGAAATCTCACTCTGTTTTAAATAAAGGCTCATATTTTATCCTTTCTGGATATATAGCCATTTCCCCAAAGGACCAGGAAAACATTATTGCATTGAGTTTGTGAAAGAAACAGACCAGGGAGTGCAAATCCTTCCTGAAAGTCCCTGGGATCCAGACACGGCGATCAAATAATAATTACAAAAAAAACCCCTCCAAACAGCCAATAGCTTAGAGCAAGTTCTTTCTCCTTACTGGATCAAGGTCCTGGAATTTCTCTTGCCTGTTCCAATATCATCTCACCACCTTTCTCCTAACAGCGTTGCTATTCTGTGCGCGCCAAAGAGTAAACGGAGTCTACATCCCGGAACTCCTTGCGCTGCACATAGGCCTTGAGCAGCCTGCCCCAGACTCGTGATACCTTAAGACAATCAATTTTATATTTCTGGTTTAAACCTACACAGAGGAAGGCAATGGCAAGCCACCCCTGCTCATCTTGCACCTGGAATGCCCAGCGGAAAGGGCGGCTGTGAGTCAGCGGTGATTCAATGGCACGATCTTCTCCTTCTGCTTCATTCCACCTTCAAAAGGCATATAATGCTCAGCATTTTGTAGTAGTTCAGTTTAGTTTCCTTGCACAGGGCTAATGGTCATTACCAGGAACGGAATTCTAGCAGGAACTCATTTGCATATCAGGCCACACACCCCTGATACCAAGCCGGCCAAAACTGCGTTCCTGTGCATTCTTGCTAAAAAACCTCCCCTAAACTTTCATAGTGTTTTAATCTAGTTTTATTGGACAGTATTTTATTGCACATTGTTTTTATTATTTGTAACGGCCAGGGGTGGAATTCTAGTAGGAGCTCCTTTGCATATTAGGCCACACACCCCTGATGTAGCCAATCCTCCTGGAGCTTTTGTAAATTATGGCTTCTTCGCCCCCAAAAGAAGAGCCCTGCTGGCTTGGGCCAGTGGTCCATCTAGTCCAGCATCCTGTCTCACATAATGGCCAATTACTTATTCCCATAAAGCTGCCTTATAGTGAATCAGACATTGGTCCCTCAAAGTCAGTATTGTCTACTCATATTGGAAGTGACTCTCCAGGATCTCAGGCAGAGGTCTTCCACATCTCCTACTACCAGTTTCTTGCAGGGTGACATGATAGAGGTTTACAAGATTATGCATGGGATGGAGAAAGCAGAGAAAGAAGTACTTTTCTCCTTTTCTCACAATACAAGAACTCGTGGGTATTCAATTAAATTGCTGAGCAGTCGGGTTAGAATGGATAAAAGGAAGTCCTTCTTCACCCAAAGGGTGATTAACATGTGGAATTCACTGCCACAGGAGGTGGTGGCAGCTACAAGCATAGCCAGCTTCAAGAGGGGATTGGATAAAAATATGGAACAGAGGTCCATCAGTGGCTATTAGCCACAGTATATATATGTGTGTGTGTGTGTACACACACACACACATATTTTGGCCACTATGTGACACAGTGTTGGATGGGCCAATGGCCTGATCCAACATGGCTTCTCATGTTCTTATGACTGGGGCAAGTGATGCTCTGTATTCTTGGTGCTTAGGGAGGGGCAAAGTGAAAGGGCTTCTAGCCCCACTTGTGAACCTCCTGATGGCACTTTGGGGGGTTTTTTGGCCACTGTGTGACACAGTGTGTTGGACTGGATGGGTCATTGGCCTGATCCAGCAGGCTTCTCTTATGTTCTTATGTGACACAGAGTGTTGGACTGGATGGGCCATTGGCCTGATCCAACATGGCTTCTCTTATGTGACACAGAGTATTGGACTGGATGGGCCATTGGCCTGATCCAACATGGCTTCTCTTATGTTCTTATGTGACACAGTGTTGGACTGGATGGGCCATTGGCCTGATCCAACATGGCTTCTCCTATGTTCTTATGTGACACAGTGTTGGACTGGATGGGCCATTGGCCTGATCCAACATGGCTTCTCCTATGTTCTTATGTGACACAGAGTGTTGGACTGGATGGGCCATTGGCCTGATCCAACATGGCTTCTCTTATGTTCTTATGTGTGACACAGAGCGTTGGACTGGATGGGCCATTGGCCTGATCGAACATGGCTTCTCTTATGTTCTTATGTTCTTAACTGGAGATGCCAGGGATGGAAACTGGGTATACACACAGAGAGAGAATTTACCAAAGATTTCACCCCCTATTTTGTGAAAACCGCACTCTTTGTAAAATTCAGGATTTTCCAGACATGATGCATCAGTACAACAGGTCAGGAGGCCAAATTGTGGTTTTAATTATTTGGAGGAGAGAATATGAAAATCCCTGCAATATTTTCTTTCAAGTTCAGGCAAAGGGAGGTGAGGACTGGAGCATAACTCGCTAAATCCCAGGAGGACAATCAACAAAAGTTCCTTTCTTTTCTCTTCTCCCCCTTTCTTTCCTTTCAGTGCGTGTTGTTTCTTGCCTTCTGTGGATGTCCAACTATTTCTCCTTGATGTGGAAACAAACTTAATAAGGAAAAGTGTTGCGAGATGCCACCCTCCGCCCTTTGGGAGCTGCAGGAAAAGTGACTCATCCAAAGTCCAGGAGAGGAACCCTCTGAAGAGAGAACCGTAAGAAGTGAAACACAAAGGTCCAACTCACACACAGTGATGAACCTCCCTCTCTGCGGTCCTCCTCCAGCTTTTGTGGTCCCACCTGAACCAAAAGCAAACCCCTCTTTTGCTGTAGAAGATTGGGGAGGTTCCTATAATCTTGGTAATCAGGGGTGGAATTCCAGCAGGAGCTCCTTTGCATATTAGCACACAAACCCTGATATAGCCAATCCTCCAAGAGCTTACAAAGCTCCTTTTTGTAAGCTCTTGGAGGATTGGCTATATCAGGGGTGTATGGCCTAATATGCATAGGAGCTCCTGCTAGAATTCTACCCCTGTTGATAACACCCTAGTCCTCAGATTCCTCAAATGGAGGCAGACCTAGACCGGTTGGGCTTTTCCAAGGGAACCCTGCATTTCCAAAGGCCAACCCATGGAAGAGCAAGAAGCTTTCTACGAAGAAGAGGACACTGGCCTCTTTAGGGGAGGAACCTGAATTCACAACTCACCATTGCCTAGAGCTTCTTGTTCTTGAGAGCCAGTTTGGTGTAGTGGTTAAGTGCACGGACTCTTATCTGGGAGAACTGGGTTTGATTCCCCACTCCTCCACATGCACCTGCTGGAACGGCCTCGGGTCAGCCATAGCTCTGGCAGAGGTTGTCCTTGAAAGGGCAGCTGCTGTGAGAGCCCTCTCAGCCCCACTCACTTCACAGGGTGTCTGTTGTGGGGGGAGAAGATATGGGAGATTGTAAGCCACTCTGAGCCTCTGATTCAGGGAGGATGGGGTATAAATCTGTAATTCTTGTTCTTCTTCTTCTCCTCCTACAGATCCGAGATCAATAGCTCCTGGGAGACCAGCAAGAGTTTCAGGGTACAAGCAGAGCTTTTTTTTTGCAGCAGGAGCTCCTTTGCTTATTAGGCCACACAGCCCTGATGCAGCCAATCCTCCAAGAGCTTACAGTAAGCCCTGTAAGAAGAGCCCTGTAAGCTCTTGGAGGATTGGCTACATCAGGGGGGGGTGTAGCCTAATATGCAAAGGCGTTCCTGCTACACAAAAAGCCCTGGGTACAAGCTTTCGAAAGCTTATACCTGGAAACTCTTGTTTGTTTCTAGCAGGGGTGGAATTCTAGCAGGAGCTCCTTTGCATATTGGGCCACACCTCCCTGCTGTAGCCAGTCTTCCAAGGCTTTACAAGGCTCTTTTTTGTAAGCCCTTGGAGGACTGGCTACATCAGGGGTGCGTGGCCTAATATGCAAAGGAGCTCCTGCTAGAATTCCACCCCGGTTTCTAGGGTGCTACTGGAATTGAGTTGGAGCTAAATCCAACTAAGTTGGAGCTAAATCGAACTAAGACGGAGGTCCTGTACCTGAATCAAGGGGGGGGTGAGTTCATGCATCCAGCTCCCAGCCCTAGGTGGGGCCGCCTTGGTACCGGCCCAGCAAGTGAAGAGTCTGGGAGTGATTCTGGATGCCTCCCTTTCCATGGAGGTTCAGGTCACAACAGCTGCGCGGTCTGCCTTCCACCTACGGCGGATCAGGCCTTTCGTAGGGCCTGTAAAACGGAGCTGTTCCGCTGGGTGTTTGGATGAGGCAGCGGGCATCCATCTATTAGATCGGTTGGCCACCCCCTACGCCCTTATGGCCCGTGGCATCACTGTATTGTGGAGCTAAACCATCATGCTTCATATCACCTTGCGGAACTAACTTACTGCACTTACCGAATGTTAAATTTGTTTTTTTTATTGTGATTTTAATTTAAATTGTTGTACTCCGCTCTGATCCCCCCCCCAAAGGGGGAAGGGGTGGAATAGAAGTAAAATAATAATAATAATAATAATAATAATAATAATAATAATAATAATAATAATAATAATAATAATAATAATAATAACTGTTCTTATACAGACTAACATGGCTACTCTCTGAAACTATCATTCTCCTATAAGCTCCCAAGTGATGGTGGAAAGCACTGCCAAGTGACAGCCAATTTACGGCAACTCCGTAGGGTTTTCAAGACAAGAGACACTCAAAGGTGGTTGGCCATTGCCTGCCTCTGCATAGCAATCTTGGACTTCCTTGGTGGTCCCCTATCCAAGCACTAGCCGGGACTGAGGCTGCTTAGCTTCTGAGCTCTGGTGAGATCAGGCTAGCCTGGGCTAGTCAGATCAGGGCAGCTCCCAGTTAATTATTATTTATTAGTATTATTGCTGCAATTATACCACATCACAGAACCTACAGCACAGAGGATTCCCAGGAGAGCTCGTACCCAAGTACGGAGTGAACCCCAACAGGCTTCGCTTTACTAAAGTTGCCAAATCATGTACCTCCAAGCCCTACCCTAGACCCTAAGCCATGGGTGTCAAACATGCAGTCCAGGGGCCAAATCAGGCCCTTGAAGGGCTCCTATCAGGCCCCCAAGCAAGTGGCTGTCATCTGCTTCCTTTTTGCTGTATCTTGCTTCCTTCTGCATCACAGCTGGCTTTGCAAGGCTTGCTCAATTGCACAGGAGGTACAGAGCAAAACCTCTGTTTTCTCCATTGGCTGAGGGAGGAGGGGGGGGGGGAAGAGAGCTTGTTTTTTCAGGCTCTCTCAATCACACAGCAGTGCTACTGAGCAAGGCTCTCTTCCTTCTTTTAGCTGAGGCTCTTTCTCTCTCCCCCCCGCCCCAGTCCCCTGGGGAAGGAAGGAAAGAACCAGAGCTACTTTTGCCCAGTTCCCTGGATCCCATGGGAGAAATACAAAGATTTAAGATCAATGAGTGCTAATGTTATAAGCATGTTTTAAGGGTTTTTTAAAAAAACAACAACATATATTTGTGTTTATGTCCTTTATAAAGCTTATATCTTTGCTACCTAATCTTAAACAGATACACACATGGCTCGACCCGACATGGCCTGTCCCGACAAGGTCTTATTTGTGTCAGATCCAGCCCTCATATTTGTGTCAGATCCAGCCCTAAACCACCCCCCCCCCCCCGGCCTATGCCGTAAGAGAAGGCACCTTGGCTCCCCCTGGATTCAGTGTTCTGCCCCTTTAAATTCTTTCCCACTATTGCTTGGGAAAGGAGCTTGGGGCGTCTTATGGAACACACAAGTTGGGAGGTGGGTACCTGCCCTGTGGCCTGTGAGGCAATCAACCATGAGGGATCGCATCCATGGCATCAGGGCTTTTTTTGTAGCAAGAGCTCCTTTGCATATTAGGCCACCCCGCCCCCCCAATGTAGCCAATCCTCCTGGAGCTTACAGTAGGCCCTGTACGAAGAGCCCTGTAAGCTCTTGGAGGATTGGCTACTTCAGGGGGTGTGGCCTAATCAGGGGTAGAATTCTAGCAGGAGCTTCTTTGCATATTAGGCCACACACCCCTGATGTAGCCAATCCTCCTGGAGCTTACAGTAGGCCCTGTACGAAGAGCCCTGTAAGCTCTCGGAGGATTGGCTACTTCAGGGGTGTGTGGCCTAATATGCAAAGGGGTTCCTGATACAAAAAGAGCCCTGCATGGCATGCATGAAGAAGGGATGGCAGTTGCCCTTCCTGTTTTTTCCCTATCATCAAATGGTCTGAAGGAGGCCCTGTCTGGCCCAATAGATTCTTAGAATCATAGAACTGGAAGGGATCTCCAGGGCTATCTAGTCCAACCTCCTGCACAACCCAAGAAATTCACAAGTACCTCTCGTCCACACCCCCAGCAGAGAATACAGAAATCCACATGTACATAGGAACATAAGAGAAGCTATGCTGGATCAGGCCAACGGCCCATCCAGTCCAACACACAGTGACCAAAACCGAGGTGCCATCAGAGGTTCCCCCAGCAGGGCCAGAACTCCAGAAGCCCTCCCACAGTTGCCCACCAAGCACCAAGAATTCAGAGCATCACTGCCCTAGACATAAGAACATAAGAGAAGTCATATTGGATCAGGCCAATGACCCATCCAGTCCAACACTCTGTGTCACACAGTGGCCAAAACCCAGGTGCTATCAGGAGGTCCACCAGCAGAGCCAGAACTCCAGAAGCCCTCCCAGTGTTGCCCCCAAAACACCAAGAATACAGGGCATAATTGCCCTAGAATACAAGAGAAGCCATGTTGGATCAGGCTAATGGCCCATCCCAGATAAGAGTCCGCACACTTAACCACTACACCAAACTGGAGAAGAGAAGATCCTACCTCCACCCCCCTGTGTTGTTTTTTCCAAGTTGAAATGGGTGAATTTATTTATTTATTTGATTTATATCTCGCCCTCCCTTTAACAGGCTCAGGGCAGCGAACAACCAAGAAAACGACCTAAAAATATAAGACTTAAAACAATACTATGCTATAAAATAGCAAAATTACAAAATCAATAACCAGCAACTATCCAAGATCTTTAATGGTTATAGCCCTCATGATGCTGGTGTAGTGGTGTCGGCTGAGACTGTCAGTTCTGTGGCATGACGGCTGTCTCCCATTATTCGTTATATGCAGGGCAAAAAAGTTCAGTCTTTCAAGCCCTGTGGAACTGTGGGAGGTCCTGCAGGGCTCCGATGTTGTTGGGGTGCGCATTCCACCACATGAGAGCTGCGCTGGAGAAAGCCCTGATCCTGGTGGTAAGTCAGCCGGGCTTCCTTCGGCCCAGGGATCATTAAAAGATTCTGCAATCCTGAACGCAGCGCTCTCTGGGGCACATGTGGGGAAAGGCGGTCTCAAAGGGAAGCAGATCCCAGGCCATATAGGCCATATTTGTCCATCTTTGGAGCTACATGGGATGTGCACATGGTCCAATTACTCCCTCCCCCAGCCATTTCAGCTTGGAAAGACATCGGGGGGAGCAGGGTCCTCTACTAAGAACATAAGAGAAGCCTTGTTGGATCAGGCCAATGGCCCATCCAGTCCAAAACTGTGTCACATAAGAACATAAGAGAAGCCATGTTGGATCAGGCCAATGGCCCATCCAGTCCAACACTGTGTGTCACATAAGAACATCAGAGAAGCCATGTTGGATCAGGCCAATGGCCCATCCAGTCCAACATTCTGTGTCACACATAAGAACATAAGAAAAGCCATGTTGGATCAGGCCATTGGCCCATCCAGTCCAACACTCTGTCACACAGTGTCCAAAACAACCAAAAACCCAAGTGCCATCAGGAGTTCCACCAGTGGGGCTAGAAGCCCTCCCACTGTGCCCCCCCAAGCACCAAGAATTCAGAGCACCATTGCCCCAGACAGAATTCCAACAATATGCTGTTGCTAATAGCCACTGATGGACCTCTGCTCCCATTGCTCTCATCTTGAGCGAAACTGGGCTCCTGGGATTTTTTAAAATGCAGCTGCTGTGTGATGTATAATGTGTAGTTTGGCCCTCAGAGGTCAATTAGGTGCTAATGTCTGGCACTGATTTTGCACTAGGGCTTGTTCCGGGTGGAGAGCCCTTTTGCTCCGGCGCTTCTCTCGGTTTTTGCACAAGCTGCCAAGTCAGTGTGCCGCTTTTCTGCAGCAAGCAGAAACCGCTTGTAAGAGGTTCTTGCTTGCTGTGGAAAAGCAGCAGGACAACTTGCAGCTCCGGGGCAGCTGGTGCAAAAACCGAGAGAAGCGCCGGAGCGGAAGGGCTCTCCGTCTGGAACAAGCCCTAGTGCGAAATCGGTGTGGTGGTTTTGTGGACTAACCTGGCTGTAGTATTTTTTTTTTTATGCAAAGGAGAGTGGGTCTTGTTCAGAAGGGACCCTTGAGAGCTCTCCCAGGTCCTGCAGAGCCTGGATGTGCACTTCTATGGAGTATCCATCACTGGATGGATCCAGCTTCAAAGGAGTCCCAGGTGTGGTCAGAACAAATGAGCCATGGGAAGAATCGCAGTTCTCGGTCAATGTGCATGTTACGGATTGACAGATGTAATGGAAAGGCTGGAATAGAAGCATTGCAAAGTGCCAACTATAGTAAGCTTCTCAGGCTCCACTGTTTGTAAGCTTTGCTGTCAATAATCATGGACAAGATACAACAGGGGTGTCAAACTTGCAGCCCGAGAGCTAGATCAGGCCCGCGGAGGGCTCCTATAAGGTCTGTGAGCATCTCACTGTCATCTGCTTCCTTCTCTTTCTCTTGCTTCCTTCTGCATCACAGCTTGCTTTTTGCCAGGCTTGCTCAATCACACAGGAACTACAGAGCAAAGCCTCTATTTTCTCCATTGGCTGACCAGAGCGTGAAGCAACTTACGTATGAAAGCTCTCAATGCCCAGCCTTTTCATGTTCCCCCCTGGGACTTAGCTTCAAAGCATGGACCATGAGATTTCTGTAATCAACAGAGTGTTGAAGTGGATCCAACATGGCTTCTCTTATGCTCTTGAGAGCCAGTTTGGTGTAGTGGTGAAGTGTGCGGACTCTTATCTGGGAGAACCGGGTTTGATTCTCCACTCCTCCACTTGCAGCTGCTGGAATGGCCTTGGGTCAGCCATAGCTCTGGCAGAGGTTGTCCTTGAAAGGGCAGCTACTGTGAGAATCATCTCAGCCCCACCGGGTGTCTGTTGTGGGGGAGGAAGGTAAAGCAGATTGTGAGCCGCTCTGAGACGCTGAGATTTGGAATGGAGGGTGGGATATAAATCCAATATCTTCTTAAATCTGTATCTTCTTATGTTGGCCCTCCCTCAATGGAGCTCCAGTTCTTTCCTGATCCTGTTGTTCATTCGCGACACACAGCCCCGTTGCTCAGTTCCTTGTTGGCGAAAATATAAATTTCCCTGGAACACTTGTTCACCCACATGTCACGCTCCAATCATTTTTACAGTAAGCGTGGAACATTAATAAATTGCAAAGTCCCGGAAAAGACAGAGAAGGAACTCTCCGTTTGTGACTCATGGACGGTGGACTCCCTGTCATGCAGTGCTCAGAAGGTCTGTGGAGGTTTCCACAGCCCTCTCTGCTTCTCTGATTTCTTCCCCACTCATCGTACTTTCCAGAGCATTTCTTGTTATGCACAGCTCAGAGTGGAGCACATGGTTTAGCTAGGGTTGCCAAGTCCAGTTCAAGAAATATATGGGGGACTTTGGGGGTGGAGTCAGGAGACTTTGGGATAGAGCCAGGAGACTTTGGGGTGGCGCCAGGAGACATTGGGGTGGAGCCAGGAGACTTTGGGGTGGAGCCAGGGGACTTTGGGGGTGGAGCGAGGAGACTTCGGTGTGGAGCCAGGAGACATTGGGGGTGGAGCGAGGAGACTTTGGGGTGGAGCCAGGGGACTTTGGGGGTGGAGCGAGGAGACTTTGGGGTGGAGCCAGGGGACTTTGGGGGTGGAGCAAGGAGACTTTGGGTTGGAGCCAGGAGACATTGGGGGTGGAGCCAGGAGCAAGGTTGTGACAAGGGAGTTCTGGCCATCACATTTAAACGGACCACATGCCTTTTAAATGCCTTCCCACCAGTGGAAATAATGAAGGATGGGGGCACCTTCTTTTGGTGCTCAAAAAATTGGACCCCCTGGTCCAATCCTTTTTGAAACTTGCAGGGTGCTTTGAGGAGAGGCACTGGATGCTATGCTGCAAATTTGGTGCCTCTACCTCAAAAATAGCCCTCCCAGAGCCCCAGATACCTGTAGATCAATTCTCCATTATACCCTATGGGAATCAGTCTCCATAGGGTACGATGGAGTGCCCAGCAGACATTTCCTTCCCTCCCCGCTGCTTCGTGATGACCCTGAAGTAGGGAGAGGGCCTCCAAACTGAGGGATCCCCTGCCCCCACCTGGCCCGAAGGGTTTAATTTTCTCAGAGATCTTGTCAACGGACTCTGCAGCTTAGAGGGAACATTGATTGCAATCCTTTCCCACCTACCCACTAAAGCAACAGTTTCCCCTTTCTGTTCTAGTGGCCCTAACCAGACAGACATAGCACCTCTGAGTTCCCTGTCAAGGCGCAGGTGGAAACTTCCATGTCCAGTTAAGCCCTTGTGAGGGTCTCGTGACCCAACAGGTGTTCCGCGCAAAGCGCACTTCCCACAATTCTCGTGCCTTGTCAGCCATGTCCAAATCGGGTGTGTCGAGCCAGCGCTATTAAAAGACTATGCAGAACCTGCCCGAACAAGGGGAGGCGGTCGATAGAAAACTCAAGAATCGACAAAGCCGTTCAAAGCTCCGGTCAAACCAACTTGTTGAAGCAACCTTGCGGGGGGGGGGGGAGGGGGAGGAAAAGGCGGCATCGGAACGACAGAAGATAATCGGAGCGACGTCAACTTGTCTGGATGACGGAAGAGAATGAATTCATATTATGTGAAGTACGCATTGGGATCCTTCGTCTTTAATTTGCTCATTTAGCCAGAAAAGAAGGTCACAAGGTCCAAGCAGGGTGCGTTGCCAAAAGATACCCTGCTTCCAGGAGTAGTTTTGTAGAAAGACAGGTGGTGGAGCTCATTAGCATAACTCATTAGCGCAGAGTGTTAAAGCTGCAGTACTGTAGTCCTAAACTCTGCTCAAGACCTGAGTTCGATCCCCGACAGAAGCTGGGTTTTCAGGTAGCCGGCTCGAGGTTGACTCAGCCTTCCATTCTTCTGAGGTCGGTAAAATGAGGACCCAGCTTGCTGGGGGGAACGTGTAGAGGACTGGGGAAGGCAATGGCAAACCACACTGTTAAAAAGTCTGCCGTGAAAACGTCGTGAAAGCAACGTCACCCCAGAGTCGGAAACAACTGGTGCTTGCACAGGGGGTGTCAAACTCATTTGTTATGAGGGCCAGATCTGACATAAATGAGACCTTGTCAGGCTGAGCCATAAGAGCCTCTTGGCGCAGAGTGTTAAAGCTGCAGTACTGCAGTCCTAAGCTCTGCTCATGACCTGAGTTCAATCCCCGACAGAAGCTGGGTTCAGGTAGCCAGCTCAAGGTTGACTCAGCTTTCCATCCTTCCGAGGTCGGTAAAATGAGTCCCCAGCTTGCTGGGGGCGAAGTGTAGATGACTGGAGAACGCAATGGCAAACCACCCCGTAAAAAAGTCTGCAATGAAAGCAACGTCACCCCAGAGTTGGAAACGACTGGTGCTTGCACAGGGGACCTTTTCTTTCCCACCAGCCAAAGGCAACCCAACGCAAGAAAAGAGAGCCCTGGGCAAACGAGGCCTGCTTGGGCTGGCTAGAGATCCAACCAGTGTAAGCAGGCCTTGCTCACCTGACATTCTCCTTGGCTGTCGACAATCAAAAGGCCAGCAAACCACCCACTGCCCAAAATCATATAAGAAGTGGAGAAAGGGTGGCATGGGCTTCTCTTGGGGTTGATGAGGGCTACTGGGTGTGTGGCAAAACTCCTAGTGGCTGGCTGGCTGGCTGCCCGGTCTCCTAATCCAGGGATTGTTATGCAGCTGCACCTACTATTCAGTGGTCAAGGTGGGTGGGGAGGAAGAGGGGGAACCCTCAGAAAGGTTCAGGAGCTGTGCTCCTGTGAGCTCTTGCTGAATTCAAGGCCTGCCTGTTTCTCCTCCTCACTCGCTCAAAGCTGAGTGTTTGGTGCCCTCTTTCAGCTCAGCCGTTGGCTGAGACATGCTCAGACCTGTGACCGATATGATCTGGAGACGTGCACCGCCTTCAGCTTTCTAGCTGATACGTGCTGCAGGTGAGGTTTACACATTTACAGGAGCCCTGGATATGTTACAGAAGTCACATCCAGAGCTGAAATTCGTTGTTGTTGTTGCGTTCTTAAATTTCTTCCTGATGACCCTCCAGGGGTGTGAGGCCCCCGGAGGGCTCCTATCAGGCCCTCAAGCAACTGGCTGCCATCTGCTTCCTTCTCTCTATCTCTTGCTTTCTTCTGCCTCACAGCTTGCTTTGCCAGGCTTGCTCGATCGCACAGGAGCTACAGAGCAAAACCTCTATTTTCTCCATTGGCTGAGACTCCTCCCTTGGAGCTACTGAGCCAAGTCTTTCTTCCTTCTATTGGCTGAGGCTCCTCCGCTTCCTGGTTCCCTGGGGAAGGAATGAAAGAGCCAGAGCTTCCTTTGCCCGATTCCCTGGATCCCATGGCAGAAATACAAAGAAAGCACCTCTAAGACCAATGAGTGCTAATGTGTTAAAGCATGTTTTAAGTTTGTTGTTTTTTTAAAAAAAAATATGTAATTGTGTTTGTCTGTGTCCTTTATAAAGTTTATATCTCTGCTCCCTAATCTTAAATAGATACACACATGTAGGGTTCCCAAATCCCCCGCTAGGCCTGGAGACTCCAGATTTGGAGCCTCCTCCCCCCCGCTGGCCATAAAAGGGAAAGCGGGGGGAGGGGAGGGAGGAGAACGGCAGCCAGAGCTCTTCCGTTTTCTCAGGCTGCTTCCCGCCCCCAGTCAGCTGGCCGGTGAAGGGAGGGGAGCCCAGCCACGCCCCCAAAGGACCATGTGCCTTTGCACCTCCGGAGGTGAGTGAGTTCTGTCCCCTGCATCAGATTTCCCAGAAAGGGGGGGGGGAGGGGGAGGGGGTGGAGAGGGAAACGTCTTCTCATAGGGTATAATGGGGAATTGATCTGGAGGTTTCGGGGGCTCTGGGGGAGCTGTTTTTTGAGGTAGAGGCACCAAATTTTCAATATAGTATCTAGTGCCTCTCCCCAAAGTATCCCCCAAATTTCAAAACGATTGGACCAGGGGGTCCAATTCTATGAGCCCCAAAAGAAGGTGCCCTTATCCTTCATTATTTCCTATGGAAGGAAGACATTTAAAAAGGTGTGCTGTCCCTTTAAATGTGATGGCCAGAACTCTCTTGGAGTTCAGTTATGCTTGTCACACTCTTGTTCCTGGCTCCGCCCCAATGTCTCCTGGCTCCACCCCCAAAGTCCCCAGATATTTCTTGAATTGGACTTGGCAACCCTACACACATGGCTGGGCCCAACAAGGCCTCATTTATATCAGATCTGGCCCTCATAACAAATGAGTTTGACGCCCCTGCTCCAGGAGATATTTTTGCAGACGCCACTGCGGCAACTGCAGGGGAACTCCAGCCCCCACCTGGAAGTTGGCAAGTCTGTTTCCCCCACACCACAGGCTTGATCCAGACTGGCTTCCCCATGCAGCTGCTTTCATATCCTTCATATTCTGCTGGTACTCCTTGCACACGTAGAGTTGACAGGGCAGAGCTGGCTCAGCGTAAAAGAGCTCCATGTCTTTTCCTTTGCTTGATAATATTTATTCTATACAAGGGTGGAATTCTAGCAGGAGCTCCTTTGCATATTAGGCCACACACTCCTGCTGTAGCCAGTCCTCCAAGAGCTTACCCAAAAGAGCCTTGTAAGGTCTTGAAGGATTGGCTACATCAGGGAGGTGTGGCCTAATATGCAAAGGAGCTCCTGCTAGAATTCCACCCCTGATTCTATAGATCCCACTTATTGGGATATGTGTGGCTCCCAGGAAGTCTTGCCCAGGGCCTTAGCCAGGATTTTAAAAGTCAGGGGGAACCCTTTCCCATCCACTGCAGGGCTTATCACTTCTCCAAAACTTTCTGGTGTAGGGGCAAAAGCTGGAGGCTCTGAATGTGGCCAAGTTGAGGCAGACAACCCTAAAACTTTGGACTCAAGAAAAAGACTGCACCTTGGGTGCAAGCAGAGGGGTTTCCTTCCCCCTCCCTCTCCCCCACCCCGGCACTTTGCAGCCAGCAGCTCCATTCATCCCCTTCCAGGCCCATTCCGCATGGCCTCCTCCACCTCCCTCCTCTCCACCTGCTGCTTTTGCAGTGCACTGGGCCCTGCTCAGCTCTCCCAGTTCCGGCTGCCGCTGATGATGCTTCACCAGCTCAGCCATGGGAAGAAGAAGAAGAAGAATGCAGGCTGCACCCAGGAGGGCCCCTTAGGGCTGCCGAACCACCCAGGAGGTTCTCAACCCGCCGGCCCAGGTACCACAGAGTTTTAACCTCCCAAATGGCTAGAGCATCCGGGAAAACCATAGAGTTTTCCTGGAAATGCCTAGAGCGGCCCGCAGGGGCGCCACCATTTCGATGACGTCACTTCTGGGTGACGTCATTTTGTCACGTGTGCACACGTCGCGCATGTGAATGTCCCCCTCCAGGGGATGAAGAGGACTTGGCAACCCTAGGGCCCCTTGAGTCAGGGGGTCTGACTGGAAGTTGGGGGGACAGTGTCCCACAGGCCCACTGCCTCCGCTGTGGCTACGGGCCTAGCGTTGCCAATCCCCAGGTGGGGGCAGGGGATCCCCCAGTTTGGAGGCCCTCCCCCCGCTTCAGAGTCGTCAGAAAGCGGGGGGAGGGGAGGGAAATGTCTGATGGGAACTCATGATTCCCTGTGGAGACTTATTTCCATAGAAAATCATGGAGAATTGATCTGCGGGTATCTGGGGCTCTGAGGGGGCTGTTTTTTGGGGTAGAGGCACCAAATTTTCAGTATAGCATCTAGTGCCTCCCCCCAAAATACCCCCCAAGTTTCAAAAAGATTGGACCATGGGGTCCGATTCTATGAGCCCCAAAAGAAGGTGCCCCTATCCTTCATTATTTCCTATGGAAGGAAGGCATTGAAAAGGTATGCCATCACTTTAAATGTGATGGCCAGAACTCCCTTTGGAGTTCAGTTATGCTTGTCACAGCCTTGATCTTGGCTCCACCCCTAATGTCTCCTGGCTCCACCCCCAAAGACCCCAGATATTTCTTGAATTGGACTTGGCAACCCTATACGAGCCTGGTCTGGCCTGAGATCTGTATAGCTTTTCTCCCTCTTTGCATTTCACCCCAGACTGTTCTCTGGTAGGCTTCCCAATCCCCAGGTCCCAGCGGGGGATCCCCCGGTTTTACAGGCTTCCCCCCTTCCCCAGCCAGCTGGCCAGCGGGGGAAGCCCCGCCCCCAAAGCCATTATGCACCTCCATGAACGATTCCCATAGGGAATGATGGGGAATTGATCCACGGGTATCGGGGGCTCTGGGGGGGCTGTATTTTGAGGTAGAGGCACCAAATTTTCAGTATAGCATCTAGTGCCTCTCCCCAAAATACCTCCCAAGTTTCAAAAGGATTGGACCAGGGGGTCCAATTCTATGAGCCTCAAAAGAAGGTGCCCCTATCCTTCATTATTTTCTATGGAAGGAAGGCATTTTAAAAGGTGTGCTGTCCCTTTAAATGCGATGGCCAGAACTCCCTTGGAGTTCAATTATGTTTGTCACACCCTTGTTCCTGGCTCCACCCCAATGTCTCCTGGCTCCACCCCCAAATTCTCCTGGCTCCACCCCCAAAGTGCCCAGATATTTCTTGAATTGGACTTGGCAACCCTATTCTCTGGCCTCCCTTCTCAAGGCTTCCCGGACCTACAAGCATCTCTCTGAATCCTGAGCTCAGCTCCTTCAGCCATTTTCGAGAGTCCAGTTTGCCTGCTGTGGAGACCCAGTTCACCCTTCTTACAAGTCACTGTCGATTAAGGCACAATTCGCATTTCAGACGCTGCCTGAGGGAATGGCCAGTGGACGTGCGAATTCTGGGTCTCTCACCTTCTTCTTGCGGGTGGGGGGAGGGGGAAGGGGAAGAGCTGCCTTCCTAGAAATTCAAGGGCATCCTCTTTTCTTTGCATTCAGTCCCGTTTGGTTCAGAAAATAATATTTCTGCTTCTCTGCCAGGCAAACGGGTACTTCACCTTTCGTCCTGGTAAATGACCACAGCTAAATTTGGTCCAGGGAGGACTTGGCCTGCTCCCACATCTGGTTTTAGTGCTTCACTTTTTCCTGTGGCCCAATTCGGGGGGGGGGGGTTCATGATGCCTGAAGTGAGCCAGTGAGGAAAGCCTCTGTCCCCTTAGTAGAATATAGAAACCACCAGGGTTTTTTTTGTAGAAAATGTCCTGCAGGAACTCATTCGCATATTAAGCCACACCCCCTGATGGCACAATTGTTTCATGCAGGGCTTTTCTGAAGACAAATAATCCAGCAGGATCTCATTTGCATATTAAGCCACACACCCTGATGGCACTGTTTTTTGTGAGGGGCTTTTTTGTAGAAAAAGTCCAGCAGGAGCTCCTTTGCATATTAGACCCCACACACCCCTGGCATCACCATTGTTTCATGCAGGGCTTTTTTTGCAGAAAAAGTCCAGCAGGAACTCATTTGGATATCAAGGCACACCCCTGATGGCAACATTGTTTTGTGCAGGGCCTTTTTGTAAAAAAAAGTCCTGTAAGAACACATTTACATATTAGGCCACACACCCCTGGCATCACCATTGATTCATGAAGAGTTTTTTTGTAAAAAAAATTATTAAAAATAAAAATCCAGCAGGAACTCATTTGCATATTAAGCTACACCCCCCCCCCAACATCACCATTGTTTTCCGCAGGGCCTTTTTGGTAGTAGAAGCTCAGCAGGAACTCATTTGCATATTAGGCCACACCCCCTGACACCAAACCAGCTGGAACGGCATTGGCTGCATCAGGGGGGTGTAGCCTAATATACAAAGGAGTTCCTGCTACAAAAATAGCCCTGAATATTTTTCATACTTGCAGCAACAAAATTCGGGAAATAACTCCCTCCCCTGCATGGTTTTTCTACAGGTTTTTTATCCATGGCTTTGTTAGAGGCTGGTACTCTCCCTCCCCACCCCCTGCCCGTCCTGGTGCCATTCTAATCTCATTTGGGCTCCTCTCCTCTCCTCTCCTCTCCCCTCCCCTCCCCTCCCCTCCACTCCCCTCCCTTCCCTTCCCTTCCCTTCCCTTCCCTTCCCTTTAGAAGCCATCCCCAGTAGCTGCCACGTGGTTGAAGGAAACACACGTTGGGTCTGGGAAACCCAGACCTAACTCTTTAAAAACCGTATTGTTTAGTTTGTCCCTAAAACCTACAGGGCTCTCAAGGCCTGTTGCTGGCAATGCATCTGCATTGCCAAAATGCTCTGTTTCCCTGGCACGGCTGTTCCAAACGCCAAGGCATCCACACCGGCAACAGTGCCGCCACGTGAGTGCTTTGTGAGCGCTTTCCCCTGTTGCCTGCCATTTCCCCTTGCATTTTCCCTCTGTTGTGCCACCAGAAGACCCAGGTTTGAATCCCCATTCATGCCATGGAAGCTTGCTGGGTGACCCTGGGCCAGTCACACTCTCTCAGCCAGGGCTGGCCCTAGACTGTCTGGCACCCTAGGGCCAGAACCAGTGGGTTGAAATTAAATCAGAAGAGTTTCCGGCTCAACATTAGGAAGAACTTCCTGGCCATTAGAGCAGTTCCTCCATGGAACAGGCTTCCTCAGGTGGTGGTGGGCTCTCCTTCCTTGGAGGTTTTTAAACAGAGGCTAGATGGTCATCTGACAGCAATGAGGATCCTGTGAATTTAGGGGGAGGTATCTGTGAGTTTAGAGCGGTTCCTCAGTGGAACAGGCTTCCTCGGGAGGTGGTGGGCTCTCCTTCCTTCGAGGTTTTTAAACAGAGGCTAGATGGTCATCTGACAGCAATGAGGATCCTGTGAATTTAGGGGGAGGTGTCTGTGAGTTTCCTGCATTGTGCAGGGGGTTGGACTAGATGACCCTGGAGGTCCCTTCCAACACTATGATTCTAAGGCTAACTTCTGGCACCCCCTCTGCACTGATAACGTCACCAAATCACATGGGGGGGCGCCTGATACCGTGCCCCCAGAAAACCGGTGCCGTAGGCAATAATCTAATTTGCCTACTGGCAGGGCCAGCCTCGCTTTCAGCCTAGCTTACCTCACAGGGTTGCTGAGAAGATAAAATGGAAGGAGAAGAAGAAGATGATGATATGGGATTTATATCCCGCCCTCCACTCCGAAGAGTCTCAGAGCGGCTCACAATCCCCTTTCCCTTCCTCCCCCACAACAGACACCCTGTGAGGTAGATGAAGGTATTGGATTTATATCCCGCCCTCCACTCCGAAGAGTCTCAGAGCGGCTCACAATCTCCTTTACCTTCCCCTCCCCCACAACAGACACCCTGTGAGGTAGGTGGGGCTGAGAGGGCTCTCCCAGAAGCTGCCCTTTCAAGGACAGAGTCTCAGAGCGGCTCACAATCTCCTTTACCTTCCCCTCCCCCACAACAGACACCCTGTGAGGTGGGTGGGGCTGAGAGGACTCTCACAGCAGCTGCCCTTTCAAGGACAATCAAGGACAACCTCTGCCAGGGCTATGGCTGACCCAAGGTCATTCCAGCAGCTACAAGTGGAGGAGTGGGGAATCAAACCTGGTTCTCCCAGATAAGAGTCTGCACACTTAACCACTACACCAAACTGGCTTCTCCAGCCAGGAGAAGGATGTAAGCCACTTTGGGTTGCCATTGGGGAGAAGGGGGGGGGGGGTTATAAATGAATAAAATAAGGAAAGCATGGTATGCAGGGGTGGAATTTTTGCAGGAGCTCCTTTGCATACTAGGCCACACACCCCTGATGTAGCCAATCCTCCAAGAGCTTACAAGGCTCTTTTTTGTAAGCTCCAGGAGGATTGGCTACATCAGGAGTGTGTGGCCTAATATGCAAAGCAGCTCCTGCTAGAATTCCACCCGATAGTATGCCATTATAACAATGTACTCCCACAGTTAGGAATGCCAGCCTCCAGGTGGGACCTGGGGATCCCCTGGAATTGCAGGCCGCAGAGATCTGTTCCCTGGCAAAAGGGGAAAAAAGGATCCTTTGAAGGGCTTTTTTTGTAGCAGGAACTCCTTTGCCTATTAGGCCACCCACCCCCGATGCAGCCAATCCTCCTGGAGCTTCTAGTAGGCCCTGCACTAAGAGCCCTGTAAGGAATTCTAGCAGGACCTCCTTTGCATATTAGGCCACACACCCCTGATGTAGCCAATCCTCCTGGAGGACTGGCTACACCAGGGGGTGTGGCCTAGTATGCAAAGGAGTTCCTGCTACAAAAATGCCCTGCTACTTTGGAAGGTGGACTATGCCATTGTAGCCCACTGTCCTCCCCAAGAGTTTCTCAATTTGGATCCAGCAACCCTGCCCCTCATCCCCTGCTGGTGGGCAGAGGGGACCTGGAAACCCTACACAAGCTACAATCTGGTGATCTCCGTGGCCACAAGAACATGAGGGAAGCCATGTTGGATCAGACCAACAGCCCATCCAGTCCAATACTCTGTGTCACACAGTGGCCAAGAAATCCCCAGGTGCCATCAGGAGGTCCACCAGTGGGGCCAGGACACTAGAAGCCCTCCCACTGTTGCCCCCCCCCCCCCAAGCACCAAGAAGACAGAGCATCACTTGCCCAAGGCAGAGAGTTCCAACAATACGCTGTGGCTAATAGCCACTGATGGACCTCTGCTCCATATGTTTATCCAATCCCCTCTTGAAGCCATCAATGCTTGTAGCCTCCACCACCTCCTGTGGCAGTGAATTCCATGTGTTAATCACCCTTGGGGTGAAGAAATACTTCCTTTTATCCGTTCTAACTCGACTGCTCAGCAATTTCATTGCCCCCCCCCTTTTAGTAGCCATTTTGTAGTCTGTAGCCATTTCCTGGGCGCCACGCTGCGGACGTTTGAGTTCATATTCCAGCTTTGTCCCTAGTAAGCATTCCTCAGCCCAGCTGTTTATCTGACATTTCCAGAAAAGCAAAAAGAACTGAAATATCAGCAACAAAGAACTGCTCTTTCACTGCAGGAAATGGGCAATGCAGAAGAAGGGTTTCGGAGGTTATGGTGTTCCTCATTCTCGTACCTTGCCTTGGACTGAGTAGAAACCCACTGCATATAAAAGCAAGGTTATGTAAGCCACCTTCTAAATGCCAGCGGCTGCCAGCTCCAAATGTCAAGTTTATGAACCTGTCGGTCTAAAAAAACATATAAAAGCCCCAAGCCCTTTGTGATGAGTAGGATCTGCGATGGCTCTTGCCAGGTCGTATAATAAACCCGAGAAGGCAGTGATCTTGTAAACGGAAGAGAGGAAGAGATAGCCATTCAAGGAAATGACCGCAGAGATGTGTTCCTTATTGCCCCCCCGAACGGGAACACTCAAAAGACAAAGCAACCTTCTCTTCCTGTAACCTTTGGCTCAATTTTTAAGTGTGCTGATAGAGGATGTAGCTTTATATCCGCTTAGACTTCGGGTTGCAAAGAGTCTAGGGATGCCAGAGAAATCCAAAGCTTAAAGCTTTCCGTGAAAACCAGGCTCCGTGCAACAAAGACAAAACGAATAGAGAATGAGTACAAAAGCATATATTAATTTAAAATGGAGAGCCAGTTTGGTGTAGTGGTTAAGTGTGCGGACTCTTATCTGGGAGAACGGGTTTGATTCCCCACTCCTCCACTTGCAGCTGCTGGAATGGCCTTGGGTCAGCCACAGCTCTGGCAGAGGTTGTCCTTGAAAGGGCAGCTGCTGTGAGAGTCCTCTCAGCCTCACTCACTTCACAGGGTGTCTGTTGTGGGGAAGGAAGGTAAAGGAGATTGTGAGGCGCTCTGAGACTCTTTGGAGTGGAGGGCGGGATATAAATCCAATTTCTTCTTCTTCTTCTTCTTAATTCACAGTAGACCATACAATTAGTCCTCTATACAGCAACAGAGGAAGACAGCAGTGATTTGGGCGGGGCAGGGAAGGAATTTTCTAAAACAAAAAGATGGGGGCAACCCAATTTGTCACCCCTCCAGGGCCAGCGCCCTAGGCAAGCACCTAGTTTGCTTAGTGGAAGAGCCGACCCTGGGTTGCCAGGTCTGATGATTGCACTGGTGGGGGAGGGGCTTTCTGGGAGTGGGGGCGGATCGCCATGATGTGCTGATGTCAGATAGAAGTGACAGCGTCACGTCAGCGATGTCGTGTGGCGATGCTCTGCTTTTTTGGGCAAAACTCTATGGTAAAATCGACCTCAAACTGCAGAGTTTTGCCCTCCCCAAAAAAACACAAAGCGCTGTCACGTGACATTGCCGATGTGATGATGTCACTTCTGTGTGATGTCAGCATGTCACGTTTGGGGGCGGGATTTTCTCCTGCCAGCCAGCTGGTCAGCAGTGGGCAGAATCCCCAAAAAAACCAGGGGATCCCCTGCCCCCAACTCAGGAATGACACCCCTAACAGGGGAGCATGGGTGGAAGGATACTTTTGCTGTCGTCCTTCTGATGTGCTTCCTAGAAGCAGCTGATTGGTCACTGTGTGAATGGAATGCTGGACTAGATACAGCATGGCTGTTCTTCTGCTCTTGAGATATGGCTTAAGGGTTCCCAACCTTTTTGAGCCTGCAGGGACTTGGGATTCTGGCACAGAGCAATGGGCACAATCACAAAATGGCTGCCACAGGAGGTGGAGCCAACCACAAAATGACAGGGAGAGAGATTATATACAACTCTAAGAGCACCTCTTCCCATTTCAGGTAGAAGCTCTGTTTCACAGGACGTCCTTTAGTCTGCACAGCCGATCAGAAGCCCTGCTTCTTTTAGCTCGGAGAAACGAGGTGACTGCGGGGTGACATGATCGAGGTTGACAAGATTATGCACGGGATAGAGACGGTCGAGAAAGAAGTCCTTTTCTCCCTTTCTCACAATACAAGAACTCGTGGGAGCTCAATGAAATTGCAGAGCAGTTGGGTTAGAATGGATCAAAGGAAATACTTCTTCACCCAAAGGGTGATTAACCTGTGGAATTCACTGCCACAGGAGGCAGTGGCAAGCATAGTCAGCTTCAAGAGGGGATTGGATAAACATTTGGAGCAGAGGACCAGCAGTGGCTATTAGCTACAGCGTATTGTTGGAACTCTCTGTCTGGGCAAGTGATGCTCTGTATTCTTGGTGCCTGGGAGGGACAACAGTGTGAGGACTTCTAGTGTCCCTGGTCCCACTGATGGACCTCCTGATGGCACCTGGGTTTTTTGGCCACTGTGTGACGCAGAGTGTTGGACTGGATGGGCCATTGGCCTGATCCAACATGGCTTCTCTTATGTTCTTAAGTGTGACACAGAGTGTTGGACTGGATGGGCCATTGGCCTGATCCAGCATGGCTTCTCTTATGTTCTTGTGTGTGACACAGAGTGTTGGACTGGATGGGCCATTGGCCTGACCCAACATGGCTTCTCTTATGTTTGTATGTGTGACACAGAGTGTTGGACTGGATGGGCCATTGGCCTGACCCAACATGGCTTCTCTTATGTTTGTATGTGTGACACAGAGTGTTGGACTGGATGGGCCATTGGCCTGATCCAACATGGCTTCTCTTATGTTCTTATGTGTGACACAGAGTGTTGGACTGGATGGGCCATTGGCCTGACCCAACATGGCTTCTCTTATGTTTGTATGTGTGACACAGAGTGTTGGACTGGATGGGCCATTGGCCTGACCCAACATGGCTTCTCTTATGTTTGTATGTGTGACACAGAGTGTTGGACTGGATGGGCCATTGGCCTGATCCAACATGGCTTCTCTTATGTTCTTATGTGTGACACAGAGTGTTGGACTGGATGGGCCATTGGCCTGCTCCAACATGACTTCTCTTATGTTCTTATGTGCGACACAGAGTGTTGGACTGGATGGGCCATTGGCCTGACCCAACATGGCTTCTCTTATGTTTGTATGTGTGACACAGAGTGTTGGGCTGGATGGGCCATTGGCCTGACCCAACATGGCTTCTCTTATGTTTGTATGTGTGACACAGAGTGTTGGACTGGATGGGCCATTGGCCTGACCCAACATGGCTTCTCTTATGTTTGTATGTGTGACACAGAGTGTTGGACTGGATGGGGCATTGGTCTGATCCAACATGGCTTCTCTTATGTTCTTATGTGACACAGAGTGTTGGACTGGATGGGCCACTGGCCTGATCCAACATGGCTTCTCTTCTGTTCTTATGTGTGACACAGAGTGTTGGACTGGATGGGCCACTGGCCTGATCCAACATGACTTCTCTTATGTTCTTGTGTGTGACACAGAGTGTTGGACTGGATGGGCCACTGGCCTGATCAACATGGCTTCTCATGTTCTTATTTTCTACTGTGCAAAAGCCCCTTCTTTCTCTCCCAGACCAACCAACGAAAACTGTATACAGAGTATTCCAGAAAAAGAGGTGCATGTATTTCACAATAGTTGCTGACAGATCCCTATTTCCAGATGACTCCTACGATAGAGTCACATGCTTTGCAAGCAAATAGCATCCTGTATTAGGAAAGCAAGGGAGAGAAATAATAGGATCTCTAGCCAAGAAGCCAGAGGGAAACTGCTTCTCATTCCCAGCTTTGCCAAGAAGACAGGCAAAACTCATCTGCAGAGGAATTCCAATGAAATGTTATTGGGTACAGCTTTACTGTATGTCCCATCCAACTTCTGTGCACAAAAGTATGCTCAAGGAAGACATGAAAAGAAATGAAGGGGGGGAGCAGGGGCCCCAGTTAGCAGACAAGAAATCACAAGATTACACAACGGGCAATGGATTCATAGAATCATGGAGTTGGAAGGGATCGAACTCAGGTTGTGAACAGAACTTGGATCGCAGTACTGCAGTTTACCACTCTGCACCACAGGGCTCTGTTTAGTGTGAGTTAGCTCACAGTTCTTTAGCCTCCGGCTCACACGTATATGTCTCACCTCAGGAAAAATGGCACCAGAGCAAAACTAATTTATGCAGTAGCTCGCAGCTTTAATGCCGGTAGCTCACAAAATAGAATTTTTGCTCACAAGACTTCACAGCTTAGAGGGAGCCCCATGGCTCAGAGTGGTAAAGCTGCTGTACTGCAGTCCGAGCCCTCTGCTCACGACCTGAGTTCGATCCCGATGGAAGCTGGGTTCAAGTAGTTGGCTCAAGGTTGACTCAGCCTTCCATCCTTCTGACGTTGGTAAAATGAGTCCCCAGCTTGCTGGGGGGAAAGTGTAGATGACTGGGGAAGGCAATGGCAAACTACCCCGTAAAAAGTCTGCCATGAAACGACTGGTGCTTGCATCATTTTCTTTACCTTTTTTTACAAGATTTTATTCCAGCACGAGGTTTTGTGGACTACAGCTCATTTTATCAGATGCATAATAAAGTGGGATATACAGATGTAAAACTTTTTATCAGGGGTGTCAAACATGCAGTTCGGGGGCCAAATCAGACCCCTGGAGGGCTCCTATCAGGCCCCCGAGCTACTGGCTGTCATCTGCTTCCTTCTCCCTGTATCTTGCTTCCTTCTGCATAACAGCTTGCTTTGCAAGGCTTGCTCAATCACAAAGGAGCTACAGAGCAAAACCTCTGTTTTCTCAATTGGTTGATGTTCCTCCCTTGGGAAGGAAGTGGGAGAGGAATAGCTTGCTTTGTCAGGCTCTCTCAATTGCACAGCAGAGCTACTGAACCAAGCCTCTCTTCCTTCTAATGGCTGAGGCTCCCTCCCCACCCAGTCCCCTGGGAAAGGAAAGAGCCAGAGCTTCCTTTTCCCAGTTTCCTGGATCCTATGGAAGAAATACTAACAAAGCATTTTTAAGACCAACAAATGCTGTTTTAAGCATGTTTGACTTTTAAAAATATATATATATATCTGCATTTGTCTGTGTTCTTTATAAAATTTATATCTCTGCTGTCTAATCTTAAATAGAATCATAGAATTGGAAGGGACCTCTAGGGTCATCTAGTCCAACCCCCCGCACAATGCAGGAAACCCACAAATACCTACCCCAAATTCACAGAATCTTCATCGCTGTCAGATGGCCATCTAGCCTGTTTAAAAACCTCCAAGGAAGGAGAGCCCACCACCTCCTGAGGAAGCCTGTTCCACTGAGGAACCACTCTAAACTCTCAAATACCTCCCCGTAAATTCACAGGATCTTCATTGTGTCAGATGGCCATCTAGCCTGTTTAAAAACCTCCAAGGAAGGAGAGCCCACCACCTCCCGAGGAAGCCTGTTCCACTGAGGAACCGCTCTAACGGTCAGAAAGTTCTTCCTAATGTTGAGCCGGATAGGTACATACATGGCCTGGCCTGACATGGCTCGGCCCAACAAGGTCTCATTTATGTCAGATCTGGCCCTCATAACAAATGAGTTCTTCACCCCTGCTTTACATGGATTAGAATGCCTGAATTGTCAAGAAAACATGATAGTTTTCTTACCTAAGTATCAGGGAGGTGAAAAAATATCACTATTCCTGGTTTTCCAGGTTCCAAATATTTGCTTGTTATTTGGATTAAGTTCCCCCTTCCCCCGGATTTTGATATCATTGCACTCCATTATTATTCCTCATGGGAACCTGACACAAACCAACTTGCGCAAAGAATTCAATGGTACAAGAAGAAGAAGAAGAATTGCAGATTTATACCCCGCCCTTCTCCCTGTATGAGAGACTCAGAGTGGCTTACATCTCCTTTATCTTTTCCCCGACAACAGACACCCTGCGAGGTGGGTGAGGCTGAGAGGGCTCTTACAGCAGCTGCCCTTTCAAGGACAACTTCTGCCAGAGCTACGGCTGACCCAAGGCCATGCTAGCAGGTGCAAGTGGAGGAGTGGGGAATCAAACCCGGTTCTCCCAGATAAGAGTCCGCACACTTAACCACTACATCAAACTGGCTTCTCCAGCCAGGAGAAGGATGTAAGCCACTTTAGGTTGCCAAAGCACTTAATCACTACACCAAACTGGCTCAACAAAACCAAGTTAAAAGGACAGAATCAAAGCAAAACCAACACAGTAAGCCAGTACCAAGGCCAGAAAGACACAGGCACATTGAGGAGTGGAGGGGGGGGGGATTCAGTCCTAGGAGCCTTCAAATGCTGGCTCCCAATATTCACAGCTCATTCCAAATATTTCCAGGATTTTTTTTCAAGATCCACATTCCAGTATCCTGGAAAATCCCAGATCCCACGTGGACACTCAAATATAGCCCCCTGGTTCAGACTAATCAAATCTGATCATCTGAGATCCCCATACCTGGTTAATATCTCCGGATTCAACATCAGAACATCCTTCACAGCTCTCCGCTTTCAGACTTTGCAAACAGCTCTGTTAACTGGTCGATATTCCCACATCCCAACTGAACAAGGTTTTTGCATTTGTGGTTCACCTATGATAGAGAACCTCTATCCTGTCCACTCTACGATGCCCCCAGGATGAAATTTCTGTCTGGAGTACGAACCTCCTTAAAAACATGTTCAGAAACTGAAAAGATTATATTTCTGTTATCTGATAATGATGCTCATGTGTCTTGTAGAGTCTTTTTGTTTGCCCTTGCAGCTAAGAAGATAAGAGCAAGAGTAATATCAAGTGCTGTAACTTCTTGAGATTGGCCTTTCTGGGGAACTTTTAAGGTGTTAATTGGGTACTTCGTTGTTCGGGTTCTGTTTCGTAACAGCCAATGGCTACGCACAATACCTTTTTGACTGACTGACACTCAAATATATCTGGAAAATACAAGCAAGACGGTTTTTGGATATATGTTTGGACCGTACATATCCAAGTGAGCACCCCAAGTCAAGACCTACGGAAAAGGGAGAATTCTGAGAAGGCACTTTCCCCTAACATTCTCCTGTGTCTTTGGAAGAAGTTGCACCTGAAACGGTTTCCCTTGCACGGACCTGTTAATGTCACAGAAGTATCTCCTATGCAGAATCAAGTTTCTCGGATCCGGGATCATCAATTGCTAATTTGTGCAACTGAAGCCAAGAGAAACGAAGGTCAGAAATAACTGATGTGCTCCCGCTCACCTGTAAATGATGCCTTTCTCGTGGAGGAACATGAGAGCGGAAATGATTTCCGCGGCGTAGAACCGGGCCCGGGCTTCGTCGAATCGACGGGATTTCTGAATGTGGAACATCAGGTCCCCTCCGTTCACAAACTCCATGACGAAGTAGAGGCGGTCCTAACGGAAGACACAGGAGATGTTACCCTCAACAGAGGCCTGTGCAAAGGAGTTCCTTTCTCCCCCTGCACTGATCGACTTGTCACAAATCCAAGTGCCAAAAAGAAAAATCGAAGACTATAATTCAGTAAGCTTATAAAAGAAGCCCCTAACCTAACGCCTCCACAGGCAGCTGCTGGCATGACCTTGGTTCAGTCATGTGTTCTGTCAGAGCTGTTCTCGCAAGAGCAGGTTCTGTCAGAGCTCTTTCAGCCCCACCTGTGTCTGCTGTGGGAAGGGAAAGGAGATTGCAAACCACTCTTTTGGATAGTGAAAGGTGGGGTATCCATCCAATCTCCTCCTCCTCCAATGGTCTGATTCAGTATAAGGCAACTACAAGTGCGTGTGTGAACATACTGAACTGTTTGTTTGTCCAAGTGGAACAGCCTGTTCTGCATGCAGAAGATCCCAGGTTTGATCCCTGACATCTCCAGTTGAAAGAACTTCAGGTTATAGGCAGGGGTTGTTTTGTAGAAAAATAGGTGGTAGAACTCACTAGCATAACTCATTAGCATATGCCCCTGCCAGCCAAAAGCAATGCAAGAAAGGAGAGCCCTGGGCAAGCAAGGCCTGCTTGGGCTGGCTAGAGATCCAGCCAGCCCAAGCAGGCCTTGCTCACCTGGGGCTCTCCTGGGCCACTGCCCCTCAGTCAAAAGGCCAGCAAGCCACCCATCACCCAAAATCACATAAGAAGTGGAGAAAGGGTGGCGTGGGCTTCTCCAGGGGTTAATGAGGGCTGCTGGGGGTGTGGCAAAGTCGCTGGTGGCTGGCTGGCTGCCTGCTCTCCTAACCCAGGGATTGTTATGCAGCTGCACCTACTATTCAATGGACAAGGAAGGTGGGGAGGAAGAGTGGAACCATCAGAAAGGTTCAGGAGCTGCGCCCCTGTGAGCTCCTGCTGAAGCTGACGTCTGGTTGTAGGTGATGTGAGAGACTTCTGTGGAGACCCTGGAGAGCTGCTGCCAGCTTGAGTAGACAATATGGTCTCAGTGGACAGACTGACGGCCTGATTCAGTACAAGGCGGCTTCATGTGAGCAACATCTGGCCAGAGGACAGGGCTCAATTCTCCCTAACAGCTCTTTATCCATGCCTGTAATCTGGAGAAGTCCAGAATATGTTTACAAGATCATGCACGGGATAGAGAAGGTAGAGAAAGAAGTCCTTTTCTCCCTTTCTCACAATACGAGAACTTGTGGGCACTCAATGAAATTGCTGAGCAGTCAGCTTAGAACGGATAAAAGGAAGTCTTTCTTCACCCAAAGGGTGATTAACACATGGAATTCACTGCCACAGGAGGTGGCGGCGGCTACAAGCATAGACAGCTTCAAGAGGGGGTTGGATAAACATCTGTAGCAGAGGTCCATCAGTGGTTATGAGCCACAGTGTATTCTTGGAACTCTCTGTCTGGTGCAGTGATGCTCTGTATTCTTGGTGTTTGGGGGGGGGCACAGTGGGAGGGCTTCTAGTGTCCCAGCCCCATTGATGGACCTCCTGATGGCACCTGGTTTTTTTGGCCTCTGTGTGACACAGAGTGTTGGACTGGATGGGCCATTGGTCTGATCCAGCATGGCTTCTCTTATGTTCATATGTACAGAATTAGCACAGACGGTGTCCTGAAACACATAAACCCATGTACTATGGTTTTCCCAGGCAAAGCATAAATTATACATGCTGTGACTCAAACGGTGCTATCAAGTCTGCATAATTCATGGGGGTCACAGAGTCCAGTTTTCCCGAATTACCCGTCAGGGCAGAGGTGAGATGCGTTTAAGCGAGAATGCATGCATGCTCTTGGCAACGATCCCTTGTGGTGGCTGGTGATTCTGAGAAGTGGCCAGGAAGAGGCGGAGCCAAGGGGACAACCGTGACGTCCAAAGCCGGTGGATGTACCGAGAAAAATCTCAGTTGCACAACTGTTCTGGATTAGAGCCAAACCGAGCCAGACGGAGAAGCGTTACTGTAAATGAACAAGGCACTTTCAAGGAAACGAGAACAATTTATGTGGATCGCAGCAGGTTGGCTCACGTCCAGATGTTCACGCCACATGTGCTGACAAGCTGAGACAGGATTTTTTTTCCAATTTGGTGTAGTGGTTAAGTGTGCAGACTCTTCTCTGGGAGAACCGGGTTTGATTCCCCACTCCTCCACTCGCAGCTGCTGGAATGGCCTCGGGTCAGCCATAGCTTTTGTAGGAGTTGTCCTTGCAAGGGCAGCTGCTGTAAGAGCTCCCTTAGCTCTACCTACTTCACAGGGTGTCTGTTGTAAGGTGGGGGAGAAGGAAAAGGAAAAGGAGACTGTGACCGCTTTGAGATTCTGAAATTCATAGTATAGTGCTATTGACAAGGACATTGTAGAAGCAGGAATGGATGAGGAACAAGAGCCACCAAGGTTTTTCTTCACCCAAAGGGTGATTAACATGTGGAATTCATTGCCGCAGGAGGTGGCGGAGGCTACAAGCATAGCCAGCTTTAAGAGGAGATTGGATAAAAATATCGAGCAGAAGTCCATCAGTGGCTATTAGCCACAGTATATATATGTGTGTATACACACAAACATATATTGGCCACTGTGTGACACAGAGTGTTGGACTGGATGGGCCATTGGCCTGATCCAACATGGCTTCTCTTATGTTCTTATGTGTGACACAGAGTGTTGGGTGGGCCATTGGCCTGATCCAGCTCTGCTTCTCTTATGTGTGACACAGAGTGATGGACTGGATGGGCCATTGGCCTGATCCAACATGGCTTCTCTTATGTTCTTATGTGTGACACAGAGTGTTGGATGGGCCATTGGCCTGATCCAGCTCTGCTTCTCTTATGTTCTTATGTGTGACACAGAGTGATGGACTGGATGAGCCATTGGCCTGATCCAACATGGCTTCTCTTATGTTCTTATGTGTGACACAGAGTGTTGGGTGGGCCATTGGCCTGATCCAGCTCTGCTTCTCTTATGTTCTTATGTGTGACACAGAGTGCTGGACTGGATGAGCCATTGGCCTGATCCAACATGGCTTCTCTTATGTTCTTATGTGTGACACAGAGTGTTGGACTGGATGGGCCACTGGCCTGATCCAACATGGCTTCTCTTATGTTCCTATGTGACACAGAGTGTTGGACTGGATGGGCCATTGGCCTGATCCAACATGGCTTCTCTTATGTTCTTATGTCCTGCATAACATGGATCTATACAAAACTAAACTGCCCTTCCAAAAAGTGCTTCAAGGACTAGTGGGAACTAGGACCAGGTCCAAAGACCATTTCGCACTGTAAAAGAACCGCCACGGGTCAAATTAGGGGCCTCAGTCTCCCAGGCAACCCCGCAAGCTTCAAGGCTGAGTCTCCCCAAATGTTCTAACTGCAACACCATGTTGGTTCTTTATTCTGTGGCAGACACAGTAGCTGTTTTTTTAAATGGGTCCCCTTGAAAGATCTGAAATCCTACTGCTGAACTATTGGCCTCAAGGAACATATCCCCCAAGAAACAAAAGACCTGATAGATACAATGATCGCAGTTGCCAGAACATCAATTGCCACCAAATGGAAAAACCAACCAGCACCTGACCTATCTCTATGGGTGTTGCTAACTGTGGGATCAATATAGAATGGAGGATATTTCAGGTAGAATCTACAGAGCAATGCAAAAAAAAAAAAAAAACCCTTGACTGTAAGCTGGCAGTATTTTCCACCACCATCACCAGGAGTGGAATTCTAGCAGTAGCTCCTTTGCATATTAGGCCACACCCCCTGATGTAGCCAGTCTTCCAAGAGCTTACAAGGCTCTTTTTTGTAAGCTCTTGGAGGATTGGCTACGTCAGAGGGGTGTGGCCTAATAGGCAAAGGAGCTCCTGCTAGAATTCCACTCCTGGTGATGGTGGTTGAAAATACTGCCAGCTTACAGTCAAGGCTTTTTTTTGTAGCAGGAATTCCTTTGCCTATTAGGCCACACACCCCTGATGTAGCCAATCCTCCTGGAGCTTACAGTAGGCCCTATACTAAGAGCCCATATGTGATTCAGCTATGTGATTCATGCTCAAAGAACCAGTTTGGTGTAGTGGTTAAGTGTGCAGACTCTTATCTGGGAGACCCGGGTTTGATTCCCCACTCCTCCACTTGCACCTGCTGGAATAGCCTTGGGTCAGCCATAGCTCTGGCAGAGGTTGTCCTTGAAAGGGCAGCTGCTGTGAGAGCCCTCTCCAGCCCCACCCACCTCACAGGGTGTCTTTTGTGGGGGAGGAAGGGAAAGGAGATTGTGAGCCGCTCTGAGACTCTGTCCTTGAAAGGGCAGCTGCTGTGAGAGCCCTCTCCAGCCCCACCCACCTCACAGGGTATCTGTTGTGGGGGAGGACGGGAAAGGAGATTGTAAGCTGCTCTGAGTCTGATTCAGAGAGCAGGGTGGGGTATAAATCTGCAGTCTTCCTCTTCTTCTAAGCGAGCCCCTGTGAAAGCTATACATGATCTTTTTTTTTTTAAAGGGAAACTTGTCAGAATAAAAGCAGCGAGTCCAAGAGGCTTTCGGCTGCCTGTCCATTTAGAAGAATACTAATCGCAGCGAGGTCCCGTAAGGTGGCAGCTGCCACGTTGCCTCAGATAACCTTTTCTGGGATTGAAACGGAACATGTGACTCCGGCGGCTGTTTATTCCCCCCCACCCCCCTCAGCAGTCTGACAGATGGGTCCTCCAGTCTTTAGGCTTGCCTGGCCTGCCACCTTGTGGCCCCAAATGGTAGCAGCAGGGCATGTCCGCCTCCCTGGCCACAAAATTCCAAAACAAAAAAAGAGAAATATATTATCTCTCTTTTAGAACAGTGTATCAGAATATTTGGGGTTTTTTGTTTGCTTGTTTTTGTATCGACATGCTCAAACGGGGGATATTGGCTGTTTCTCTTATTGCGTATACCAACCCATCCTATGGCAAACTATATGGATGTTCAAAGGGCTTTTTGTTGGCATTTAATAGGAATGATAGTAGTTGTATATTAGGATATTTTATTAATATAGTAGAGGTTTGCCCAGTCACAGATGCGTGATTCCGAGGCTTGACTTCGCGAACGAAGATTTAAGAAAGGTGCAGTATGGATGTTATAACCTCTCGAGAAACCATGCCCTCTATTTAAACTAACAAAGCCAGAATGTCACCGAGATTTATGGCACTTCACACCTATAACAGCAGTCTGCTTTTTATCACCCTCCAGTGTTGTTTTCAGCCCTGCTTTGTCCTAATACTAAGAACATAAGAGAAGTCATGTTGGATCAGGCCAATGGCCCATCCAGTCCAACCCAATATATGTGTAGCCGCCACCACCTCCTCTGGCAGTGAATTCCACGTGTTAATCACCCTTTGGGTGAAGAAGGACTTCCTTTTATCCGTTTTAACCCGACTGCTCAGCAATTTCATTGAATGCCCACGAGTTCTTGTCTTGTGAGAAAGGGAGAAAAGTGCTTATTTCTCTACTTTCTCCATCCCATGCATAATCTTGTAAACCTCTATCATGTCACCCCGCAGTCGACGTTTCTCCAAGCTAAAGAGCCCCAAGCGTTTTAACCTTTCTTCATAAGGAAAGTGTTCCAGCCCTTTAATCATTCTAGTTGCCCTTTTCTGCATTTTTTCCAATGCTGTAATATCCTTTTTGAGGTGTGGTGGCCAGAACTGCACACAGTATTCCAAATGAGGACACACCATCGATTTAGACTAACAAACACAGATCCCCACTTGTGACTCTTTTAATCTGCTAGAAACATTCCCATGATTCTACACTGCCCACTTGTTTTAAGAATTGCTGCTTGCCGTTCCCATTTTGTCTGATGAAGTCTGCTTAAGAGCGTACGAAAGCTGACATTCAGAATAAAACTTAGTTGGTCTTAAAGGTGCCACTTGTCTACTGCTTTGTTCCCAAAACAAAAGTTACACAGTTAAGACCAGGGGTGGCTGAACTGTGGCTCAGGAGCCACATGTGGCTTTTTCACACACGTTGTGTGGCTCTCAAAGCCCCCACTGCCCTGTCGGCCAGCTTGGAGAAGGCGTTTGTTTCTATAAATTGCTTCTTCAAGCCAAGCCAGCCAGCAGTTTGGAGAATGCATTTAAAGTTGTTTTCCTTTCACCTCTCTCTCTCCTCCCTCACCCCATCTATTGGCCTTCCTGCCTGCCTTGTGGCTCTTGTAAGTTTACCTTTTTCGCGATAAACTTGGGAGATTTATTTACGCTCCACAGTAATACTCCTTCTAAGCTGTGGAGTCTTGAGAGCAAAAATTCTACTTTGTGAGCTGCTGGCATTAAAGTTGCAAGCTCCTGCATCAATCAATTAGTGCGCCCTGGGGCCATTTTTCCTGAGCTAAGACAAAAGTGTGTGAACCGGAGGCGAAAAAACTGTGAGCTAGCTCACACTAACTCAGCTTAGAGGGAACATCGGTCCTCGGTATCACGCATCTGTGACTGGGCAAAACTCTACTATATTAATTAAATATCCTAATATACAACTACTATCATTCCTATTAAATGCCAGCAAAAAGCCCTTTGAACAAAACCAAAGCAGCAAAAATCACTGTGCACACCGTTCAATGCTGTTGTCAATTTATATGGTTGTAAATAATAAACACTTAATACAAACACCAATGTGAATTTGAGTCCTTGATGTTATGCAGGCCTCAGATTCAGCAGGAGCTCACAGGAGCACAGCTCCTGAACCCTTCTGACAGCCCCCCCCTCCTCCTCCCCACCTATCTACCTTATCCACTGAATAGTAGGCGCAGCTGCATAACAATCCCTGGATTAGGAGAGCGGGCAGCCAGCCAGCCAGCCACCAGGGGCTTTGCCACGCCCCCCAGCAGCCCTTATTAACCCCTGGAGAAGCCACGCCACCCTTTCTCCACTTCTTATGTGATTTTAGGTGGCTTGCTGGACTTTTGACTGGGGGGGGTGGCCAAGGAAAGCCCCAGGTGAGTGAGGCCTGCTTGGGCTGGCTGGATCTCTAGCCAGCCCAAGCAGGCCTCACTCACCTGGGGCTCTCCTTTCTTTCATCAGGTTGTTTTGGGCTGGTGGGGGGCAGCATATGCTAATCAGTTATGTTAATGAGTTCCACCACCTGTTTTTCTATAAAATGACCCCTGATGTTATGTATTATACCAACTTCCACCCAAAAGTCCAAAGTCCAAGTTTTGTATCCACTGAAGTATACTCAGAAGATCTATAAAAGTCTCTAGTTCCCTAAGCATCCCTAAGCATGCACTTTGCACACACAGCACAATGACGTCACCCAGAAGTGATGTCATCATGCTGGGGATGCTCTAGGATTTGTGGTAAAAACTCTATGGTACCATAGATTTTTTTTTTATCACTTGTAAATGCAATTCAGCACACACACACAAAAGAGCTGTCAGGTCTTCTCGAAGAATAATGCGACTACACGCATCCAAGGCAGGGTTTTTTTGTGTGGAAAAAGCCCAGCAGGAACTTATTTGCATATTAGGCCACACCCCCTGGTGTTAAGCTGGATAGAACTGCATTCCTGTGCGTTCCTGCTCAAAAAAGCCCTGAGCCTAGGTTTACACGCATGTTTCAAGTATGGTCTTCTTCATGGTCGCAGAATCACGTAGGTTTCCCAATCCCCAGGTCCCAGCAGGGGATCCCCCAGTTTTACAGGCTTTTGCTTGTCACACCCTTGCTCCTGGCTCCGCCCCCAATGTCTCCTGGCTCCACCTCCAAAGCCCCCAGATATTTCTTGAATTGGACTTGGCAACCCTAGAATCACGGTGTAATTCGACTGGAACCAAATGCTCAACGAACTATTCTCACCCGGGAACAAGCCATCGAAAGCTGTCACAAGCCGTCTAAAACTATCAAAGTCAAGAAGGTTGACTTTTACAGGAAGCCCCGCCCCCACAGCCACCGTGCACCTCTAGAGCTCGGGCAGGTTTAGAAACCTGAAAACAGGTCCCGTTTCAAAATGTGTGTGCGTTTGTGTGCCTTTAAAGTTTAGCCGGAAGTACTTCATGGGGAAGGGTCAGCAGTACAGGAACTAAGTGTGTGTGTGTGTGTGAGAGAGAGAGCAGCCTAATTCCTGTTCTTTTCAGATGTCCTTGTGGAGGAACCAGACCCAGTAAGTGTGTGTGTGTGAGAGGGAGAGGGTTGCCAATCCCCAGGTTTGGAGTCCCTCCCCCCGCTTTAGGGTCATCAGAAAGCTGCGGGGGCGGGGGAAAGGGAAGGGAAATGTCTACTGGGCACTCTATTATTCCCTATGGAGAACGATTCCAATAGGGAATAATGGAGAATCGAACAGTGGGTATCAGGGGCTCTGGGGGGCTGTTTGTTGAGGTAGAGACACCGAATTCTCAGTATAGCATCTAGTGCCTCTCCCCAAAATACCCCCCCAAGTTTCAAAATGATTGGACCAGGCGGTCCAATTCTATGAGCCTCAAAAGAAGGTGCCCCTATCCTTCATTATATCCTATGGATGGAAGGCATTTAAAAAGGTGTGCTGTTCCTTTAAATGTGATGGCCAGAACTTCCTTGGAGTTCAATCATGCTTGTCACACCCTTGCTCCTGACTCCGCCCACAATGTCTCCTGGTTCCACCTCCAAAGCCCCCAAATATTTCTTGAATTGGACTTGGCAACCCTAGAATCACAGTGTAATTCGACTGGAACCAATTGCTCAACAAACGATTCTCACCCGGGAACAAGCCATCGAAAGCTGTCACAAGCCGTCTAAAACTATGAAAGCCAAGAAGGTTCCCACTAGTTGAAGAAGTGAGCAGGGACTCACGAAGGCTCCTACCCTGCCACAAATTTTGTTAGTCTTTCAGGGGCTACTGGACCCTTGCTCTTTTCTACAGTCCCTGCTTTGGAAGCTGGATTGTATGGCGTTAGATCTTCCAGAGGGCCCTCCCTAAACCATGTCCTCCCCAGCTTCCAGCCCCAAATTGCCAGGGATTTACTCAGGGCTTTTTTGTAGAAGCTCCTTTGCCTATTAGGCCACGCCCCCTGATGTAGCCAGTCCTCCAAGAGCTTACAGGGCTCTTCTTACAGGGCCTACTGTAAGCTCCGAGAGGATTGGCTACATCACGGGGGTGTAGTCTAATATGCAAAAGTGTTCCTGCTACAATAAAAGGCCTGGAATGACCAATCCAGAGTTGGGAATGAGACAGACAGAGAGAGAGAGAGAGAGACAGAGAGAGAGGGAAAGAGACAGACAAGACAGGAAGAGAGAGACAGAGACAAAGAGTGTCCCAGGGACAAGGGGATATGGAGGAAAACATGGAGTATATCTTAAAATGCAAATAAATCCCAACCCTGCAGCTTCAAGCTGCCATCTCCCCCTGGAAAGCTTCTCCTTGAATTGTGACATCTTTGACCTCCTGGAAGGATGAAGTGCTCCCCTGCCCAGTTCCCAAGCATTACTGTCTTTAATGACTCTCCGGTGGCCGTGGACTCTCTGGTTTGATTGAGTAAACGGATCAGAGACTGAAGTGGTTTAATGGCCTAACACCCAGGGCTAAGTGATTGTGGAAAAAGCCAAACAGCAGCAGCAGCTTTGAGTAGCATTTCAGAGCTGAGCAGCAATTAAAAGCCGCTGGAAAAAAAAGTGGGCAGTTGCTCTCCTTGCCGTCTCACAAAGATCAGCTTTTGAAAAGAAGGAACGCCAAATTCACTCAGTATAGAAGTCACAGTCCTGACTCCTAATCTCACACTATTATTCTTTTTAACTGTCGAAGCAGGCTGTTACAGTCACCTTCCCAGCCCTTGCTTCAAGTGCTCCCGTCTTCTAAAAATAGGCAGGCAGCAACTAGGGTTCCCAAGTTCCTACGCTGCTGTGGCAGGGGACTCCTCTCGTGCACGGTGCGATGATGTCACCTGGAAGTGACATCATCATGCCAGGGACGCTCTAGGATTTGTGGTAAAAAACTCTATGGTATCATAGGTTTTGGTTTTTTTTTAAACCGTGAATCCTAGAGTGTCCCCAGCACAACCATAGACTTTTACAGTGAATCTTAGACCTTCCGTAGCATGATGTGCCTTGCACGATGATGGCATTTCTGGGTGATGTCACTGCACAGGGCACATCACGCGATGACAGAGCTCTTTGGGGTTGGGGGTCCCCCTGGTGGCCTGCTCCGTGCCAACAGGTTGGGGCCCCCCACACTGGGTGATCCCCTGCCCTTGGAGATCCCCTTGTGGCAACCCAGGAGATGGCCTTCTCAGTTGTGGCACCAAAACTCTGGAACTCTCTCCCAGGGAGACTCGCCTGTCCCTGCCCCCTGCTATCTTCTGCCTGTGGGCAAAGCCTTTTTTGTTTTGTCAGGTGTTTCCTCAGCGATCCCTGGCTAGCTTGATCTTGTTGGGTTTTGGAAGCAATGTCGAGTCAGTCCTGTTTAGTACTTGGATGGGAGACCACCAGGGAACTACTTGGCTTGCTATTGAAGGAAACATTGTCCTTTTGCACGACTAACGCCATTTTATAATGTTGCTTGTTCTACTTACTTAGGAACAAACTCTTCTACCCCAGGAGTACAGTGGGAGGGCTTCTGGAGTTCTGTCCCCACTGGTGGACCTCTTGATGACAGCTGGATTTTGGCCCTATGTGTGGCACTGGATGGACCATTGGCCCGATTCAACATGGCTTCTCTTATGTTCTTGTGTCTGAGGCAGTGATGCTCTGTATTCTTGGTGATTGGGAGGTAAGACTTGGAGGGACCCTGGAGTTCTCTGTCCCTGGTGGACCTCCTGATGGCCCCTGGGTTTTGGCCACTGTGTGACACAGAGTGTTGGACTGGATGGGCCATTGGCCTGATCCAACATGGCTTCTCTTATGTTCTTATGTCTGGGGCAGTGATGCTCTGAATTCTTGGTGCCTGGGAGACAAGACTGGGAGGGACCAGGGGAAAGGTTTTGTAGGGGAAAGGTGCAGTAGCTCAGTAGCATAACTCATTTGCATATGCCACACCCCTGATATCAGGGAATGTGGCATATGCAAATGAGTTACACTGCCTTCTGTAGCCTGGCTGAGAAGGACAGGGAATGTCTAGCAAATCTGTGCCTTCCGGACAGCCTGGGAAGCGTGGTGGTGGGGGAGATCTTTCCTTGTACTTCTGTAGCCAGCAGTATTTTCACCAGTTCAAAAGTCCATTTCCAAGACTTGCTTCAGCTTAATATTTAGAAAGGCTGGTGGCTTCCACATGGGAATGGTTCCACCCTCTGCTTTCATTGATCTGCAGAAGCACTGACAACCATGGTGGAAGTTCTGTTACAGGGATATTCTCCACAGTATTCCTTCACACTGACCATTCCCTCTCTCTGCCACTAGGGGGTGCTTTGCCTACTAGTTTTGCTTGAATGCTAGCAGATTGTACAGAACATTGGAAGAGCCCTGCTGGATCAGACCTGTGGTCCATCTACTCCACCATCCCTGTCTCACACAGTGGCCAACCAATTCCTCTAGAGGGCCAACAACAGGAAATAGAGGCTGAGGCCTTCATTAGAACATCAGAAGAGCCCTGCTGGATCAGCCCAGTGGTCCATCTAGTCCAGCATCCTGTCTCACACAGTGGCCAACCAGTTCCTCTGGAGGGCCAACAACAGGAAATAGAGGCCGAGGCCTTCACTAGAACATCAGAAGAGCCCTGCTGGGTCAGACCAGTGGTCCATCTAGTCCAGCATCCTGTCTCACACAGTGGCCAACCAGTTCCTCTGGAGGGCCAACAACAGGAAATAGAGGCCGAGGCCTTCACTAGAACATCAGAAGAGCCCTGCTGGGTCAGACCAGTGGTCCATCTAGTCCAGCATCCTGTCTCACACAGTGGCCAACCAATTCCATTGGAGGGCCAACAACAGGAAATAGAGGCCAAGGCCTTCATTAGAACATCAGAAGAGCCCTGCTGGGTCAGACCAGTGGTCCTTCTAGTCCAGCATCCTGTCTCACACAGTGGCCACCCAATTCCTCTGGAGGACCAGCAACAGAGCATAGAGGCTGAGGCTCTCCCCTGAGGTTGCCTCCTTGTCCTGGGATTCAGAGGTTGATGCCCCTACCATAGAGGTTTCAGTGACTCCCAAGCTCCCATGGTGGTTCACTGGATCAGCTTCACTGGATGCGTTCAAGTTCTAGTTATTTTGCGAGAGGGAGGAAAAGTTCTCTTTGTCCACTCTCTCTACACCATATAAACCTCTATCATGCCCCCCCCCCACTTTAGTTATCTCTTTTCCAAACTGGTAAGTCCCAGACTGTGTTGGTAGACACAGGTTCCCATTCTAGAAAAGCTGGAGACTACTAAGTTATCAAATGCAGATGGCGGGTGGGCATGCTTGCCCCCCGCCCCCCCTTACAAAACATTCCTACTTTCTGACCACATGGACCAGTTCTATGGCGTTCTCCCCTAGAAACCATGTTAATTGGAGTGACCGCTCTACTTTTCCCATAAACTTCTCAGCTAGAAAGTCGGACTAGGGGAGATCTGGATAGCCACCATATCCACATGCTTAACCTTATAACAAATGTGATTAGTGTAGCTTAAGGAAGATCTAACAGTTGCAAGTAATACTTAGAATCATAGAATCATAGAGTTGGAAGGGACCTCTAAGGTCGTCTAGTCCAACCCTCTGCACAACTCCCCAAAGTGGGAGCACATACAGCCGGGGCTGCGCAAGCTGCACTGGTTGCCAGTTGTATACCGGATTTGTTACAAAGTGCTGGTTATTACCTTTAAAGCCCTATATGGTCAAGGACCTGCCTACCTTAGGGACCGTCTCTCCCCATATGTGCCCCAGAGAGTACTGAGATCAGGTGCACAGAATTGGTTGACAATCCCTGGGTCAAAGGAGGCCAAACTGGAGAGTACACATGAAAGGGCCTTTTCGATCGCGGCTCCACACTGGTGGAACCAACTACCGGATGAAGTGCGGGCCCTGCGGAGTCTTGATCAATTCCGTAGGGCCTGCAAGACTACCCTTTTCCAAATGGCCTTCACTTAATATGGATTTAGTCTACTATATCCGGCCATCATAAACTACTGAGGAGAACATCTAGAATATTGCACTGTAAAGGTTAGTTTTAATTTTAATTTTGATGGTTTTAATTAGCAAATTATATATATTGTATTGAGATAATGTTTTTATATTGTAAATTGTAATTCCTATATGTTGTGAGCCGCCCTGAGCCTGCTCTGGCGGGGAGGGCAGGATATAAATAAAAATATATTATTATTATTATTATTATTACAATGCAGGAAACTCACAAATACCTCCCCCTAAATTCACAGGATCCGCATTGCTGTCAGATGACCTTCAAGCTTCTGTTTAAGAACCTCCAAGGAAGGAGAGCCCACCACCTCCTGAGGAAGCCTGTTCCACTGAGGAACCACTCTAAACTCACAAATATCTCCCCCTAAATTCACAGGATCCTCATTGCTGTCAGATGGCCCTCTAGCCTCTGTTTGAAAACCTCCAAGGAAGGAGAGCCCACCACCTCCTGAGGAAGCCTATTCCACTCAGGGCCAGATCTAGGGGGGGCAGAGGGGGGTGTTTGCCCTGGGCGCCCATGGAGGGGGGGCGACAAATTGGGTATGGAGTCCATTGTATTCTATGGGACCATAAGATAGAATGGCCCATAAGGGGGTGCCATTTTTTAATTTTGTGTCCCCCCCACCTCAAAAAACGTCGATCCAGTCCTGGTTCCACTGAGGAACCGCTCTGATTGTCAGGAAGTTCTTCCTAATGCTGAGCTGGAAACTTTTTTGATTTAATTTCAACCCGTTGGTTCTGGTCTGGCATTCTAGGGCCACAGAAAACTTACAGGTGTCTGGAAACAGCAGAAGAGCTGGGTGAGGAAGGGATGGTTCCTGGCCAGGGTCAGGATCCGTTTCTCAGTCATGGTGCATTCCACATCGTCGTCTTGGAGGATCACGTCTTTCTTCAGCACTTTGATGGCATAGAGATAGCCAGTCTCTTTGGTTTTAGCCAACATCACCTAAATACGTCAGGAAGTGGAAGAGGACAAAGAGGGAGAAAGAGAAGGCTCAGTGCTAGAGCATCTCCTTGGTGTGCAGAAGGTCTGAGGTTCAATCCCTGGAATCACCAGTTAAAAGGGAAAGGCAGTGGGTCGTAGAATCAAAGCATCATAGAGTTGGAAGGGACCTCCAGGGTCTTCTAGTGATGGGAAAGACCTCTGCCTAAGACCCTATAGAGGTGCTGCTAGTTTGAGTAGACAAGATTGACATCAATGGACCAAGGGTCTGATTCATTATAAGGCAGCTTAATGTGTTCATGCAGAGATTTTTTTGTAGCAGGAACTCCTTTGCCTATTAGGCCACACACCCCTGATGTAGCCAATCCTCCAAGAGCTTACAGGGCTCTTAGTACAGGGCCTTCTGTAAGCTCCAGGAGGATTGGCTACATCAGGGGTGGGTGTGGCCTAATATGCAAAGGAGGTCCTGCTAGAATTCCTTACAGGGCTCTTAGTACAGGGCCTATTGTAAGCTCCAGGAGGATTGGCTACATCAGGGGTGGGTGTGGCCTAATATGCAAAGGAGGTCCTGCTAGAATTCCTTACAGGGCTCTTAGTACAGGGCCTTCTGTAAGCTCCAGGAGGATTGGCTACATCAGGGGTGGGTGTGGCCTAATATGCAAAGGAGGTCCTGCTAGAATTCCTTACAGGGCTCTTAGTACAGGGCCTTCTGTAAGCTCCAGGAGGATTGGCTACATCAGGGATGTGTGGTCTAATAGGCAAAGGAGTTCCTGCTACAAAAAAAGCCCTGCACTTATGTCAGTATTCATCCATGGTCAACTGGGGGATATTCATCTATATTTTATATTATACATTGAAGACTACTTAGTCGATTCTAGTGGCTTTCCATCTAAATTCATGGCCTATGCTTTTAAATTTGTATTTTAAGTGCACCGTATAAAAAATGGATCTCTTTTGTTTCATTCATTTGGATATGCAGTAAGTCATGGCTGTAGTAAGTCGGGAACCAAAATGCTCCTCCACAAGGACATCACCAAGAAATCTCACCTTTCCGAAGCTGCCTTTCCCCAGCACTCGGATGAAGAGCAAGTCCTCGATCTTCAGCCTACTGGCTGAAACTTCAGCTACTCCGTTCTCATCCGTCACACTCTCTTTCTTCTGGCGCTTCAGCGTTGACCTGGAGACAAGTTTCTGCAGAGGGTGATGGAAAGGACAGGAAGTTATGAGGTTGCTTCCGTCAAAGGTGAGTTAGTTGTTAAACACTCTGATTCACTGCCACAGGAGGTGGTGGCAGAGACAAGCATGGATAGCTTCAAGCGGGGATTGGATAAACATCTGGAGCAGAGGTCCATCAGTGGCTATTAGCCACATGGTATTGGAACTCTCTGTCTGAGGCAGTGATGCTCTGTATTCTTGGTGCTTGGGAGTGGCCACAGTAGGAGGGGTTCTAGTGTCCTGGTCCCACTGGTGGACCTCCTGATGACACCTGGTTTTTTTGGCCACAGTGTGATGCAGAGTGTTGGACTGGATGGGCCATTGCCTGATCCAACATGGCTTCTCTTATGTTCTTATGTGTGCCACAGAGTGTTGGACTGGATGGGCCATTGGCCTGATCCAACATGGCTTCTCTTATGTTCTTATGAGTGCCACAGAGTGTTGGACTGGATGGGCCATTGGCCTGATCCAACATGGCTTCTCTTATGTTCTTATGTGTGCCACAGAGTGTTGGACTGGATGGGCCATTGGCCTGATCCAACATGGCTTCTCTTATGTTCTTATGTGTGCCACAGAGTGTTGGACTGGATGGGCCATTGGCCTGATCCAACATCGGTTCTCTTATGTTCTTATTGGGCAATCATTTTAAATGGGGATGTCCCCAGATTTCTGCAACCATAAGAACCAGAAACAGAGAGAGACATCCAGCGAGGTGCAGTGAAGTGTCTTACTAGGATCTGGGAAATTCAGGTTTGAATCCCCTCTTCTGCCATGGAAATTTTCTGGATGAACTTGGGCCTGTCACTCTCTCTCAACCTAACTTACCTCACAGGGTTGTTGTGAGCATAAAATAGAAACGAGAATGATGTAAGCAGCTTTGGGTTCCCATAGGAGTGAAAGATAGGATATAAATAAAGTAAATGAATAAAAGAATGAATCTTGCTCAGTAGCAAACTGAAAGTTGGCAGGGAACTGAGAATCCATTCCAGAGGATGCAGCGATGGCCATGAGCACAGGTAGGTTTAAAAGGTATTTAGATAAGTTCATGAACAAGAGGTCCTTCAAGAGCTGCTCATCATGGTTACTGAAAGGAGCCTCCATGTACAGACAGGGCCGGCTCATACACTACACAAACTCGGCGGTTGCCTAGGGCACCGGAAGGGAGGGGGCGCCGAATTGGGCTCCCCCTCCCCCTGGTGCCCAAGGCAACTGGATAAATCTGCCTCCCTCCCCCCTTGCTGCCGCTGCCGCCAGCCCCCTCCCTTCTGCTGTGCTCTTGCAGCCTTTCCACCACACTCCCACCGCCCACCTCCCCCCACCCTCGAAGCTCGCCACAACAATGCTGAGCCCTAGTACCAGCTTCTCGCAGCCACGTCTGCGCATTTTGTGAAGGGATGGATGGAGGAGACTTCGCTCCCCCCCCCTCACTTCCGGTTCTGGAAAGGAGGGGGGAGATGCCTCCTCCAGCCGTCTCTTCACAAAATGCGCAGATGCGGCTGCGAGAAGCCAGTAGTAGGGCTCAGCATTGTCGTGGCAAGCTGGGGTGGGTGTGTGAGTGGAGCACAGTGGGGAGGGGCGAGAGAAGCGTGGGGGGGGGGGAGCCTGCCTAGGGTGCTATGTGCTGTTATGCCGATGTAGTCTACAGAGGCAGTAAACCTCTGAATCCCAGTGCCAAGAGGCCACATAAACGGAAAGCCTTGGCCTCTATGGCCTGTTATTGGCCCTCCAGAGGAACTGGTTGGCCACTGTGTGAGGCAGGATGCTGGACTAGATGGACCACTGGTCTGATCCAGCAGGGCTCTTCTGATGTTCTAATGAAGGCCTCAGCCTCTGTACCCTGCTGTTGGACCTCAGGAGGAACTGGTTGGCCACTGTGTGAGACAGAATGCTGCACTAGATGGACTACTGGTCTGATCCAGCCAGGCTCTTCTGATGTTTTAATGAAGGCCTCAGCCTCTATGCCCTGCTGTTGGCCCTCCAAAGGAACTGGTTGGCCAGTGTGTGAGACAGGAGGCTGGACTAGAGGGACCACTGGTCTGAACCAGCAGGGCTCTTCTGATGTTCTAATGAAGGCCTCAGCCTCTGTGCCCTGCTGTTGGACCTCCAGAGGAACTAGTTGGCCACTGTGTGAGACAGAATGCTGGACTAGATGGACTTTTGGTCTGATCCAGCAGGGCTCTTCTGATGTTCTAATGAAGGCCTTAGCCTCTGTGCCCTGTTGTTGGTCCTCCAGAGGAACTAGTTGGCCACAATATGAGACAGAATGCTGGACTAGATGGACCACTGGTCTGATCCAGCCGGGCTCTTCTGATGTTCTAACGAAGGCATTGGCCTCTATGCCCTGCTGTTGGCTTTCCAGAGGAACTGGTTGACCACTGTGTGGCAGGAGTCTGGATTAGATGAACCCTCACTGATCCAGCAGGGCTCTTATGTTCTTAAGGGATGCTTTTTGACAGGATGCTGCACTAGATGGACTACTGGTCTGATCCAGCCAGGCTCTTCTGATGTTTTAATGAAGGCCTCAGCCTCTATGCCCTGCTGTTGGCCCTCCAGAAGAACTGGTTGGCCACTGTGTGAGACAGAATGCTGGACTAGATGGACCTCTGGTCTGATCCAGCAGAGCTCTAATGAAGGCCTCAGCCTCTGTGCCCTGTTGTTGGCTCTCCAGAGGAACTAGTTGGCCACTGTGTGAGACAGAACGCTGGACTAGATGGACCTCTGGTCTGATCCAGCAGGGCTCTTCTGATGTCCTAATGAAGGCCTCAGCCTCTGTGCCCTGTTGTTGGTCCTCCAGAGGAACTAGTTGGCCACTGTGTGAGACAGAATGCTGGACTAGATGGACCCTGGTCTGATCCAGCAAAGCTCTTCTGATGTTCTAATGAAGGCCTTAGCCTCTGTGCCCTGTTGTTGGTCCTCCAGAGGAACTAGTTGGCCACTGTGTGAGACAGAATGCTGGACTAGATGGACCACTGGTCTGATCCAGCCGGGCTCTTCTGATGTTCTAACGAAGGCATTGGCCTCTATGCCCTGCTGTTGGCTTTCCAGAGGAACTGGTTGACCACTGTGTGGCAGGAGTCTGGATTAGATGAACCCTCACTGATCCGATCCAGCAGGGCTCTTATGTTCTTAAGGGATGCTTTTTGAAGCTGTATGGTCAGATGATGGAGCAGCAGAACTTCCTTGTAATAAAATAAGTGGCTGTTCATGTTGGATCTGCCCCATATATTTCTCTGTATCCAATTCAACCCCCTACAGCACAGAAGAAGATATTTAATGATGCAATACAATGACGGGGGGGAAAGGGGAAAAAGGAAATCACAGACTCACCCCATTGGGAGAAATATTCCCTGGCTGCAAACCCATACATGCCAGCGTCTTGGCAAGCTCTGCTGCATTCACCCCGCAGTTGGGTGCTACGTTGGCTTCACATCGTATATGTACATTCATTTTACAGACTAAAAAAAGACAAAACAAGAAAACCAGAGAGTCAAACTGAGCAACCCCCAAGATGACAATTCTGCCACACCTCTGATGTCACCATTGTTTCACACAGGGGTTTTTTCTGTAGGAAAAGCCCAGCAGGAACTCATTTGCATGTTAGACCACACACCCAATACCAAGGCAGCCAGAACTGCGTTCCTGTGCTTTCCTGCTTTTTTTTTAAACCTAACTTCCAGTATGCACCAGAAGTGCCATCATCAGGTTGCCAGCTTGGGAACGGGTTACCCTCTTTCTCTGATGAGGATTATCCTCCTATGATAAGACAGGGCAGTCCATGACTTGAATTAAGGTTCCCAAGCGGTCTGGGGCCCAATTTTGCCCAGAAGCAGGGCTTTTTTTGTAGCAGGAACTCCTTTGTATATTGGACCACACCCCTCTCATGTAGCCAATCCTCCTGGAGCTTATGGTAGTTCCTTTGCATATTAGGCCACACCCCTTTCATGTAGCCAATCCTCCTGGAGCTTACGGTAGTCCCTTTGCATATTAGGCCACACCCCTCTCATGTAGCCAATTCTCCTGGAGTTTACGGTAGTCCCTTTGCATATTAGGCCACACCCTTCTCATGTAGCCAATCCTCCTGGAGCTTACGGTAGTCCCTTTGCATATTAGGCCACACCCCTCTCATGTAGCCAATCCTCCTGGAGTTTACAATAATCCCTTTGCATATTAGGCTACTCCCCCCAATGTAGCCATTCCTCCTGGAGCTTACAGTAGGCCCTGTAATAAGAGACCTGGAAGCTCTTGGAGGATTGGCTACATCAGGGGTGTGTGGCCCAACATGCAAAGGAGTTCCCCTTCAAAAAAAAAAAAGCCCTGCTCAGGAGTGTAGTGCAGGGGCAGCTGAGTCTTCATTTGCCATCTTTGCAAGCCAAAACTGCAGTGGCTGAGCGTTGGTTGCCAACTTGTAACCTCTAGTTTGGCTTTCACACTAGCGCAAGTCTGCATAGCGCTACACCAGAAGAGCGCAACTGCCGGAACTTCACTATCTTAGCTGAAATGGACACAGGCCCAGTGGAAAAGCTTATCCCACATGAGAATGGCACCAAACAGAGAGCTTTCAGCTTACTTTTGCACTGCAGACCCTGCCGCATGATGCCCCAAAGCAAGGAGCCACAGTGGTCGCAGAAAGTCGGCACTTTGTAATTGTGGATTCGGAACTTGTGCGGGATGTTAATTCCAAACCTCTGTTCGGAAATCTGAGGAGGAAAGAATAAAAAAAGGAAAGGGTGGTTACACGGGGAGGCATAAAATGAGAAAGAAAGAAAGAAAGAAAGAAAGAAAGAAAGAAAGAAAGAAAGAAAGAAAGAAAGAAAGAAAGAAAGAAAGAAAGAAAGAAAGAAAGAACAAGAGAGAATGTAATAGCATAAGAGAAGCCATGTTGGATCAGGCCAATGGCCCATCTGTCCAACACTCTGTGGTCAAAACCCAGGTGCCACCAGGAGGTCCACCAGCAGGACCAGCTGGCTGCACACACCCAGGGCTTTTTTTGTAGCAGGAACTCCTTTGCATATTAGGCCACACCCCTCTTATGTAGCTAATCCTCCAAGAGCTTACAGGGCTCTTATTACAGGGCCTACTGTAAGCTCTTGGAGGATTGGCTACATCAGGTGGGTGTGGCCTAATATGCAAATGAGTCCCTGCTACAAAAGAAGCCCTGCGCACATTAGCACATTGCTAATATTCCTTGGTTATAAGCACTCAGCACAAATGCGCCATGGCTCAAATAACTGCGAAGGGTCTTTGCCCAGTGGTAGAGTATCTATTTGGCATTCAAAGGGCCCCAGGTTCGATTCCCAGCTCCTCAGCTCAAAGGATTACGCAGTAAGTAATGTGAAAAACTTCTACCTGAGTCCCTAGGGGGCTACAATCTGTCTGTGTAGACAACACTTGGGAGAAAATCCCACTGAAATCAGTGGCCATTATTTTTAAGTAAACCTCCTTAGGATTGTGCATCAGAACTTTTAAGTTACCACAAGACCCTAGCAGCAGAAAAGAGCAGAAGTCCAGTAGCACCTTAAAAGGTAAAAGTAGTCCCTGAATTAAGGAAATGGCCAGAAAAAAAGAAAATTATAAGGGAGATTACAATATTGCAAGCACAAATGAGGCATTTGTTAAATAAAGAATTGGAATGGAATTTGAAAAAATTAAAACAGAAATCTTTCAAGGGAACGAATAAACCTGGAAAATATTTGGCCTGGCAATTGAAGAAAAAGAGAGAAAGTAAAATTATGAATAAAATTGTGGCTGATGGAAGAGAGATGGTAGATCAAGAAGGAATAAAGAGAGAATTTTTTAAATATTATGCTAAACTATTTAAAGGTGTTAAAGAAAAGAAGGAAAAGATAGAAGCATATTTGCAGAAGATTAAAATATTACCCTTAACTGATTATATGGAAAAAGTTTTGAATGATCCAGTTGAAAAAATAGAAATTGAAGTAGCGATTAATGCAATGAAAATTGGAAAGGCACCTGGACCAGATGGATTTACGGCAAAATTTTTTAAAACGTTTAAAGAAGAATTAATACCGAAACTTCAAAAATTAATGAATGTGATACGAATAAACGGGAAAATACCAAATACATGGAAGGAAGCAGTAATTTCGTTGATTCCAAAGGAAGATAGAGATGTCACTAATGTAAAGAATTATAGACCAATCTCATTATTAAACAATGATTATAAGATATACACAAGAATCTTAGCAGAACGGCTTAAACAATATCTAATAAACTTTATAAAGGAAGACCAAGCGGGTTTTCTCCCTAAAAGGCAAATAAGAGACAATATTAGAACTGTTGTAAATATTGTAGAATACTATGAAAGACATTCAGAGAAGAAAGTTGCATTATCCTTTGCGGACGCAGAGAAAGCTTTTGATAATTTGAATTGGGACTTTATGTTTGCAGTAATGGAGAAAATAAAGTTGGGGGAAAACTTTATAAGAATGATAAAAGCAATTTATACTGAACACGCAAGATCTTTATGTATGTATAAATGCAGATCTTACATCTACACTTTCCCCACAGCAAGCTGGGGACTCATTTTACCCTCAGAAGGATAGACGGCTGAGTCAACCTTGAGCCAGGTACCTGAACCCAGCTTCTGCCGGGATCGAACTCAGGTTGTGAGCAGAGAGCTCGGACTGCAGTACTGCAGCTTTACCACTCTGCACCACGGGGCTCATTCATTAATTCATTAATTAAGTAGCACCTTAAAAAGGTAAAGGTAGTCCCCTGTGCAAGCACCAGTCTTTTCCGACTCTGGGGTGACGTTGTTTTCACAACGTTTTCACGGCAGACTTTTTACGGGGTGGCTTGCCATTGCCTTCCCCAGTCATCTACACTTTCCCCCCAGCAAGCTGGGTCCTCATTTTACTGACCTCAGAAGGATGGAAGGCTGAGTCAACCTCAGGTCAGCTACCTGAACCCAGCTTCCACCGGGATCGAACTCAGGTCGTGAGCAGAGCTTAGGACTGCTTTACCACTCTGACCGTAAAGACTAACAAAATTTGTGGCAGGGGAGGAGCTTTCGTGAGTTACCGCTCATGTCTTCAGACCTAGCTCTTCCCCATCTCTTTCCCTCCCCCTACCTTTTAACAAGATAAAGGAACACAATGACTTCTCAGGAAAACAAAAATAACCTTGAGGAGGAAAAAAACCTGAACAATAACAGGGCTCCTTCTTCTCTAATTTACATTTCAATGGACGCAGGTGCTTCTGGTTTATCCCTATCTGGACCTTTGCCTCATTTTGGCAGGCAGAGAAGAGAAAAGAGACTTGTCTCCCCCCCCCCCCTCCAAACAAACAGATAAACAGAACAATGGGTTTCAGTTCAAGCGGCTAGGTTAGAAAGTGTTGACTCCTTTTTAATCAAAAGAACTTCATTTTCTTAGCAGAAGGATTCAGTATCTCAACTGCTGATAAAGATTCACCCGCGAAACAATGCAAAATTAGTTTCCCCTACTACACGCATGTGGTGGATATATAAACTGGCAAAAAGATGAAAGGAAACAAGAGGTAGAGATTATATAAATCAGGTTAGAGAGATGGATTCCCTATACAATGGGTTGCTAGTCCCCAGATGGTAAAATTGCAACCTTGATTTTATGTAACGTGAATTACTTGTTTCATTTGAATGTGGTTGTATAAATGTCGCTCCAGAGACATAATCACGTGGTCAAAGAAGAAGACGTTCGAAAACGTAAGCAGCGTGTTACCACGTTATGGAATCTATACATGTGGACAATCAACAGAAAAACAACCTTTGATTCATTCTTCTAAACCTACGCTTAATTCAAGGACTGTCGTCTTTGTTGGTTGAGTATACTGCAAACTTTGCATGTGGCACACAGAAGTAATTGCTGTTTAAACCTAGCAAACCTAGCATGTTTTTCTTAGTACTGTTGTTAAAAAGTTGATTGTGGTGCTTTCCCTTTAAACGCCGTTAACATAAATAAGAGAGCCAGTTTGGTGTAGTGGTTAAGTGTGCGGACTCTTATCTGGGAGAACCGGGTTTGATTCCCCACTCCTCCACTTGTACCTGCTGGAATGGCCTTGGGTCAGCCATAGCTCTGGCAGAGGTTGTCCTTGAAAGGGCAGATGCTGTGAGAGCCCTCTCCAGTCCCACCCACCTCACAGGGTGTCTGTTGTGGGGGAGGAAGGTAAAGGAGATTGTGAGCCGCTCTGAGACTCTTCGGAGTGGAGGGCGGGATATAAATCCAATATCATCTACCTCACGGGGTGTCTGTTGTGGGGGAGGAAGGTAAAGGAGATTGTGAGCCGCTCTGAGACTCTTCGGAGTGGAGGGCGGGATATAAATCCAATATCATCTACCTCACGGGGTGTCTGTTGTGGGGGAGGAAGGTAAAGGAGATTGTGAGCCGCTCTGAGATTCTTTGGAGTGGAGGGCGGGATATAAATCCAATATCATCATCATCATCTAAATACTCAATATTAAGCACTGATATAATGTTTGTGGAGAGTGTGTAATGCTTGTATTAAGCTGTGTTGTACTAGTTGTAATTGTTCATAGAATCATAGAGTTGGAAGGGACCTCCAAGGTCATCTAGTCCAACCCCCTGCCCAATGCAGGAAACTCACAAACACCTCCCCCTAAATTCACAGGATTTTCATTGCTGTCAGATGGCCATCTAGCCTCTGTTTAAAAACCTCCAAGAAAGGAGAGCCCACCACCACCTGAGGAAGCTTGTTCCACTGAGGAATCGCTCTAACGGTCAGGAAGTTCTTCCTTATGTTGAGCCGGAAACTCTTTTGATTTAATTTCAACCCATTGGTTCTGGTCCTACCTTCTGGGGTCACAGAAAACAATTCCACACCATCCTCTATAGGACAGCCCTTCAAGTACTTGAAGATGGTGATCATATCACCTCTCAGCCGCCTTCTCTCCAGGCTAAACATCCCCAGTTCCTACAGCCTTTCTTCATAGGACTTGGTCTCCAGATCCCTCACCATCATCACCTTCCTCTGGACCCGTTCCAGCTTGTCTATACCCTTCTTAAAATGTGGTGCCCAAAACTTAACACAATACTCCAGGTGAGGTCTTACCAGAGCAGAGTAAAGCGATACCATCACATCATGTGATCTTGACACTATACTTCTGTTGATGCAGCCCAAGATTGCATTTGCCTTTTTTAGCCACCGCGTCACACTGTTGACTCATGTTCAGTGTATGCTCCACTAAGGATCCTCTAGATCCTTTCTTTGTACAGTAATTTTTCACAGCCTCCTATGTTTTTCTCTACCTTGGCTGTGTTTCCCTTGTTTAGCTGCCAAGCCCCCAGATGGCGGCTGGAGATCTCCTGGAATTACAACTGATCTCCAGGTGACACAGATCCCAAACTGGTAATACTGCAAAGGGTTACCCTTCTATGCCACCCACAAACAGCCCATGTATGTGATGGTTGATTTTTACCTTTGTGTCCGCCTTCTTGCTGTTCTTTTGGCCTGTACAAGCTGTTACAATGAGATGGTGGCAACGCTTGTGTACAACACATGTGCAAACTGGAACACAAAAGGACAGAGAAGGTTTGCCGGAAGCCACGGAAAAGAACACCCGACAGCGATGTCCCCTCTAAGCTGTGGAGTCCTGTGAGCAAAAATTCTACTTCGTGCACTACCGGCGCGAAAGCTGTAAGCGAGCAATTTGGCTGCCGCATAAATCAGTGTGCTCAGAGGCCATCCTTCCTGAGCTAAGGCAAAAATATGTGAGCTGGAGGCTAAAACACTGTGAGCTGGCTCATACTAACTCAGCTTAGAGGGAACACTGCTCAACAATGAGGGGCTTTGTGCACATGGACAGGCATGTGTGTCTTCCCCAATGCTACTGTGGCGCCCGATACAGCACAGTGGCAACGTGGCTTCCACGTGTTAGGTTTCCGTGCATTTTCCTTGCCCCACTCCCCTGGCAGCAGCCTTCATCTCCCCAACCTGCACTATTAAGGATTTTTAGGATTCTTTTTTTAAAAAAAAAAAATTGGCAATTGAATGTATTTAGTCATACCACAATAATAATCGGTCCTCTGGGTCCATCGAATTCCTAGCTTCGATTTTCAAAAAGAAAGTCTGTAGTCCCTTTCACTGCGGAGATATGCCTTGCCCTTTATCTCTCAGCATTGGTGCCTTTCCCCTTATATCGTCGCATCAAAAGGGGCAAGAGACTTATTTATTTATTTATTTAAATGGAAGCTGGGAATCCAGAGAACCTGATACAGATTGTTAGAGCCAGGGCCGGCCTGTCCACTAGGCAGGCCTAGGTGGCTGCCTAGTGCATGGGCCGGCGAAGTGCGCCAGATTGGGCCCTCCCGCCCGCCCCTGCCTCCAGGGCGATTCGCATATCATCAAGCTGAGTAGCTTCTGACAGGTCTCCATCTTCTACATATTTCTCAGCCCTTCTTTTGTTTCTTTTTGGCCTAATGCCATCTAAACGAGCTGCCTTCACCCTAACTCTGGTAGGAGGGGGAGTATGCATTGTGTTAAAAAAAAGCGAGAGAGAGAGAGGATGTGGCAGACTACTGCAGTGTTAATTAGACCCTGAGTACGAATTGTGTTAGCATCAAGACAAATTCTAGTGATAGCCAATATAAAAACGTTCGTAAATCAGTCGCTATGCCAGACATAAAGCAATGTAATATAGAATTGACCACTAGAGGGGGCAAGACACATGTGGCACAGACACTTCCCCAACACACCAAGAAGCAGGGCTTTTTTTGATTTATATCCCGCCTTCCTGGCCGAAGCAGGCTCTTTTATAGAAAAAGCCCAGCAGGAACTCATTTGCATTTTAGGTCAGACCCTCTGACATCACCATTGTTTATCACAGGGGGTTTTTGTAGAAAAAGCCCAGCAGGAACTCATTTGCATATTAGGTCACACCCCTTGATGCCAAGCCAGCCAGAACTGCGTTCCTGTGCATTCCTGCTAAAAAAAAAAAAAAGCCCTGCCAAGAAGCAACAGGAGCTGAAAAGCAAGGAAAATGAGAATGCGGAGAAGCCCAAAATTTTGCGATTCCGAGGGCCTTTTTTGTAGCAGGAACTCCTTTGCCTATTAGGCCACACACCCCTGATGTAGCCAATCCCCCAGGAGCTTACAGGGCTCTTCTTACAGGGCCTACTGTAAGCTCCAGGAGGATTGGTTACAGCATGAGGGTGTGGCCTAATATGCAAAGCAGATCCTGCTCCCAAAAAAGCCCTGGCGATTCTTATTCATTTCTATGGGAGCTTGAACAGGGATAGACGACGACAAACTTGCAACATGCAATTTAATTGACAAAGAGAAGGCACTGTACCTTGACACTGGTATCCTTGCTTCCCAAACACACCCCTGGACAAGAGGAGAAACAGACAGCGTGTGAGTTTGATCAAATACAAAACAAGGCCCCATAGGGCTGCCAATCCCCAGGTAAGGACAGGGGATCCCCCAGTTTGAAGGCCCTCCCCCAACTGGGTCATCAGAAAGCGGCAGAGAGGAGGGAAATGTCTGAGAGCCAGTTTGGTGTAGTGGTGAAGTGCGCGGACTCTTATCTGGGAGAACCGGGTTTGATTCCCCTCCACTTGCAGCTGCTGAAATGGCCTTGGGTAAGCCATGGCTCTTGCAGGAGTTGTCCTTGCAAGGGCAGCTTCTGTGAGAGCCCTCTCAGCCCCACCCACCTCACAGGGTGTCTGCTGTGGAGGGAGAAGGTAAAGGAGATTGTAAGCTGCTCTGAGTCTCTGATTCAGAGAGAAGGGCGGGGTATAAATCTGCAATTCTTCTTCTTCTGTGCACTCAATTATTCCCTATGGAGACTGATTCTGATAGGATATAATGGAGAATTGATCCGCAAGTATCTGGGGTTTGGTGGGGGGCTGTTTTTTGAGGTAGAGGCACCAAATCTGCAGCATAGCATCCAATATCTCTCCTCAAAACACCCTCCAAGATTTAAAAGGATTGGATCAGGGGGGCCAAATCTATGAGCCCCAAAAGAAGGTGCCTCTATCCTTCATTATTTCCAGTGGAGGGCAGGCATTTAAAAGGTGTGCGGTCACTTCAAATGTGATGGCCGGAACTCCCCTTGAAGTTCAATGATGCTTGTCACACCCTAGCTCCTGGCTCCACCCCCAATGTAAGTAAGTAAGTAAGTAAGTAAAATTTTATTTGTATCCCGTCCTCCCCCACCAAGCAGGCTCAGGGCGGCTCCTATTTCTATGTCTCCTATTTCTACCCCCAAAGCCCCCAGATATTTCTTAAATTGGACATGGCAACCCAACACTCTCTCATCTTGATTATCTCCAGATTACAGAGATCAGTTCCCCTTAGGGTTGTCAATCCCCAGGTGGGGGCAGGGGATCCCCCGGTTTGGAGGCCCTCCCCCCACTTCAGGGTCATCAGAAAGCGGGGGGCAGGGAGGGAAATGTCTGCTGGGATCTCCATTTTTCCCTATGGAGACTGATTCCCATACGAAATAATGGAGAATTGATCTGCAGGTATCTGGGGCTCTGGGAGGCTGTTTTTTTAGGTAGATGCACCACATTTTCAGTAATGCATCCGGTGCCTCTCCCCAAAATACCCTCCAAGTTTCAAAAAAACTGGACCAAGGGGTCCAGTTCTATGAGCCCCAAAAGAAGGTGCCCCTATCCTTCATTATTTCCTATGGAAGGAAGGCATTTAAAAGGTGTGCGGTCTCTTTAAAAGTGATGGCCAGAACTCCCTTTGGAGTTCAATTACACTTGTCACAACCTTGCTCCTGGCTCCACCCCCAATGCCTCCTGGCTCCACCCCCAAAGTCTCCTGGCTCCATCCACAAAGTCCCTAGATACTTCTTGAATTGGACTTGGCAACCCTAGTTCCCCTAGGGAAAAATGGCAGCTTCCAAGAGTGAGCTCAATGGCATTCTTTCCCCATGGAGCCCCCTCTCCTCCCCAAATCCCACCCTCCGCAGAAACCACCCCCAAATCTGCTGGAATTTCCCAAGCCACAGCTGGCAAGCCCGGGTTGCCAACATGCCTGGAGAAAAATCTCCTGTCTCTTTAAGGGAGGTTTCATGTATGGAAATGGGCAGGAGGTAAATGACACCGTCTCATAATAACATGCCATTAAAGCACTTTGAAAGGAACAGGGTATTTATTTTTTTCTACAGGCAGTTGTCAACCTTACTAGTAATTGGGAAGAGGAGGAGGATTAACAAAAGGATTGCCTAATCAAAGGACAGCTGCCTGAATACTCTCACCCAGGCTCATCAGGGGTGGCCGATACAGCTAAGCAGGGTTGGCCCTGATTACATAAGAACATAAGAGAAGCCATGTTGGAGCAGGCCAATGGCCCATCCAGTCCAACACTCTGTGTCACATAAGAACATAAGAGAAGCCATGTTGGAGCAGGCCAATGGCCCATCCAGTCCAACACTCTGTGTCACATAAGAACATAAGAGAAGCCATGTTGGAGCAGGCCAATGGCCCATCCAGTCCAACACTCTGTGTCACATAAGAACATAAGAGAAGCCATGTTGGATCAGGCCAATGGCCCATCCAGTCCAACACTCTGTGTCACACAGTGGCCAAAACCCGGGCTCCATCATGAGGTCAACCAGCAGGGCCAGAACACCAGAAATCCCACTGTTGCCCCCCGAGCAGGGGTCGTTTTGTGGAAAAATAGCTGGTGAAGCTCATCCAGGGATTGTTATGCAGCTGCACCTACTATTCAATAGGCAAGGTGGGAAGGAGCAGTTGGAATCCTCAGAAAGTTTCAGGAGCTGTGCTCCTGTGAGCTCCTGCTGAATCTGAGGACTGCCCCCAAGCACCAAGAATACAGAGCATCACTGCCCCAGACATAAGAACTGAAGAGAAGTTGTGTTTGATCAGGCCAATGGCCCATCCAGTCCAACACTCTGTGTCACACCACAGGTGCCATCAGGAGGTCCACCAGTGGGGCCAGACCTCCAGAAGCCCTCCCACTGTTGCCCCCCCAAACACCAAGAATACAGAGCATCACTGTATCTGGGTTTGGGACCACTTTGCGACACAGAGTGTTGCACTGATTGGGCCATTGGCGTGATCCAACAGGGCTTCTCTTATGTTCTTATGAAACCCTTTGTCGCCTTGTACGCTGTACAGGGCTTTTTTTTGGAGCAGGAACACCTTTGCATATTAGGCCACACCTCCCTGATGTAGGCAATCTTCCAAGAGCTTACAGTAGGTCATGTAAGCTCTTGGAGGATTGGTTATAGAAGAGGGGTGTGGCTTAATATGCAAATGACCCTGTTCAGAAAAAAAGAACATGCTGTCAAGTCTCCTGATTGATGGTGATCCCACCCACAGGGCAATCCAGGCAAGAAAGGAGCAGAGGTGGCTTGCCATTGCCTTCCTCTGCAAAGCTACCATGGTCTTCCCTGGTGACCTCCCATCCAAGTACTGATCTTCACTGACCTTGCTCAGCTCCCAAGTTCGGATGAGCCAAGGCTGAGATGGGCTATTTGGGCTCCAGTGCAGGAAGCCAGTTTCAAATCTCCAGCGGTAGATGCAATTTCTGTGCCACTTCTCCCCCCCCTCCCCCAAAATAGGTTGGATAACTTGTATCAGAAGAAGAAGAAGAAGACGATGATATTGGATTTATACCCTGCCCTCCACTATGAATCTCAGAGCAGCTCACAATCTCCTTTATCTTCCTCCCCCACAACAAACACCCTGTAGAAGAAGAAGAAGATATTGGATTTATATCCCGCCCTCCACTCCGAAGTGTCTCAGAGCGGCTCACAATCTCCTTTACCTTCCTCCCCCACAACAGACACCCTGTGAGGTAGATGAAGATATTGGATTTATATCCCGCCCTCCACTCCAAAGAGTCTCAGAGCGGCTCACAATCTCCTTTCCCTTCCCCTCCCCCACAACAGACACCCTGTGAGGTAGATGAAGATATTGGATTTATATCCCGCCATCCACTCCGAAGAGTCTCAAAGCGGCTCACAATCTCCTTTCCCTTCCCCTCCCCCACAACAGACACCCTGTGAGGTAGATGGAGATATTGGATTTATATCCCGCCCTCCACTCCGAAGAGTCTCAGAGCGCCTCACAATCTCCTTTACCTTCCTCCCCCCACAACAGACACCCCGTGAGGTAGATGAAGATATTGGATTTATATCCCGCCCTCCACTCCGAAGAGTCTCAGAGCGCCTCACAATCTCCTTTACCTTCCTCCCCCCACAACAGACACCCTGTGAGGTAGATGAAGATATTGGATTTATATCCCGCCCTCCACTCCGAAGAGTCTCAGAGCGGCTCACAATCTCCTTTACCTTCCTCCCCCACAACAGACACCCTGTGAGGTGGGTGGGGCTGGAGAGGGCTCTCACAGCAGCTGCCCTTTCAAGGGCAACCTCTGCTAGAGCTATGGCTGACCCAAGGCCATGCTAGCAGGTGCAAGTGGAGGAGTGGGGAATCAAACCCGGTTCTCCCAGATAAGAGTCCACACACTTAACCACTACACCAAATTGGCTCTCTCTGTGAGGTGGGTGGGGCTGAGAGAGCTCTCCCAGAAGCTGCCCTTTCGCGGACAACTCTTCCAAGAGCTATCGCTGACCCAAGGCTATTCTGTATGCTTCAAGTCCGTGAGAAGTACAAAGAAGAAGACCGTCGATTCATACCCCAGCCTTCTCTCTGAATCTCAGTCTCAGAGCGGCTTACAATCTTCTTTATCTTTTCCCCCCACAACAGACACCCTGTGAGGTGGGTGGGGCCGAGAGAGCTCTCCCAGAAGCTGCTCTTTCAAGGACAACTCCTATGAGAGCTATGGCTGACCCGAGGCCATTCCAGCAGCTGCAAGTGGAGGAGTGGGGAATCAAACCCTGTTCTCCCAGATAAGTCTGTGCACTTAACCACTACACCAAACTGGCTCTCTTAGTGAAACTACCAAGGGTGATTTCCTATCGCAACCCAGGTGAACAGATGAAGCGCTTCCAGTAAGAATGGCAAAGAGTGTGGGAATCAGATAAGGCCCAAATAAAGGGATGAACGGAGATAACAACAGAGAAGAAGGCTTGTTATCTAAGCCAGTTCTTAAGCCGTCCTTACCAGATGAACTCCCGACAGTGCGAACAGTACGTGGGCTGCCGCAAATACGTAGCCATAAACTTGTGTCCGTTGACTTGGTGGACTCTCCTGCGCATGGCCCGCTGGCGTTTCCGGGTGAAGTTTTTGAAAAGCCTGTCTCGCTGGAGAGTTCCTGCAGAAATAAAGACATTTGTTTCTAAAGAGACAGTGAAGAAAAACCAGTCATCGAGAAGTCTGATGTTATTTCTTCTTAATTTTCAGATCCAGACAGTCCTCGAAAATCCCCCTATCGTCTCTTTCTCCTCTTCTCCATTCTCTCAGCTCCCATTCTTCTTTTTCCATCCAGAGTTCTTCTTTATATGAACTTCTTTGATACAAGTTGCTTCTATGTTTCCCCAGGCTTTCCTTAAACCAGGAAAAATACAAGAAAAGCCCCAGGGTAACCCCAGGCTGAAATACTTAACAACACTTAAAAGTATTAAACATGTATAATTGAGAACGATATGTGAAACAGCAAAGCCCACTCTAACGAGGGGAAATTCTACTTCCAAATAATACAACAAAGTAATACAATATAACACAGTGCAATAATCAATACAAAAGCAGGTTGCTCTTGAGAAGTAAATAACAAGCCTGTCCAAAAGTGTGGCTCAGCCAACAATGTTCTTTTCTGGCCACTTGAGACTTGACCACTTAAAGAAGCAAAGCTGTACTGGAGATCGATAATATCCGGTTTCGGGTAGCCTTAAATTTCAGCTTGCATAAATCACAGAGCAATGTCCCCGCTCCTGAAACACATTCTAAATGGGGGGGGAGGGATGTATTCTAGCTGTAGGGACGTCTATTGCCTTCCTCTGGATTGAAATACGGTCCTTCCATTCCTAGGCTCAGCGTCCTTTGTTGATTTCCTTAAACCAGGGCTGGCCGAACTTGCTTGGTCTAAGAGCCACACAGAATAAATGTCAGATGTTTGAGACATCAGGGAGGTATAAATGCCAAAGAGTCCACCTTTCAGAGCAGCCATTTTGTCCAGGCGAGCCAATCTCTGTCGCCTGGAGATCACTTGTAATCCCAGGAGATCTCCAACTACCACCCGGAAGCTTGGCAACTAAGCAAGGGAAACACAGCCAAGGTTGAGAAAAACGTAAGAGGCTGCGAGAAATTACTGTACAAAGAACAATTACCACTTGGGTAACACGGCTTAATACAAGAATTACACACTCTCCACAAACATTATATCCGTGCTTAATTGCACTCTGCAATATGCTGAGTGTTTATGTCCACGGCGCTTAAAGGAAAAACGCCGCAATCAACTTTTTAACAACAATACTTCTAAGAAAAATATGCCAGGTTTGCCAGCTTTAAACAGCAATTAAGCAATTAAGACTGTAAGCTGTCTGGAGTCCAGGTTAAAGGTCATAAGAACATAAGAGAAGCCATGTTGGATCAGGCCAATGGCCCCTCCAGTCCAACACTCTGTGTCACATAAGAACATAAGAGAAGCCATGTTGGATCAGGCCAATGGCCCCTCCTGTCCAACACTCTGTGTCACATAAGAACATAAGAGAAGCCATGTTGGATCAGGCCAGTGGCCCATCCAGTCCAACACTCTGTGTCACACATAAGAACATAAGAGAAGCCATCTTGGATCAGGCCAATTGCCCATCCCGTCCAACACTCTGTGTCACACATAAGAACATAAGAGAAGCCATGTTGGATCAGGCCAATGGCCCATCCAGTCCAACACTCTGTGTCACACATAAGAACATAAGAGAAGCCATGTTGGGTCAGGCCAATTGCCCATCCCGTCCAACACTCTGTGTCACACATAAGAACATAAGAGAAGCCATGTTGGATCAGGCCAAAGGTCCATCCAGTCCAACACTCTGTGTCACACATAAGAACATAAGAGAAGCCATGTTGGATCAGGCCAGTGGCCCATCCAGTCCAACACTCTGTGTCACACATAAGAACATAAGAGAAGCCATGTTGGATCAGGCCAGTGGCCCATCCAATCCAACACTCTGTGTCACACATAAGAACATAAGAGAAGCCATGTTGGATCAGGCCAGTGGCCCATCCAATCCAACACTCTGTGTCACACATAAGAACATAAGAGAAGCCATGTTGGATCAGGCCAAAGGTCCATCCAGTCCAACACTCTGTGTCACACATAAGAACATAAGAGAAGCCCTGTTGGATCAGGCCAATGGCCCATCCAGTCCAACACTCTGCATCACATAAGAACATAAGAGAAGCCATGTTGGATCAGGCCAATGGCCCATCCAGTCCAACACTCTGCGTCACATAAGAACATAAGAGAAGCCCTGTTGGATCAGGCCAATGGCCCATCCAGTCCAACACTCTGCATCACATAAGAACATAAGAGAAGCCATGTTGGATCAGGCCAATGGCCCCTCCAGTCCAACACTCTGGGTCACACATAAGAACATAAGAGAAGCCATGTTGGATCAGGCCAAAGGTCCATCCAGTCCAACACTCTGTGTCACACATAAGAACATAAGAGAAGCCCTGTTGGATCAGGCCACTGGCCCATCCAGTCCAACACTCTGGGTCATACATAAGCACATAAGAGAAGCCATGTTGGATCAGGCCAATGGCCCATCCAGTCCAACACTCTGGGTCACACGGTGGCCACAGTGGCCAATATATACGAATGATGCTTTGAACAAATCCCTTGCCTTAATAAACCACTTTTTGCTTTCTGTTGAATAAATGGACAGAGGTGCTTTCTGTCTCCCTCTCTCCGCATCCTTTGTGTGGGAGCACCATGAAAGCATCAATCAATTCAGCTGGGGAGGAAAAGTGACACCTATCAGGCACACAGTTATCTCCAGACATTTCTGTAATGCGTTGAAGAGAAACCCTGAGATTTTAACGTGTAGCTCCAAGTAGCGCAGCTCGAAATCTGGGCTACATGTCTGCATGGGTGAAGGCATGTATGCAGCTGGTGCAGTTCTAAAAGCTTTTCCTTGCTTACTTAATGTAGTTATTTAGAAATAATAAATATACAGTATTTACCCTGCGTTTGAGGTGGCGGAAGCTTTCCTGTCCGAATGATCTATGGCAGGGGTGTCAAACATCTGGCTCAGGGGCCGAATCAGGCCCCTGGAGGGCCCCTATCAGGCCCCCAAGCAACTGGCTGCCATCTCCTTCCTTCTCCCTCTCTCTTGCTTCCTTCTGCATCTCAGCTTGCTTCGCCAGCCTTGCTCAATCGCACAGGGGCTACAAAGCAAAGCCTCTATTTTCTCCATTGGCTGAGGCTCCTCCCTTGAGAAGGTGGGGGGGGAGGAAGAGCTTGCTTTGCCAGGCTTTCACAATTGCACAGCAGAGCTTCTGAGCCAAGCCTCTTTCCCTTCTATTGGCTGAGGCTCCTCCCCCTCCTGGTCCCCTGGGGAAGGAAGGAAAGAGTCAGAGCTCCCTTTCCCCAGTTCCCTGCATCCCATGGGAGAAATACAAAGAAAGCACCTTTAAGACCAATTAGTGCTAACGTTTTAAGTTTAAAAAAAAAAATCTTTGTGTTTGTCTGTGTCCTTCATAAAGTTTATATCTCTGCTACCTAATCTTAAATTGGTACACACACATGGCCAGCCCGACAAGGTCTCATTTATGTCAGATCCGGCCCTCCTAACAGATGAGTTGGACACCCCTGATCTATGGCATCGTAAGAACAGCACAAATAATCCTGTTTAGGATTGCCCTGTGAATCAGGAGAGTAGAGTTGCTGGGTAATGCATAATGACCAGTGTGAGGACTGTGGGTGAGGACAAAAAAGGAAATGACATAGATAAAATGATAGAGTTTCCAGCAATTCCTACAGCGACCTGTTTGGGGCTCTGGCCAGGAGCTTCAGGTTCACAGAAATCCAAGAAAACGCCCTGCAAGATCCAGGCTTGCTTATAAGGAGTTTCCTCCTCCCTCCTTCGCTGTAGCCTGCCCCCCCCCCCACACACACACAACCTCGCCACCTCCTCCTCCCATTTTCACCATTTTAAGGCTGTGGAAGGGGCCGTGAAGCACCTCCCAGGCCAACCACCCCCCCCACCCACCCGATCAGTTGATGGGTAGGAAAACCACCGCCGCAACAGCAGTGAGCAATGATGCCCTTTCCTCCCTCCCTTCCCCGGCCTTAAAATGGTGAAAACAGCAGGGAAGAGGAGGCACCATGGTGGGAGGGAGTCTGCATGGGGGGGGGGGGGTGAGGCTGCATGGCCCGTTTCAAACAGGTCACGGCCTGGTACCGGTCCCTGGCCCAGGGGTTGGGGACCCCCACCCTAAATGTTTTCTTTGACTCAGGAGTTTTCAAGAGAACATCAGAGAAGCCATGTTGGATCAGACCAATGACCCATCCAGTCTAACACTCTGTGTTAGGAGGTCCACAAGTGGGGCTAGAAGCCCTCCTACTGTGCCTCGCCCCAAGCACCAAGAATACTGCCCCAGTCAGAGAGTTCCATTTATACGCTGTGGCTAAGAGCCACTGATGGACATAAGAACAAAAGAGAAGCCATGTTGGATCAGGCCAATGGCCCATCCAGTCCAACACTCTGTGTCACACAGTGGCCACAAAAAAAACACCCAAGTGCCATCAGGAGGTCCACCAGTGGGGCCAGGACACTAGAAGCCCTCCCACTGTGCCCCCACAAACACCCAGAATACAGAGCATCACTGCCCCAGAGATTTCCAACAATATGCTGTGGCTAACAGCCACTGATGGACCTCTGCTCCATTTGTTGATCCAATCCCCTCTTGAAGCTGGCTATGCTTGCAGCCGCCGCCACCTCCTGCGGCAGTGAAATAGGACAAAATTTTGGGCATTCCTTGGCAATCTCCCTGTTTAGGGGAGGGGTTTCCCTCCCCCGGCCAGCTGGTCTGCAGTGGAGAGGAGCCCCCAGAACCAGGGGATCTCTGGGGTCTGGCAACCCTAAAGCCCACCGGGTGACCTTGGGCCCATCGCACACGCTCAGCCTGGTCTGCCTCACAGGACTGTGGTGGTGAGGAAATGGAGGAGGGGAGGAATAATGATCTAAGCCGGAGTGGCCAAACTGCGGCTCGGGAGCCCCGTGTGGCTCTTTCAGACATATTGTGTGGCTCTCAAAGCCCCCACTGCCCTGTTGGCTGGCTCGGAGAAGGCGTTTCTCTCTTTAAATCACTTCTCCAAGCCTTAGCTGATAGCTCAGAGGATGCATTTAAAGTTGCTTTCTTTCTCTTCCCTCCCTCCCCCTCCCGTATTTATTGTCCTTCCTTCCTTCCTAAAACAGTGAGAGCCAGTTTGGTGTAGTGGTTAAGTGGGTGGACTCTTATCTGGGAGAACCGGGTTTGATTCCCCACTTGCAGCTGCTGGAATGGCCTTGGGTCAGCCAGAACTCTGGCAGAGGTTGTCCTTGAAAGGGCAGCTGCTGTGAGTGCCCTCTCAGCCCCTTCCATCTCACAGGGTGTCTGCTGTGGAGGGAGAAGATATAGGAGATTGTAAGCCGCTCTGAGTCTCTGGTTCAGAGAGAAGGGTGGGGTATAAATCTGCAATTCTTCTTCTCCTTCCTTCCCTCAAAGATGCCTTGTGGCTCTCAAACATCTTACATTTATTCTATGTGGCTCGTATGTTATGTAAGTTTGGCTACCCCGGATCTAAGCCACTTTGAATCCCACCTGGGGAGAAAAGTGGGAAACAAATAAATGCAAATGTGTGTGTTTATTCTCTCTGTTCAGGCATTTGTGAGCTCTGCTAATCCTGTCTCGTCCGTATGAAAACTTGTCTGGACAAGACAGAAAAAGAGAGTTGTCACAGCTCTGTGGGAAGTGTCTTTTTGTAATCGAGATACGCCATGAAACCCATCTGATGCACAGAATGTTAATGGAAAAACTCCCTCTGACATGGTGGCATGTGAATTTTGATAGGGCGGTGGATATTTACCCTTGATTGTGGCGTTTAATTAGTCACTCTCCCCTGATCATCTGATGAATAACAGCAGGGCTTTTTTTGTAGCAAGGACTCCTTTGCATATTAGGCCACTCCCCCTCAATGTAGCCAATCTTCCATGAGCTTAGAGGGCTCTTCTTACAGGGCCTCCTGTAAGCTCCAGGAGGATTGGCTACATCAGGAGGGTGTGGCCTAATAGGCAAAGGAGGTCCTGCTAGAATTCCTTACAGGGCTCTTCTTACAGGGCCTCCTGTAAGCTCCAGGAGGATTGGCTACATCAGGGGTGTGTGGCCTAATATGCAAAGGAGTTCCTGCTACAAACCCCCCCCCTGGTTTTACAGATACCATAGATCAGCGCTCTTCAACTTTTTTGGCACCAGGGACCGGTTTTGGGGAAGACAGGTTTTCCACGGATCGGGGGGTGGCGTGTGATGATTTTGGGATGATACAATGGCATGCTTTCATTCTATTAGTTTGGTGTAGTGGTTAAGTGTGTAAAAATGGCTCTTCCCATAGAGTTTTTGCACCAACAACACAATACACTGGAAGTGATGTCATCATTTTTGCTAGGTTAGGACTCCCTGCATTGCCAGTAAGCCCCTCCCAGTTTCCAGGGGCGGGGTTAGGAACCCTAAGATTTAGTTATTCAGTTCTAGATTCCAGCTTGGTGTATGTATGGGACACTGCTTCTCAATCCCCTTGCAGTCATAGCCAAGCCAGTTTGGTGTAGTGGTTAAGAGCATGGACTCTAATCTCGGAGAGTCAGGATTAATTCCCCACTCCACCTTCACATGCAGTCAGCTGGGTGACCTTGGGCCAGTTCTGTTCTCTCAGTGCTCTCTCTGTCCCACCTACCTCACAGGGCATCTCCTCCTCTGCTAGTTCTCTTCTAGCAAGAAGCCGTTCACAGAAGGGAGCACTCAAAATCCCTGCGTTGCGGTTTGAAATGGTATAGTCTGTTGTGTTATCTGAGAATTCTAGCCAAGAGTGAAAGTCGTTTAAATGGTTCCGTCTCTCTTGGGGAGGGAGGGTCTCAAAGCAGGAAAGGGAAGGTATTGCTTCAGCTGCTTTCTTATGGGTCCTAGCCTGTTACTGGCTTATTTTTATCCCTGATTCAGGTGGCTCATTTTGCTTGCGGTGTTGTTTGGTCCTTAGGTCTCATCAGGACTGTGTTGCCACATCCAGGAGAATGCAATGGTGGAATACTGAGGCGGTGGAATGTTGAGGCAGTGGAATGTTGAGGCGGTGGAATGTTGAGGCAATGGAATAAATTTCACCACTTCAGACTGCTGGTAGTGGATTCCAACTCTGTCTATTTCTTCACGTTAAAAACTTCCAAGAAATTTGGGGTGGGAGGATGGGGAATAAGTCCAGCAGGAAGAAAAATCTCCACTCTTTACTTCCTGTGCTGGTTTTCTGTCTGTAAGATGTTTGTTTTCCCACCCCCAACAAAGAATAGCTTTTCCAAATTGCGATCCTTCACCTATAGTCCAAAGCGGGTGCCATTCAGTCTATCGCCTCCGCGTTCTGCTGCCTTATTCCGACCTCATTCTCCGGCATGCGTGAACCAGGCTTTCCTAGGCAATCCTTAACAGACTTGAAGTCCCTATGAAGTCCATTGCAGTCATTGGACTTAGATGGATATAACTCCGCTTAGGACCACCCTGTGTCCCTAGTTCTTCCAAGTGTGGGATTTCACATTCCCTCTGGCACTTATCACAGAGACTTTTAGCTGCCATTAGCATGTCTCGTAGTTTGATATCTAGGATATGTTTGTTTTTCTGAGGTAAAATTAGAGGGATGCTGCCAGAAAGTGGCTTTGTAGAGAAAAGAAGAAGAAGATATTGGATTTATATCCCGCCCTCCACTCCGAAGAGTCTCAGGGCGGCTCACAATCTCCTTCACCTTCCTCCCCCACAACAGACACCCTGTGAGGTAGATGAAGATATTGGATTTATATCCCGCCTTGCACTCTGAAGAGTCTCAGAGCGGCTCACAATCTCCTTCACCTTCCTCCCCCACAACAGACACCCTGTGAGGTGGGTGGGGCTGAGGGGGCTCTCCCAGCAGCTGCCCTTTCAAGGACAACCTCTGCCAGAGCTATGGCTGACCCAAGGCCATCCCAGCAGGTACAAGTGGAAGAGTGGGGAATCAAACCCGGTTCTCCCAGATAAGAGTCCGCACACTTAACCACTACACCAAACTGGTTTCAATACCAGTATATTTCTGACATAGAGTTGCCGGTCCCCAGTTGGGGGCAGGAGATCCCCCGGTTTGGAGGCCCTCCACCCACTTCAGGGTCATCAGAAAGCAGTGGTGGGGAGGGAAATGCCTGCTGGGCACTCCATTAGTCCCTATGGAGACCAATTCCTATAGAGAATAATGGAGAATTGATCCCCAGGTATCTGGGGCTCTAGAGGGGCTGTGTTTTGAAGTAGAGGCACCATATTTTTAGCATAGCATCCAGTGCCTCTCCCCCAAAATACTCTCCAAGTTTCAAAAAGATTGGACCAGGGTGTCCAATTCTATAAGCCCCAAAAGAAGGTGCCCCTATCCTTCATTCTGTCCTATGGAAGGAAAGCATTTAAAAGGTGTGTGGTCCCTTTAAATGTGATGGCCAGAACTCCCTTTGGAGTTCAGTAATGCTTGTCACAATCTTGCTTCCGGCTCCACCACAATGTCTCCTGGCTCCACCCCCAAAGTCCCCAGATATTTCTTGAATTGGGCTTGGCAACCCTATTTCTGAAAGAGCGGAATATATTTTCCAAGCTATATGAGTCTGATGCCTTAAAGACGCTTGTTGCATCAACAGAAAACTGCTTTCCCTAAATGCTGGAATCTTTAGTAGAAAGATCATTCTGTCTTAGAGGTAAAGTTGTAATCATGAGTTGCAGGGACATTTTTGTAGCAGGAACTCCTTTGCATATTAGGCCACACCCCTTCTGTAGGCAATCCTGCTGGAGCTTACAGTAGGCCCTGTAAGAAGAGCCGTGTAAGCCAGGGGTGGCCAATGGTAGTTCTCCAGATGTTTTTTGCCAACAACTCCCATCAGCCCCAGCCATTTGCCATGCTGGCTGGGGCTGATGGGGGTTGTAGGCAAAAAAACATCTGGAGAGCTACCTTTGGCCACCCCTGCTTAAGCTCCAGGAGGATTGGCTATATCAGGGGGGTGTAGCCTAATATGCAAAGGAGTTCCTGCTACAAAAAAAGCCCTGGCAAAAACTCTATGGTAGAAGCCATTTTTATTGTACAGCTTTTGCCCATATGCCAGACCATTGATCCAACTTCATGAGGAAGAGGAGGAGGAGGAATCTGAGAGACATCTCCCTCATGACTGGATAACCTACATGCAAGTTAAGACAAGAAAGAAAAGTGGGAATGGATGGGGAGAGACAGAGCTTTTTTTTAGCAGGAACTCACAGGAATGCAGTTCCGGCTGGTTTGGCATCAGGGGTGTGGCTTAATATGCAAATGAGTTCCTGCAGAGCTTTTTCTACAAAAAAAGCCCTGTGCAAAACAATGGCGATGTCAGGGGTGTGGCCTAATATGTAAATGAATTCCTGCTGGGCTTTTTTGTAGAAAAAAGCCCTGTGTAAAACAATGGTGATGTCAGGGGTGTGGCCTAATATGCAAATGAGTTCCCGCTGAACTTTTTTGTAGGAAAAAGCCCTGTGTAAAACAATGGTGATGTCAGGGGTGTGGCCTAATATGTAAATGAATTCCTGCTGGGCTTTTTTGTAGGAAAAACCCTGCGCAAAACAATGGTGATGCTGGGTGTGGCCTAATGTGCAAATGAGTTCCTGCTGGGTTTTTTTGTGGGGAAAAGAGCCCTGTGCAAAGCAATAGTGATGCCAGGGGTGTGGCCTAATATGCAAATGAGTTCCTGCTGGGCTTTTTTGAGGGAAAAAGTCCTGTGCGAAGCAATAGTGATGTCAGGGGTGTGGCCTAAAATGCAAGTGAGTTCCTGCTGGGCTTTTTCTTTAAAAAAAAGAAGCTCTGGGGAGAGAGATGTCATTTGAGGATCATTCCTGCCCGTTCCCATTCAGTGGATTTCCAGGCGTGACTTGGAAAGAGTCACCCGGCTCTTTCTTTTTAAAGCAGATGGGTTTGCAAACTAGTCATCCATTGAAATGAGGCCGGAGAGTCTGTAAAAGTGTCCACTGACACAAAGTCTCATTGTGGAAAGGGGAAGCGTGGCCAGGGTGGCTTAAGAATAGCCCTTCTGAAGAAGACGGAAGGACTTAATGAGGGGGGAATAAAAACCCTCACTCAGCCCGATCATAGGAGTCTGGCGAGTCCTGTGAGTTCTAAGGAAAATACGCAGGAAGGATGATATTCACAAGGCTTCAGAGACTCAGACTGATGAGACAAAAATCATGTGGGTGTCAAGCAGGGTTGCCAGTCCCCAGGTGAGGGCAGGGGATCCCCCAATTTGGAGGCCCTCCCCCCACTTCAGGGTCATCGGAAAGCGGGAGGGGGAGGGAAATGTCTGCTGGGCACTCCATTATTCCCTGTGGAGACTATTATTCCCTTTGGAGTTCAATCGTGCTTGTCACGATCTTGCTCCTGGATCCACCCCCAAAGTCCCCAGATGTTTCTTGAACTGGACTTGGCAATCTTACCGATGAGACAAATATCATGTGGATGTCAAGCAGGGCTTTTCTCGTAGCAGGAACTCCTTTGCGTATTAGGCCACACACCCTGATGTAGCCAATCATCCAAGAGCTTGCCAGGCTCTTCATGCAGGGCCTACTGTAAGCTCCAGGAGGATTGGCTACATCAAGAGGGTGTGGCCTAATATGCAAAGGAGCTTCTGCGACAAAAAAGAAAAGCCCGGGCGTCAAGGAATCCCAGGCTAAACGTCATAGGTTCCAAGTGCTATTGTACACAAACGAGCGGACGTTTCTTCAGTTTTATATTTTTAAAAAAGGGTTTATATAGCTGGTTTAATTTCAAGCAAAACAAACTTTCAAACTGCAAGCAGGACGTTCAACTCAGAATCGTACAGCAGGGAAACAAGAAAACTAACTTTAACTATCGAACGCTTTCCGGGACATTCTTCTCTGCTCACCTATGGAGCTCTCTGGGGGGGCTTGGGCCGGCCACATTCTCTCGCCCTAATCCGCCTCACAGGGAGGTTGTGAGGATATAATGGGATAATCCCTTTTAGGCTGCCGTGAGAGCCTTTGGCGGAAGATCAAGCGTGATTTAGTATTAGTAGCGATAATCTAATTGTTTAGAATACCGGAATTAAGCTTTTGAGTGATACTGAAGACCCGGTGATTTTTGTGGGATATGTGTTCCCACATTATGTGTGGGAAAACGTATTTGTTCTTTTGAGGCTGGTGTATAGGGTTGCCAAGTCTGCATTGGAAAGTACCTGGAGACTTTGGGGATGGATGGATCTAGGAGAGGGTGGGGTTTGAGGAAGGGGCCTCAACAGCGAGGGACTTGCCTAGACCCTATTAGCCACAGTGTATATATATGTGTGGGGTGGGGGGTGGGGGGGTGTATGTATGTATGTATGTATATGTGTGTGTGTGTGTGTATACACACACACATATACTGGTCACTGTGTGACACAGAGTGTTGGAGTGGATGGGCCATTGGCCTGATCCAACATGGCTTCTCTTATGTTCTTATGTGACACAGAGTGTTGGACTGGATGGGCCACTGGCCTGATCCAACATGGCTTCTCTTATGTTCTTATGTGACACAGAGTGTTGGACAGGATGGGCCACTGGCCTGATCCAACATGGCTTCTCTTATGTTCTTATGTGTGACACAGAATGTTGGACTGGATGGGCCATTGGCCTGATCCAACATGGCTTCTCTTATGTTCTTATGAGACACAGAGTGTTGGACTGGATGGGCCATTGGCCTGATCCAACATGGCTTCTCTTATGTTCTTATGTGACACAGAGTGTTGGACTGGATGGGCCACTGGCCTGATCCAACCTGGCTTCTCTTATGTTCTTATGAGACACAGAGTGTTGGACTGGGGGGCCATTGGCCTGATCCAACATGGCTTCTCTTATGTTCTTATGTGTGACACAGAGTGTTGGACTGGATAGGCCATTGTCCTGATCCAAGATGGCTTCTCTTATGTTCGTCTGGCAGCCACTGATTTTTCGCCAGACGAAATCGAAACGTTGCCTCTGGATGCAGCTATATAAATTACAAAGCAATGAAGTACTGTATGAAAAGTGAGCTGCTGGGGACTTTAGTGTCTGTGTGCGTACATGGGTGTGTGCATGCAAGTAAAGTGCCATCGAGTACCAGCTAACCTACGCCGACCCCCAGCTTTCAAGCCAAATGAGAAGCAGAGACGGTTGGCCGTTCCCTCCCCTGCAGAGCCTTCCTTGGCGGTTTTGACGGAGACATATGATTGCTCTCTTTTGAAGTGTTTGAAAGGCTGTCGCTTAGCGGAGGGCAGCGAGCTGTTCCTGTTGGCAGTGTGAAAGGACTTGCAATCATGGGTTTAAATTATGGGCAGAAAGGTACCAGCTGGATACTGGGGGGTGGGGGGCAGGGAAAAACACAGTAAAAGAAGTTTAATTGAGCAATGGAATGGGCTGCTTAGGGAGGTGGTCGTGAGCTTCCTCTTGCTGGCAGTCATCAAGCAGTAGCTGGAAGAATACTTGTCAAGTGTTTTTTTGGCCACTGTGTGACACAGAGTGTTGGACTGGGTGGGCCATTGGCCTGATCCAACATGGCTTCTCTTATGTTCAAGGATGCTTTAGGCCAGGGGTGTCAAACATGTGGCCCAAGGGCTGGATCAGGTCCCCAGAGGTCTCCTATCAGGCCCGCGAGCATCTCACTGTCATCTGCTTCCTTCTCTCTCTGTTGCTTCCTTCTGCATCACAGCTTGCTTTGCCAGGCTTGCTCAATCACACAAGAGCTACAGAGCGAAACTTGTGTTTTCTTTGTTGGTTGGCCAGCACATCAAGCAACATGTACAAAAAGCTCACAATGCCCAGCCATTTCAAGTTTTCATCTGGGTGTTAGCTCAAAGCATTGACCATGAGATTTCTGCAATGAATGTCAATAAATCAAAGGTAGGATTCCGACTAACAGATACACACCTGAACAGCCTACTCAAGATTGTTACAGCACAGACATTGTCTCCAGATTTTGACGCAATATTTCAGAGCGAGAGGTGTCAGTTATCAGAAACTGTTAAATAAACAATATATTGCAAGAGTGCTAATCTTTTAAGCATGTTTTATTTAAAGTTGCTTTAAAATATTTAATTGTGTTTGTCTGCGTCCTTTATAAAGCCGCCCTGAGCCACTTGGTGGGAAGGGCAGGATATAAATCATAAAAAAAAAAAAAAAGTTTATATCTCTGCTACCTGGCATTACATTTTGTGACAAGCATGGCCCAGCCAGAGAAGGTCTCATTTATGTCAGATCTGGCCTTCATAACAAAGGAGTTTGACACCCCTGTACTAGAGCAACCCTTTAATTGCGATTGTCTGTGTCCTTATAAAGTTTAAATATCTACTACCTGGCATTACATTTTATGACACACACAGCCCGGCCTGATAAGGTCTCATATGTGTCAGATCCGGCCGTCGTAACAAATGAGTTTGATACCTCTGCTCTAGGTTAATCCTGCATTGAGCAGGGGGTTGGACTAGATGGCCTCTATGGCCCCTTCCAAGCCTGCGATCCTAAGCACCGACCCTGCTTAGCTTCCAAAGTAGGACGAGATCAGGCTATACCACAGTGCCTTCCCTCCCGGTGACTTTATTAGGTATATGCAGAAAAAGAGAGAGCGAGACAAAGAAATTGTATTTCCTCCTCTTTTACTCAATCTGAGAGGTGATATGATCACCATCTTCAAGTACTTGAAGGGCTGTCATATAGAGGAGGGTGTGGAATTGTTTTCTGTGGCCCCAGAAGGTAGGACCAGAACCAATAGGGTTGAAATTAAATCAAAAGAGTTTCTGGCTCAACATTAGGAAGAACTTCCTGACTATTAGAGCGGTTCCTCAGTGGAACAGGCTTCCTTGGGAGGTGGTGGGCTCTCCTTCCTTGGAGGTTTTTAAACAGAGGCTAGAGGGCCATCTGACAGCAATGAAGATCCTGTGAATTTAGGGCGAGGTATTTGTGAGTTTAGAGTGGTTCCTCAGTGGAACAGGCTTCCTCAGGAGGTGGTGAGCTCTCCTTCCTTGGAGGTTCTTAAACAGAGGCTGAATGGCCATCTGGCAGCAATGAGGATCCTGTGAATTTAGGGGGAGGTGTTTGTGAGTTTAGAGCGGTTCCTCAGTGGAACAGGCTTCCTCGGGAGGTGGTGAGCTCTCCTTCCTTGGAGGTTCTTAAACAGAGGCTAAATGGCCATCTGGCAGCAATGAGGATCCTGTGAATTTAGGGAGAGGTGTTTGTGAGTTTCCTGCATTGTGCAGGGGGTTGGACTAGATGACCCTGGAGGTCTCTTCCAACTCTATGATTCTGTGATTCTATGATTCACCAATTAGACAAGGCATTTCATCCGATCCAAACTTAACCCCAGGTACCATTCACAAATGCCAAGTCATGGCCGTGCTGAATATTCATATGACATTTCCTTCAAGAGCCCAGGGGAAACTGTAAGAAGCTGCCAATCTCTGCCTAGATCTCGCAGATCTTTTCCCAGCTCTCTTTTCAGTATCCCCAAAACGAAAGAGCCTGCAGCAATGCACAGACGACAGCTCATTAGCGCCATTAGCTGGAAACGTAGTAGGGTTGCCAAGTCCAGTTCAAGAAATATCTGGGGACTTTGGGGATGGAGCCAGGAGACTTTGGGGGTGGAGCCAGGAGACATTGGGGTGGAGCCAGGAGACATTGGGGGTGGAGCCAGGAGACATTGGGGTGGAGCCAGGAGCAAGGCTGCGACAAATATTACTAAATTCCAAAGGGAGTTCTGGCCATCACATTTAAAGGGACCGCCCACCTTTTAAATGCCTTCCCATGGAAATAATGAATAATAGGGACACCTTCTTTGGGGGCTCATAGAATTGGACCCCCTAGTCCAATCCTTTTGAAACTTATAGGGTGCTTTGAGAAAAGGCACCAGATGCTATGCTGTGAATTTGGTGCCTCTTCCTCAAAAAAAAAAAAGCCAGCCCCAGATACCCATGGATCAATTCTCCATTATACCCCATGGGAATTGGTCTCCATAGAGAATAATGGAGTGCCCAGCAGACATGTCCCCTCCCCGCTTTCTGATGACCCTGAAGTGGAAGGAGGGCCTCTAAACTGGAGGATCCCCTGCCCCCACCTGGGGATTGAGCAACCAACAAAGAGCTACGCAGATAATGGAGAAGGAAAAAAGGTAAGGTACCTCCACGAAAACCAGCCTCAGACTTATATACAATTAATATTCATTCATAAATATTGCAAAAATTTAAATGATTTATCACAAAATACGCACACAGTGCAAATACAAAGGAACATACACCTACACCCAAAACCACTCACAAACAAATAAATGTCCAGTGTTTCTCAAATGCAAGGTGCAGGTAGAAGTTCCAAAGAAGAAGTTTTGTATGGAGAACACACACACACACACACACATATATATATATATGCTGTGGCTAGTAGCCCCTGATGGACCTCTGCTCCATATTTTTATCCAATCCCCTCTTGAAGCTGGCTATGCTTGTAGCCGCCGCCACCCGCTGCGGCAGTGAATTCCACATGTTAATCATCCTTTGCATGAAGAAGTGCTTTGAAACCTTGCAGCTGAGAAACATTGGCATTTATTTGTTTGTGAGTGGTTTTGGGGGTAGGTGTATGTTCCTTTGTATTTGTACTGCATGCGTACTTTGTGATCAATCATTTAAAGTTTTGCAATAGATATGAATGAATACTATTTGTATATAAGTCTGAGGCTGGTTTTCGCAGAGGTGCTTTACCTTTTCCCCTGTCCCACCTGGGGAATGGCCGCCCTACCCCAAGCCTCCTCTAGAACACCCAGATTCTCCTCAGGGAACCGGACTCCCAAACAGGCCCTGCCCAAGATAGCACAGCTGCATATTTCACACTGATTAATGGCCATTCCTACCTGACACAGAGGCCAAGAATGTGCCACAGGTTTCTCTGGTTGCCGGGCTCTTTATCTCTTCTTCCCTCTCCTACCTCGCCTCCTACACACCAGAGGAAGGGCAAGAGCAGCCGCTCCCCCCCAGTCCACTTTCGTATTTAGATCAAATCCATTTGGGATTCATTTCCATAATATTCACGTAGGAGTGATTTTTTTTTCCCCTTTATGGCACAAGATACATCTGCATGTTTCTATAGCAATGTTCTGGGTGTCTGCAAACACACAAGTCTGTCCCACTTTCTGAATTGTTTGGCAGGAAAGGGTGGGCTGTTACCAGGGCCTTTTTGTGTGTCTGTGTAGTACGAACTGCTTTGCATATTAGGCCACCCCCCCCCCCCCAATGTAGCTAGGGTTGCCAAGTCCTTCTTCACCCAAAGGGTGATTAACATGTGGAATTCACGGCCACAGGAGGTGGGGGCAGCTACAAGCATAGCCAGCTTCAAGAGGGGCTTAGATAAAAATATGGAGCAGAGGTCCATCAGTGGCTATTAGCCACAGTGTGTGTGTGTGTGTGTATGTGTGTTGGCCACTGTGTGATACAGAGTGTTGGACTGGATGGGCCATTGGCCTGATCCAACATGGCTTCTTTTGTTCTTAAATATCTGGCGACTTTGGGGGTGCAGCCAGGAAACTTTGGGGGTGGACTTGGCAGCTCAGGTATGCCAGACAGTTCAATTAAAAACCTTTAACGGCACAGCATAAGATACAGAAAAAGATATGGATAGACAAGATAAGAAAGAATTGAACTTAGAAAATCAAGCACAGCCAGAGTTGTGTTGGAGAATGGTGGCCATTGAATAAACTCCCTGACATACCTGTGGCCACCCTAGAATGTTTGAGAACTGAAACCTTGCTAGATCAACATTGTATTTCTAAAGATTTATGTATATCCCTTATGAATGTGATTTTTTTCCGGGAACACTCCTGCCCTTGCACTAATCATCCACTTCATTTCAGACCTATTTGCATACCTAGAAACCAAATCAAATCCCTTCAGCTGAAGTTCATCTTTATGTTTTTCAAAGTATATTTCTGCTCTTTGGAGAGAGTTCCGGAGGGCAGTTATGCCGGTCTGCAGGAAAACAGTTCGGCTTGAGTCCAGGAACACCTTAGAGACCAAGAGTTTCAAGGTAAGAAGCTTTCGAGAATCAAAGCTCCCAGAGCCAGCTATGACTTTCAAAAGCTTCTACCCTGGAACTTTTCCTGGTCTCTGAGCAGTGTTGACCCTAGACTGGCTGGCACCCTAGACAATGCTAACTTCTGGTGCCCCCTCCTTCCCCACATGGATAACGTCACCGAGTCACATTGGGGGTGCCCTACTCAGCGCCACCTAGTTGCCAATCTCCAGGTGGGAGCAGGGGATCCCCCAGTTTGCTGACCCTCCCCCCGCTTCAGGGTCATCAGAAAGCGGGGGGGAGGGGAAGGGAATTTCTGCTGGGCACTCCATTATTCCCTATGGAGACCAATTCCCATAGGGTGTAATGGAGAATTGATCTTTGGTATCTGGGGCTCCGGAGGGGCTGCTTTTTGAGGTAGAGGTACCGAAATTTCAGCATAGCATCCAGTGCCTCTCTTCAAATCACTTACCAAGTTTCAAAAAAGATAGGGCCAGATCAGTTCTATGAGCCCCCAAGGAAACCCCTACCCCTTCATTATTTCCTATGGAGAGAAGGCATTGAAAGGGAGCGCGGTCCCTTTAGAAGAAGAAGAAGAAGATATTGGATTTATATCCCGCCCTCCGCTCCGAAGAGTCTCAGAGCGGCTCACAATCTCCTTTACCTTCTAGGCTTCCCAATCCCCAGGTCCCAGAGGGGGATCCCCCGGTTTTACAGGCTTCCCCCCTCCCCCAGCCAGCTGGCCGGCGGGGGAAGCCCCACCCCCAGAGCCATCATGCACCTCCATGAACGATTCCCATAGGGAATGATGAGGAATTGATCCACGGGTATCGGGGGCTCTGGGGGGGCTGTTTTTTGAGATAGAGGCACCAAACTTTCAGTATAGCATCTAGTGCCTCTCCCCAAAATACCTCCCAAGTTTCAAAAAGATTGGACCAGGGGGTCCAATTCTATGAGCCCCAAAAGAAGGTGCCCCTATCCTTCATTATTTCCTATGGGAGGAAGGCATTTAAAAAATTGTGCAGTCCCTTTAAATGTGATGGCCAGAACTCCCTTTGGGGTTCAATTATGCTTGTCACACCCTTGCTCTCGGCTCTGCCCCCAATGTCTCCTGGCTCCACTCCCAAAGACTCCTGGCTCCACCCCCAAAGTCCCCAGATATTTCTTAAATTGGACTTGGCAACCCTATTTACCTCCCCCTCCCCCACAACAGACACCCTGTGAGGTAAATGAAGATATTGGATTTATATCCCGCCCTCCACTCCGAAGAGTCTCAGAGCGGCTCACAATCTCCTTTACCTTCCTCCCCCACAACAGACACCCTGTGAGGTGGGTGGGGCTGGAGAGGGCTCTCCCAGCAGCTGCCCTTTCAAGGACAACCTCTGCCAGAGCTCTGGCTGACCCAAGGCCATGCTAGCAGGTGCAAGTGGAGGAGTGGGGAATCAAACCCGGTTCTCCCAGATAAGAGTCCGCACACTTAACCACTACACGAAACCGGCTCTCCTTTAAATGTGATGGCCAGAATTCCTTTTGGAGTTCAATCATGCTTGTCACACCCTTGCTCCTGGCTCCACCCCCGAAGTCCCCAGATATTTCTTGAGTTAGACTTGGCAACCCAGAGCCCCAAGAACACCAGCGCCCAAGACAACTGCCTAGTTTGCCTAGCGGCAGGGCTGGCCCCATCTCTGAGGTGCTCCTGAACTCGAACCTGAGTGTTCTACAGGTTGGAATTCATTTGGCTATCATGCCAGCTATTCTGAGATCCCTTCAAATAATAAAATCTAACGGTGTCCCTGAGCTCTGCAAAGTAATGGAGGGGTAGGCCTTGTGTTTTCAGTTTATAAGTCACACAGAGTACCTTGCAGAAGGGAGGACATAAATCAGGAAATAAAAATAATCCCAAGAGGGTAGCCACCTGGTTCTGCTGCCGTAAAATTCAACTTCAATCCAGAGGTATCTTACAGACTGGCACAATTTGTTCCGGCGGCAGCTTGGATAAAGTTAGGGTTGCCAGTCCCCAGGTGAGGGCAGGGGATCCCCTGGTTTGGAGGCCCTCCCCCTGCTTCAGGGTCATCAGAAGGTGGGGAGGGGGAGGGAAATGTCTGCTGGGCACTCCATTCTTCCCTAGGGAGACTGATTCCCATAGGGTATAATGGAAAATTGATCTGCAGGTATCTGGGGCTCTGGGGGGCTGTTTCTTGAGGTAGAGGCACCAAATTTTCAGCATAGCATCCGGTGCCTCTTCCCAAAATACCCTCCAAGTTTCAAAAAGATTGGACCAGGTGGTCCAATTCTACGAGCCCCCAAAAGAAAGTGCCCCTATCCTTTATTATTTCCAATGGAGGGAAGGCATTTTAAAGGTGCGCAGTCCCTTTAAATGTGATGGCCTGAACTCCTTTTGGAGTTCAATTATGGTAGTCACACCCTTGCTCCTGGCTCCACCCCAATGTCTCCTGGCTCCACCCCCAAAGTCCCAAGATGTTTCTTGAATTGGAACTTGGCAACCCTAGATGAAGTTACCAGCTCTAGCGTTACCAGCTCTAGGTCGGGAAATACTTGGAGATTTTGAACACTGAGTCCTTACTTGAGCTTTTAAAATGGGCTCCATTTGATTCTCATAAACGGTCCTGGGGTAAGTTAATGAGAAGAAGCCGATGAGTCTTAATCAGAGCCTGGTCCTTATGGATGTCCAAGGTTGCCAACTCTGGGTTGGGAAATACCTGGAGATTATGGGGGTGGAGCCTCAGGAGGCGGGGTTTGGGAAGGGGAGGGACCTCAGCAGGATGCAATGCTACAGAGTCCACCAGTGGTGGAATTCTAGCAGGAGCTCATTTGCATATTAGACCACTCACCCCTGATATAACCAATCCCCCAGGAGCTTACAAGGCTCTTTTTTGTAAGCTCTTGGAGGACTGGCTACATCAGAAGTGTGTGGCCTAATATGCAAAGGAGCTCCTGCTAGAATTCCACCCCGGAGTCCACCCGCCAAAGCAGCCATTTCTCCAGGTGCTACTGAACTCTTGTTCGTTTCTACTGCTACAGGGAGACCAACAAAGCAACCCATCTTGGAAGAAGAAAAGCTCCTACCCGGCCACAAATTTTGTTAGCTTTTAAGGTTCTACTGGACCCTTGCTCTTTTCTTCTGCTTCAGACAAACATGGCTACCCACCTTCGTTTAAACCAGTTTGGCCAAACTTGCTTAATGTAAGAGCCTCATGGAATAAACATCAGATGTTTGAGGGATGCAAGACATGATTGTCAGATGTTTGAGAGCCTCGAGACAAGAAGGGAGGGAGGGAGGAAAGCAAATAGATGGGGGAAGGAGGATGGAGCAAGAGGTGGAAAGAAAGCAACTTTAACTTTAAATGCATTCTCCAGGCCATTGGCTGGCTTGGAGAAATGATTTAAAAAGAGAATGACCTTCTGGAGTCTGGAGACCAAGTCCTATGAAGAAAGATTGAAGTAGCTGGGCATGTTTAGCCTGGAGAGGAGGCAGCTGAGAGGTAATATGGGTCGCCCGCGGAGCCAAATGGACCCGGAACGGTTCCAGATGGCTCTTCGGGACCCCTGGCCCTCTGGCGATTCCCTCGATGGCCTGATTGAGACCTGGAATAGCCGGCTTTCTAGGGCCATTGAGGAGATCGCACCTCGGCGCCCTCTGCGACCTCGGACTAAGCTGGCTCCGTGGTATACCCCGGAATTACGCCAGCTGAAACAAGGCCTTAGACTGAAACAAGGCCTAGAGAGGCAATGGCGGCGTACTCGTGACGAAGCGACTAGAACATCTTATAGGAAGTTTATGAAGTCCTATGAGATGGCAATCAAGACCGCAAAGAAAACATACTTTGCGGCTAAGATTGCATCTGCAAATTCGCGCCCGGCCCAATTATTTAGAATAATTCGGAACCTTACTACGTTGCCACAGGGCGACTCAAAAGCTAAGGAATTGGAGATTGGCTGCGAGGCTTTTGCGAAATTTTTTGCTGATAAGGCCCAATCGCTCCGCCACGACTGCCCTGCCAATTTAGATGCAGTAAGTGAACTCGAGGCCCAATGCGTGTCTTCTGATTTAACCCTGGACTGCTTCGACCCGCTCAGCTTGGAGGAGGTCGACAGAATTCTTGGCACTGCACGATCCACAACTTGTGATCTGGACCCATGCCCCTCCTGGCCAATTAAGGCCTGCCAGGAGGAATTACGATATCCTATACGGGATATTATAAATCGATCCCTTTCAGAGGGCGCCTTTCCAACACCCCTGAAAGAGGCACTGGTCCGCCCTCTCCTGAAAAAAGCTTCATCAGACCCGGCCGAATTGGCACACTATCGACCGGTCTCAAATTTGCCCTTTTTGGGCAAAATTATTGAGAGGGCTGTGGCGTTGCAGTTACAGGACTTTTTGGAGGACGCTTCCACCTTAGACCCATGTCAGTCCGGCTTCCGCCCGGGCCATGGGACGGAGACAGTCTTGGTCGCCCTCATGGATGACCTCCGACGACAACTGGATCGAGGCGGCTCGGCAGTATTGCTGCTGCTAGACCTATCGGCTGCGTTCGATATGGTCGACCATCGGCTGCTGACCCGCCGCCTCGCCGATGCAGGAATTCGGGGGCTAGCCCTACAATGGCTCTCCTCCTTCCTGGAAGGTCAGGGACAAAGGGTGGCAATTGGGGGGGAGCTGTCTCAGAGACACCCACTTCATTGTGGGGTGCCTCAGGGAGCAGTTCTCTCCCCTATGTTGTTTAACATCTTTATGCGCCCCCTTGCCCAGATTGTACGGAGGTATGGGCTGGGTTGCCATCAGTATGCAGATGACACCCAGCTCTATCTATTGATGGACGGCCGGGCTGGCGATGTCCCAATAAACCTGGACCGGGCGTTGCAAGCCGTGGCTGACTGGCTCAGGCTGAGTGGGCTGAAGTTGAATCCAGCGAAGACTGAGGTCCTTTGCATGGGCCATGGCGGACCGGGAGGGGAGATTACGCTACCGGCTTTTGACGGTGCGCCACTGATACCAGTGCGCAAAGTCAAGAGCCTGGGAGTGCTACTGGAATCCTCCTTGTCAATGGAGGCCCAGATAGCTGCCACTGCTAGATCCGCCTTCTTTCACCTCAAGAGGGCGAGGCAGTTGGCTCCCTTCTTGGAGCGCAGCGACCTCGCAACTGTGATCCACGCAACGGTCACCTCGAGACTAGACTACTGCAATGCCCTCTACATGGGGCTGCCCTTATACCGAACACGGAAACTCCAGGTAGTCCAGAACGCGGCGGCCAGGCTGCTATTGGGACTACCACGGTGGGAACATGTGCGGCCTGGGCTGCGGGATCTGCATTGGCTGCCGGTTGTGTACCGTGTTCGCTATAGAGTGCTGGTCATTACCTTTAAAGCCCTATATGGCCGAGGACCTGCCTACCTAAGGGACCGCCTCTCCCCATATGTTCCCCAGAGAGCACTGAGATCTAGCTCTCAAAATCTTTTAATAATCCCTGGGCCAAGAGAGGCTCGATTGAAGACAACCAGGGAGCAAGCCTTCTCAGCAATGGCCCCTCGATGGTGGAATCATCTACCAGAGATGGTACGAGCCCTGCGGGACTTGAATCAATTCCGCAGGGCTTGCAAAACATTTCTTTTCCAGCTTGCCTTCGAAACAGAACCTAGCTAAACTGATGTGTGGCCACCCAGCCATCTTGTGGCCACCCAGCCATCTTGTGGATATTATGACCCATAGTAATTTAGCACCTATTTTATCTATTTTAATTAACTTATTTATTATGTAATTGATTATTTAAAATTGTTGTTGTATTGTATTGTTTTATTGAACCATGGAATTCCATGCCTGTGAGCCGCCCTGAGCCCGCCTTTGGCGGGGGAGGGCGGGATATAAGAATAAAATTATTATTATTATTATTATTATTATTATTATTATTATTATTATTATTATTATTATTATTATTATTATTATTATTATTATTATTATTATTATTATCACCATCTTTAAGTACTTGAAGGGCTGTCATACAGAGGAGTGTGTGGAATTGTTTTCTGTGGCCCCAGAAAGTCAGACCAGAACCAATGGGTTGAAATTAAATCAAAAGAGTTTCTGGCTCAACATTAGAAAGAACTTCCTGACCGTTAGAGCAGTTCCTCAGTGGAACAGGCTTCCTCGGGAGGTGGTGGGCTCTCCTTCCTTGGAGGTTTTTAAACAGAGGCTAGATGGCCATCTGACAGCAATGAGGATCCTGTGAATTTAGGGGGAGGTATCTGTGAGTTTAGAGCAGTTCCTCAGTGGAACAGGCTTCCTCGGGAGGTGGTGGGCTCTCCTTCCTTGGAGGTTTTCAAACAGAGGCTAGCTGGCCATCTGACAGCAATGAAGATCCTGTGAATTTAGTGGGAGGTGTTTGTGAGTTTAGAGCGGTTCCTCAGTGGAACAGGCTTCCTTGGGAGGTGGTGGGCTCTCCTTCCTTGGAGGTTTTTAAACAGAGGCTAGATGGCCATGTGACAGCAATGAGGATCCTGTGAATTTAGTGGGAGGTGTTTGTGAGTTTCCTGCATTGTGCAGGGGATCGGACTAGATGACCCTGGAGGTCCCTTCCAGCTCTATGATTCTCCAAGCTGGCTGACAGGGCAGTGGGGGCTTCAGGAGCCACACAATATATGTGAAAAAGCTCTCGAGCCACAGTTTGGCCAGCCCTGGTTTAATCTGCCCTTAGTCCAAGCAAGCTTGAACTTGTCAGATCTCAGAAGCTGCAAGGTCAGCCCCGGTCAGTACTCAGCTGGGAAACCAACAAGGAAGTCCAGAGCGGCTGCGTAGAGGCGGGCAAACCAGCCTTCGTCGTTCTCTTGCCTTGTAAATAGGGTTCCCAAGTCCAACCCCCAAAATATCTGGGGACTTTGGGGGTGGAGCCAGGAGACTTTCGGGGTGGAGCCAGGAGACACTGGGGTGGAGCTAGGGGGGAGGGGTGGAAACGGCGAGCCGCCCCGTCTCGGAGCGTGCAACGCTGCTGCGCAGCTGACGCCTCTTCTCTGCTCGCTGTGGCTGCTCCTCCGAGATGGGCTCAGCCTGAGCCCATCTTGGAGGAGCAGCCACGGCGAGCAGAGAAGAGGCCGCCGCGCCACTGCCGCCTCGCCCACTCCGCCTCTGGGGTGGAAGCGGGGGTGGTGGAGGCGGGCCGGGGGTGTGGCGAGCCGCGAGTCCAGGTCCTAGAAGGGCTCGGATTCGCAGCTCACCATGCTCCTGGCCTGCCTCGCCCTCCCCTGTGCTGCTGCCGCCTCTTGGCTGCTCCTCTGAGATGGGCTCAGCCTGGGCTCATCTCGGAGGAGCAGCTGCGGTGGGAGGGGAGGGAGCAGCAGCGGCGCAGTGGCCTCGCCGGCTCCGGGATGCGGCGGCTGGCCATGCTCCCCAGCACCATTTCCACCCCCTCCCCCCGCTTCCGTTTTTTGGGGGAGCGGGGGAAGAAGGTGGAAATCCTGGGGTCCCCCGCCAGGGCGGGAGGGTTGGGAAGCCTACTTGTAAACCCTACGGGATCACCATAAGTCGGCCGCGACTTGTTGGCAAAAAGCTTTTAGAGGGAAGCGGTGAGGAGCTTAGCAAATAAAGCAGCGAATGAATAACCTAATGCATTCTGCAAACCCGCAATAGACAATGGGTATGGAGGGGGAAGCCCCGCTCAGCCTGAAACCTCTTGCATTTTCATAAGCTTACCCTGAACACTCAGAAATGCTAAATAGTTATTTATGCATGTTCAAAGGGAGTGCTTGCAACATGCAGGAATGCTCAGAGAACCGTCTACTCCCTTCTCCTATTTGCAAACCTTTCTGAAGGAGAGAGAATAACCGACTGTGAGGAATGGCTCTTTAAAAAACAGAAGTCCGGCCCTTCTTTTCATATCTTTTCAGTAAGGTGCTGTTCCCAATCATCTATACCAGGGCTGGCCAAACTGCGGCTCACAAGCCGCATGTGGCTCTTTAACATATATTGTGTGGCTCTTGAAGCCCCCACTGCCCCATAAACCAGCTTGGAGAAGGTCACTCTCTTTTTAAATCACTTCTCCAAGCCCTTCCAACATTGCCAGCGTGCTGACGTCACTCACAATTGATGTCATCACGCCGACGACTTCGCGTGCCAGCTGCTCTAGGAGCTTCCGGGAAAATTCTATTGCGGCCCCCCACTGGTGAAACCAACTCCCAGATGATGTTAGAGCCTTGCGGAACCTTGCCCAGTTCCGCAAGGCCCGCAAAACAACATTATTCCAAATGGCCTTCAGCCAAAGTACGTAGATGCCCAACACTACTGAAGAATGGCATGAATTTTAGCACCAAAACTGTTGTTTTAAAATTGTATTAATACTTTTAAATTGTAAACTGTTTTAACTTCTTAATTGATTTATTATTGTGATTGTTTTTTATTGTTTTATTGTTGATATTACAATGTTGTTAGCCGCCCTGAGCCTGCTTCGGCGGGGAGGGCGGGATATAAATATGAAAAATAAATAAATAAACAAATAAACAAATTCCCCAGACGCTCTAGCAATTTGGGAGGGAAACTCTATGGTACCATAGAGTTTGTCTGGGAAAACCATAGAATTTTCCCGGAAGCTCCTAGAGCAGCCGGTGTGCGATGTCGTGATGATGCCACTAGCGAGTGACAACATTGCACCGCACACGTAGTGTGCATGAAAAAAAATTTCCACCAGAGGCCACAGGGGACTTTGCGACCCTATTATAAACACAGTTTTTGTATTGAAGCATTTGTTTGCTTTATTCTTCTGAGTATCAGCAAGCATCTTCTGAGTTGTGGCAAACCAGACTCCGGTTCTAAGAGATCTGTGCTGGATGGGAGCAAATTTATTTGAGTGTCTCAAACAGGGGGAGTTCACTTTCTGAATATCCCCCTGTTCAGCACTGCTTCATTGGGGAGCACAACTGTGGTACAACCGAGATCCGTATGTACTTAAGTGCCGCCAAGCTACAACGACTTACAGCAATCCCAGCGAGGGGTTTTCAAAGCAAGTGAGAAGTGGGGGTGGTTTGCCATTGTCACCCTCTGCAGAGCATTCCTTGGTGGTCTCCCTTCCAAGACTTATGGTGACTTCAGCAAGGGGTTTCAAGGCTAGTGAGAAGCAGAGGTGGTTGGCCATTGCCTTCTTCTGCAAAGCCTTCCTTGGAGGTCTCCCTTCCAAGTCTTATGGTGACATCAGCAAGGGGTTTCAAGGCTAGTGAGAAGCAGAGGTGGTTGGCCATTGCCTTCTTCTGCAGACCCTTCCTTGGAGGTCTCCCTTCCAAGTCTTATGGTGACATCAGCAAGGGGTTTCAAGGCTAGTGAGAAGCAGAGGTGGTTGGCCATTGCCTTCTTCTGCAGAGCCTTCCTTGGTGGTCTCCCTTCCAAGACTTATGGTGACATCAGCAAGGGGTTTCAAGGCTAGTGAGAAGCAGAGGTGGTTGGCCATTGCCTTCTTCTGCAGAGCCTTCCTTGGTGGTCTCCCTTCCAAGACTTATGGTGACATCAGCAAGGGGTTTCAAGGCTAGTGAGAAGCAGAGGTGGTTGGCCATGGCCTTCGTCTGCAGAGCCTTCCTTGGTGGTCTCCCTTCCAAGACTTATGGTGACATCAGCAAGGGGTTTCAAGGTTAGTGAGAAGCAGAGTTGGTTGGCCATTGCCTTCCTCTGCAGAGCCTTCCTTGGTGGTCTCCCTTCCAAGTCTTATGGTGACATCAGCAAGAGGTTTCAAGGCTAGTGAGAAGCAGAGGTGGTTTGCCATTGCCTTCTTCTGCAGAGCATTCCTTGGTGGTCTCCCTTCCAAGACTTATGGTGACATCAGCAAGGGGTTTCAAGGCTAGTGAGAAGCAGAGGTGGTTGGCCATTGCCTTCTTCTGCAGAGCATTCCTCTGTATAAACAATTTTATTAGTAACATATGGTAGTAGAACTATAACTACAACTTATAAAAAGCTTAATATATATTAAGAAAAAGACCATCATTCTACCCCACATCTTACTTTCTCCCACCCCTCCCCCAATTACTTGACCCCCGCCAGTGTTATTTTCTTTAAAAAAACAGATATTAAAGGTACCCTTAACTATCAAGAAAAAAAAAACGAAACAAAAAAGAAACATAGGGAAGAAGAACCCCCTTCAAGAATTGTATTGTTATCTTAAAAATCTTAATCCTCAAAAATTGTCCAATGTCCTTTTATTTTCCACTCTTTCTCTACATATCTTCTGAATTTCTTCCACTCTTGGTTAAAAAGTTCTAAATCACAGTCTCTTAATTTTCTTGTTAATTTGTCCATTTCACTCCATGACATAACTTTCATAATCCAGTCCCATTTTTCTGGTATTTTTTCTTGCTTCCACAACTGCGCATACAATGTCCTAGCAGCTGAGAGCAAGTACCATATTAATGTTCTATCTTCTTTTGGAAATTTTTCCATTTGTAATCCCAGCAGAAAAGTCTCTGCCTCTTTATTGAATTCATATCCCAGGATCTTAGATATCTCTTGTTGAATCATTTGCCAAAACATTTTAGCTCTTTCACAAGTCCACCACATATGGTAGAAAGAACCTTCATGCTTTTTACATTTCCAGCACCTATCTGGCATCTTATTGTTCATCTTTGCTAATTTTTTTGGAGTCATATACCATCTATACATCATCTTAAAACAGTTCTCTTTAATACTATGACATGTTGCAAGTTTCATGGAATTTTTCCACAGATATTCCCAAGATTCCATCTTTATTTCTTTATTTACATTAATTGCCCATTTTATCATTTGAGATTTCACTACTTCATCTTCTGTAGCCCATTGTAAAAGTAATTTGTACACTTTTGAAATTAATTTCTCATTATCTCCAAGCAGAACTCTTTCCATTTCTGTTTGTTCTTTCCTTATTCCTTCAGCTTTGATATCATTCTCCATCAAACTTTTTATTTGTTGCATTTGAAACCAATCATATTTATAGTTTAGTTCTTCCTCTGCAGAGCATTCCTTGGTGGTCTCCCTTCCAAGACTTATGGTGACATCAGCAAGGGGTTTCAAGGCTAGTGAGAAGCAGAGGTGGTTGGCCATGGCCTTCGTCTGCAGAGCCTTCCTTGGTGGTCTCCCTTCCAAGACTTATGGTGACATCAGCAAGGGGTTTCAAGGCTAGTGAGAAGCAGAGGTGGTTGGCCATGGCCTTCGTCTGCAGAGCCTTCCTTGGTGGTCTCCCTTCCAAGACTTATGGTGACATCAGCAAGGGGTTTCAAGGTTAGTGAGAAGCAGAGTTGGTTGGCCATTGCCTTCCTCTGCAGAGCCTTCCTTGGTGGTCTCCCTTCCAAGTCTTATGGTGACATCAGCAAGAGGTTTCAAGGCTAGTGAGAAGCAGAGGTGGTTTGCCATTGCCTTCTTCTGCAGAGCATTCCTTGGTGGTCTCCCTTCCAAGACTTATGGTGACATCAGCAAGGGGTTTCAAGGCTAGTGAGAAGCAGAGGTGGTTGGCCATTGCCTTCTTCTGCAGAGCATTCCTTGGTGGTCTCCCTTCCAAGACTTATGGTGACATCAGCAAGGGGTTTCAAGGCTAGTGAGAAGCAGAGGTGGTTGGCCATGGCCTTCGTCTGCAGAGCCTTCCTTGGTGGTCTCCCTTCCAAGACTTATGGTGACATCAGCAAGGGGTTTCAAGGCTAGTGAGAAGCAGAGGTGGTTGGCCATGGCCTTCGTCTGCAGAGCCTTCCTTGGTGGTCTCCCTTCCAAGACTTATGGTGACATCAGCAAGGGGTTTCAAGGTTAGTGAGAAGCAGAGTTGGTTGGCCATTGCCTTCCTCTGCAGAGCCTTCCTTGGTGGTCTCCCTTCCAAGTCTTATGGTGACATCAGCAAGGGGTTTCATGGCTAGTGAGAAGCAGAGGTGGTTGGCCATTGCCTTCTTCTGCAGAGCATTCCTTGGTGGTCTCCCTTCCAAGACTTATGGTGACATCAGCAAGGGGTTTCAAGGCTAGTGAGAAGCAGAGGTGGTTGGCCATTGCCTTCCTCTGCAGAGCCTTCCTTGGTGGTCTCCATTCCAAGACTTATGGACCAATTTCCCACTCACCCTACGCCGGTCTCATATTCCTCTTCTCAGCAGGGCTTCCTTCTGATTTCACACTATCTGCCCTGGGGCTTCAGCTAGCGCCTGCGTTTTCGCGCAGCAAACAGAAGCTGGTTTTTAGCGGTTTCTGTTTGCCACACGAAAAAGCCAATGCTAGCTGAAGCCCCGGGGCAGATAGTGTGAAATCAGAAGGAAGCCCTGCTGAGACGAGGAACATGAGACCGGCGTAGGGTGAGGGTGAAATCAGTCATGGTGACCCCAGCAAGGGGCTTTCAAGGCTAGTGAGAAGCAGAGGTGGTTTGCCATTATCATCCTCTGCAGAGTCTTCCTTCATGGTCTCCCATCCAAGTTCTGACTCTGCTTGGCTACTAACGTATGGCATCCCCAGCAAAGGGCTTTCAAGGCAAGTCAGAAGCAGGGGTGGTTTAGCATTGTCGTCCTCTGCAGTGTCTTCCTTGGTGGTACCCCCATCCAAGTTCTGATTCTGCTTAACTTCTGAGAGATGATGAAATCGGGTTATATCAGGGCTTTTTGTTGTAGCAGGAACTCCTTTGCCTATTAGGCCACACACTCCTGATGTAGCCAAGCGGGCCTACTGTAAGCTCTTGGAGGACTGGCTACATCAGGGCTGTGTGGCCTAATAGGCAACAGAGTTCTTGCTACAAAAAAAAAAAGCCCTGGGCTATACCATTACAGTTGCCAACCTCCAGGTGGGCCTGGAGATCTCCCGCAATTATAACTGACATCCAGGCAACAGAGATTGCTTCCCCAAGAGAGAACGGCTGCTTTGGAGTAGGGTTGCCAAGTCCCTTGCAGCTTCTGGTGGGGGACTTTCTCCGCACACATTTTGTGCGTGTGACGCAATGACGTCACCCGGAAGTGACATCATCAGGCCAGTGACATCGTGCAGCGTACACTCTTGGCGTTTCTGGGGAAACTCTTATGGTTTTCCTGGACGCTCTAGCCATTTGGGAGGGGAAAACTCTATGGTACCTGTTGTACCATAGAGTTTTCCCACGCACTTCACGGGTGACGTCGTCACACTGGCAACGTCAGGGGAGGTTCCCCACGCTGTCCCGGCCCAGGGGCTTCACAGCCCTACTTTGGAGGGTGGACACTATGGCAGGTGTGGCCAATGGTAGCTCTCCAGACGTTTTTTTGCCTACAACTCCCTTCAGCCCCAGTCAGCATGGCCAATGGCTGGGGCTGATGTGAGTTGTAGGCAAAAAACAACTGGAGAGATACCGTTGCCCACCCCTGCTCTATGGCATTGCACAGCACTGAGGTGTCTCCCCTCCTCAGACCCCATCTTTCCCTGGCTCCACCCCCAAGACCTCCAAGTATTTCCCAACCCACAGCTGGCAGCCCTATATGCCCTATATGCAGCCTTCCCTTCCGCAACCAAGATAAAGACAGCTCTGTTCTCTGTAGATGCTCTCTCGCTGAAAAACCTTCCAGGATAATATATTCTGGACTTCATACAGAAAGACTCAGCATTTCTGGGAGAAATCGTGTGCACAGACTACAGAACCGGAGAGATTTCTCTCTGCTTCAGAGGGTGGCACACCTTTCACCAGCGCAGCAGAGCCTTTTGCATGAAATATTCAGGATCCGGTGCTATAAAAATTGCATTAGCTGTCCCGCTGCTAGCTTGCAGAGCTTACCCTCTCGGCTCTGCGTGTTGCCAAGAGCTTCAATTTGCCTTGGTCTTAAACTAGCCACGGAACGCAGAGTTGACTGTCAATGCCGCACAAAGCATTTATTTGCTTTGTTAAGCAAAGCATATCCGAGCAAGGAAGTTCACAAGAAGGGACAATGACCTGGGAAGTCCCCTTTCAAACCTCAGCTCCACTACCCCCTTACAGGGAAATGATACTGCTTTTGAACATTCAAAGGCTTTCATGTACATCAAACCTGGACTTTTTTTGAGCAGGAACGCACAGGAACGCAGTCCTGGCTGGCTTGGCGTCAGGGGGTATGGCCTAATAGGCAAATGACTTACTGCTGGACTTCGGTACACAAAAAATCCATGTGTGAAGAAGAATTGCAGATTTATACCCCGGCCTTCTCTCTGAATCAGAGTCTCAGAGCGGCATACAATCTCCTATATCTTCTCCCCCCACAACAGACACCCTGTGAGGTGGGTGGGGCTGAGAGGGCTCTCACAGCAGCTGCCCTTTCAAGGACAACCTCTGCCAGAGCTATGGTTGACCCAAGGCCATTCCAGCAGGTGCAAGCGGAGGAGTGGGGAATCAAACCCGGTTCTCCCAGATAAGAGTCCACCAAACTGTGCAGGGCTTTATTTTTGTAATAGGAGCTCCTTTGCATATTAGGCTAACCCCCCTCCCCCCATGTAGCCAATCCTCCAAGAGCTTACAGGGCTCTTCTTACAGGGCCTACGGTAAGCTCTTGGAGGATTGGCTACATCAGGGGTGTGTGGCCTAAAATGCAAAGAAGTCCCTGCTACAAGAAAAGCCCTGCCTGTGTGTAACGATGGTGATGTCTGGAGGTGTGGCCTAATATGCAAATGAATTCCTACTGGGCTTTTTCTACAAAAAAAGCCTTGCACTGAACAGACAGGAAACTATGAGGCCTTTTAAACATAAACAAACAAATAAATAAATAAATAAAAGCAGGAACGCGCAGGAATGCAGTTCTGGCTGGTGCCCGGGGATATGGCTTAATATGCAGTTCCTGCTGGGCTTTTTCTACGAAAAAAGCCCTCTGCAGAACATAGGTGACATCAGGGGGTGTGGCCTAATATGCAAATGACTTCCTGCTGGGCTTTTTCTACACCCCCCCCCCCTGTGTAAAACAATGGTGACATCACAAAAGGACATGTATTTCCTAGTTGTAGTAAATTAGGTGGACTACAACTAGGAAACACATGTCCTTTTGTGATTTACCTAGATTTGCAGAAACACCAACTGGCAGGAAACTTTATTCCCTTTTATGGCTATCCAGACCAAATGGCCAAGCCACACTGTTTCACCATGTGATCACAGTCAGTTTGCCCTCTTAATCGACAAACTGCATGCATTTCAGCCCACTATACCTGATGCCCTCGTCTGATGAAGTGTGCTTACGTTCTGAATAAAACTTGGTTGGTCTTAAAGGTGCCACTTGTCTCCTGCTTTGTTCAACTGCTTCAAACCAACGCGGCTGCCCGCTCGGATCTATCTACTTGAGGGTTATACAGAAAGCGATGGCTATACAGAAAAGTGATGTTGTAACAAAAGGAAAAAAACTGTGTAAAAGCAAGTCTTGCCTTGCTACTCCGTATTTTGAAACAAACAATTTATTATCAATATTATTGACAGGAAACCACTATACACTAGATGCCAGATTTTAACAACACTGGCAAAATTACAATAGAGGGCTGATGTTACAGCAGCAGCAGCAATGGATCACCTAGGGAACTACCCATTTCATCGGCCTTCTTCAGGCTGCAGCACACAAGGTAAAGCCTTGAACTCAGTAATGGAATGCCCAGTATTTCCTTCAAATTTGTATTTAGACGCTCTCCCGCTTTTACAATTGTTGTATAGACAGTTGCAACTGGAGCCTCAGAGATCAACCGTCTTCCATTAGGGGTTACCCTCTGTCGGATTCAAAATGTGTCTGCGCAAACCCTAGTTCAGTTTGGCAAGTGTGTATCTCTGAGAGGCAAGGCCAAGTCCACAACGGGCTTTGAAAACAGGCTGTGGACATCTCTTGCTATTATTATTATTATTATTTGGGGGAGGGACGGTGGCTCAGTGGTAGAGCATCTGCTTGGGAAGCAGAAGGTCCCAAGTTCAATCCCTGGCATCTCCAAAAAAGGGTCCAGGCAAATAGGTGTGAAAAACCTCAGCTTGAGACCCCGGAGAGCCGCTGCCAGTCTGAGAAGACAATACTGACTTCGATGGACCAAGGGTCTGATTCAGTATAAGGCAGCTTCATATGTTCATGTTCATTCACCACCAACAATAGCTGTTGCTTCAGCTTCTTGCATCCAGAACCCTCCGCCAGACTACCTAAAAACACCTCAGGATTTAATTGCAGGAGGGATATGGAAAGAAGAAAAAGGGGGGCAGGTCCAGACTTGCATTTTGTTTTCTTCTGCAGCTGAATCAGAAGCACCGCGTTGCTGCGGAGGGCACTGAAAGTTTGATGGAGCCGCCGAGGTTGCAAATGACTCGTCGCAACTATTCAACACACCACGCATGATTCGGAGGATGTACAAAATGGGCAAAGAGAGATACCGTTAAGCTGGGAGGGAGGTAGCGTATGAACGACACTGTCTATGCACAGCCAATCAAATTCCCACTGGCCAATCAGAAGCCTCGCTAGCCAAAAGCTTCACCACCCACTTTCTAAAAGCATCTGATGGGCACCAGGAAAGTTGTTGGTAGGCAGGTGCCCAGGGGTACCATGCTGGAGACCCTGGTCTACTCTGATAGAAGAAGAAGACCATAGGTTTATATCCCGCCCTTCTCTCTAAATCAGAGCAGCTTAGAGTCTCAGAGTTCTGACAGAAGCTGCCCTTTCAAGAACAGCTCTGTGAGAGCTATGGCTGACCCAAGGCCATTCCAGAAGCTGCAAGTGGAGGAGTGGGGAATCACACATGGTTCTCCCAGGTAAGAGTCCCTGCACTTAACCACTACACCAAACTGGTGAAGCAGAAGGAGGAGGAGGAGGAGGAGGAGGAGGAGAAGAAGAAGAAGAAGAAGAAGAAGAAGAAGAAGAAGAAGAAGAAGAAGAAGAAGAAGAAGAAGAAGAAGAAGAAGAAGTAGTAGTGGAGGAGGAGTTTGGATTTACACCCTGCCCTTCACTACCTGAAGGAGTCTTGGAGCATTTTACAATCTCCTTTCTTTTCCCCTCCCCACAACAGACACCCTGTGAGGCAGGTGGAGCTGAGAGAACTCTGACAGAAACTGCTCTTGAGAGGAACAGCTCTGTGAGAACTTGTGACTGACACAAGGTCCCAGCAGCAAGTGCTTGTATAGGAGTGGGGAATCAAACCCGGATCTCCCAGATAAGAGCCAGCACACTTAACCACTACGCCAAACTGGCCTACAAAAAAAGAAAGGAAAAGTTCAGAGGGCAAAGCGTCTCCCTCCTGTTGCACTCAACCGGCAATCAAAGAGTTACACCCCCCACCCCCACCATTCCCCTCTACCACTGCCCTGTTCTCAAAAGCATTATTTTCCATTCCTTCCCTACCACAACAACCTGTAAGTCAAAGGCTTAAATAAGGGGAAGAGGATACATTTCCAGGGCTTATAGGAGCAAACAGGTTCTCGGAAAATCGTGAGCCATAAGCCCCAAGAAGAAGTCATAATATGAAGGAAAATAGGGAAAGATCCATGGGGTTAAAGCAAATGTTCCGTATCTTTCAGGGATTAGCTATGCTTGAGGAGCAAAGGAACCTTTTAAGGCCTGGCTCACATATGCAGGGCAATAAAGGCAGAACGGGACCAGAGGTGGAAGATCTTTCACGCATTGAGTAGAATGCATGCTAGAGCTGGGTTCCCCCAGAAAACCAAAATACCAAACAGAGACAGAGAGCAGAGTCTTTTCCCTCTGGTCTATTCGTTCAAAACTAGAACATTCAAAACTAGAATCCAGCGCCTGAAATGATGCAGTTCGTTCATCTTAATTCTGCTGCGCGCAGGAACGAGGCTGAGGCCTTCCCCTGATGTCGCCTCCTGGCACCGGGATTCAGAGGCTGGCTGACTCTGAACATGGCAGTTCCCTTTAGTCACCATGGCTAGTAGCCAATGAGAGACCTTTCCTCCTTGATATACCCCACCTTCTCTCTAAATCAGAGTCTCAGAGCGGCTTAGGGTCTCAGAGTTCTGACAGAAGCTGCCCTTTCAAGAACAGCTCTGCGAGAGCGACGGCTGACCCAAGGCCATTCCAGCAGGTTCTCTCTAATATACAAAAGGAGAGGGAATGAATAGCCAGCTGCAAAATGGAGAATCTTGGCATGCCTGGGTCAACTGGGTCTTGGCAGTTGCCCAATGACGCCAACTCCTGATGCCAGCCCTGTCCAGATGTTAGAAGAAGAAGATACTGGATTGATATCCCGCCCTATACAATGAATCTCAGAGTCTCAGAGCGATCACAATCTCATTTACCTTCCTCCCCCACAACAGACACCCTGTGAGGTAGGTGGGGCTGAGAGAGCTCTGACAGAAGCTGCCCTTTCAAGGACAACCTCTGCCAGAGCTATGGCTAACCCAAGGCCATTCCAGCAGCTACAAGTGGAGGAATGGGGAATCACACCCGGTTCTCCCAGGTAAGAGTCCCTGCACTTAACTACTACACCAAACTGGCTCTCTTAGGACATACTTTTAAAAATTATTAGGAAAGAAAGAAAGAAAGAAAGAAAGAAAGAAAGAAAGAAAGAAAGAAAGAAAGAAAGAAAGAAAGAAAGAAAGAAAGAAAGAAAGAAAGAAAGAAAGAAAGAAAGAAAGAAAGAAATGGGTGAAGAAGGGGCAGGAGGGAGGGAAATGCATTCTTCTTACCTTCAGTGAAGCTGCCGGAGAGGGTAATTGCTATAAATACTTTTCCTTCTGGCTCCAGGTCAACCTGCAAGAGATGGAAAATGGAGGGAAAAGATCATCAGAACGAATGAAGTCTTTCGGAATGTCCCAGATATCTATGTATCAGCGGCACGGTGAGCAGACCACAGTGAGTAGACAGAATTAGATTCCAAGTATCCACTTCCTAAATAATTCCCATGCTCTATCAATCCTAATTAGGGTTGCCAAGTCCAATTCAAGAAATATCTGGGGACCTTGGGGGTGGAGCCAGGAGACATTGGGGCGAAGCCAGGAACAAGGGTGTGACAAGCGGAACTGAACTCCAAGGGAGTTCTGGCTATCACATTTAAAGGGACAGCACACCTTTTTAAATGTCTTCCTTCCATAGGAAATAATGAAGGATAGGGGTAGCTTCTGAAGGTAATGAAGGATAGGGAGAGCCAGTTTGGCGTAGTGGTTAAGTGTGCAAACTCTTATCTAGGAGAACCAGGTTTGATTCCCCACTCCTCCACTTGCACCTGCTGGAATGGCCTTGGGTTAGCCATAGCTCTGGCAGAGGTTGTCCTTGAAAGGGCAGTTGCTGTGAGAGCCCTCTCAGCCCCACCCACCTCACAGGGTGTCTGCTGTGGGGGAGGAAGGTAAAGGAGATTGTGAGCCACTCTGAGACTCTTCAGAGTGGAGGGTGGGATATAAATCCAATATCATCATCATCATCATCATCATCATCATCATCATCATCATCATCATCATCAATCATCATCATTTTGGGGGTCATAAAATTGGACCCCCTGGTCCAATCATTTTGAAACTTGGGAGGTACTTTGGGGAGAGGTACTAGATACTGTACTGAAAATTTGGTGCCTCTACCTCAAAAAGCAGCTCCCCCAGAGCCCCCGAAACCTCCAGATCAATTCTCCATTATACCCTATGAGAATTGATCACATAGGGAATAATGAAGTTCCCCACCCCGTTTCTGGCAACTCTGAAGTGAGGGGTTGGCCTCTCTACTCACGAGTTGCTGCCAACTTCTTCAAAGTAACACAGACACACCATCCCAAGAGGAAGCCTTTCAATCAGAGACTAAAGCCTCTAGAGGTAGAATGGCACATGGTCCTCTGGGGGCAGGGCTTCCCCCCACCGGCCAGCTAACTGGGGGCGGGAAGGAGCCTGAGAAAGCGGAACAACCCCTGCTGGGGCCTGGGAATTGGCAAGCCTAATCCTAATGCAAATGGCAAATCAGTTAAACGGGGAGGGGGTCCTCCTGGTAGGGTTGCTGGATCCAGGTTGGGAAACCCCTGAAGATAGGGGAATGGAGCCTGGGGAGGACAAGGACCTCAGTGGGGGACAAGGCCACAGAGCCCACCCTCCAAAGCAGCCATTGTCTCCAGGGGAACTGATCTCTGTAGTCTGGAGAGTATTTGTAATTCTAGGGCAGGAGTCCCCAACCTGTCCTTGAAAGGGCAGCTGATGTGAGAATCCTCTCAGCCTCACCCACCTCACAAGGTGTCTGTTGTGGGGGAGGAAGGGAAAGGAGATTGTGAGCCGCTCTGAGACTCTTCGGAGTGGAGGGCGGGATATAAATCCAATATCTTCATCTACCTCACAGGGTGTCTGTTGTGGGGGAGGAAGGTAAAGGAGATTGTGAGCTGCTCTGAGTGGAGGGTGGGATATAAATCTAATGTCGTCTTCTTCTAAGGGTTGCTACGCTCCCAGGTAGGGCAGGGGTTCTCCCACTCTGGAGGTCCCCAACCCACCGGCCTGCTTTGGGCTGGTTGCGGGGACCCTCTCCTGACATCACTGATGTGATGACATCACTAACAAGTGATGTCATCGCACTGGCGATGTCACGCACCGGCTGCTCTAGGAGCTTCCAGGGAAACTCCATGGTTTTCCCGGATGCTCTAGCAATTTGGGAGGGAAACTCTATAGTACCAGAGGTTGGCAAGATTTGGGAGATTTGGCAACCCTATTACCATTACAAGTCACTACAGAGATCATTTGTGACATTAAATATCATGGGGACCTGGAGATTTCCCACAATTAGAACTGTTCACCAGTTCCCTTGGGGAAAATGGCTGCTTTGGGAGGTGGACTTTAGGGCATTATAGCCCCCCTGAAGTCACTTTTCTCACCAGACACCACCCTTTTCAATCTCCACCCCCAAATCTCCATGAATTTCCCAATCTGGAGTTGGCAACCCTAACTGTATTGGTTATCCCCCCCCCCCCCCCGGCTTGTTAAAAAACAAAATGGCTATTTCAAATTTGGTTGCAAGCTAAGACATTGGGGGAAGGCGGATCAAAAACCATTCATTCCTTCCTTCCTTCCTTCGTAAATTACTGTTTTCAGAATCTCCCAACTCTTGCCAACCTTCAGGGTCAGATCTAGGGGGGGCAGAGGGGGGGTGCTTGCCCCGGACGCCGATGGAGGGGGGGGGCACCAAATCGGGTATGGAGTCCATTGTATCTATGGAACCATAAGATAGAATGGCCCTTAAGGGGGCATCATTTTTTAATTTTGCCCCCCCCCCTCAAAAACACGTAGATCCGGTCCTGCCAACCTTATATGAAGTGTGAGGTTTCTGTTTACATTTAGCACCCCGTTACTTTAAAAAGAAATTGTTGGGAGCTTTTAATAGATTGCCTGTGATGGGGTGGCTTTAACTTCAGGAGATCTTGTCAGAAGGGCTGTAAAAGGAACGGTAAACAAAAGCTCTCCTCAAAGACTGACCTACATTTTTCACAGAGGGAAGGAGGGAAAAAATGAAAACAGCTTCTGTAAAGCAACAAAGAAAATAAACAAATGTTTCTTTTAAGAAGATAACACAAATAACGGCGAGGGGAATGCAATACTTTCTGATGAGTGGAGGGAGCAGCAAGGTTACCGCTGGAGACCTGCCAAAGCACACAGTTTAAGAATATTAGAACTTCGGAAGAGCCCTTCTGGATCAGACCAATTGTCTATCTAGTCCAGCATCTTGTCTCACACAGTAGCCAACCAGTTCCTCTGGAGGGCCAACAACAGGGCAGAGAGGACGAGGCCTTCATTAGAACATAAGAAGAACCCTGTTGGATCAGACCAGTGGTCCATCTAGTCCAGCATCCTGTCTCACAGAGTGGCCAACCAGTTCCTCTGGAGGGCTAACAACAGGGCATGGAGGCCAAGGCCTTCCCCTAATGTTGCCTCCTGGCCCTGGAATTCAGAGGCTTGGCGCCTCTGAATGTGGAGGTTCCCCTCAAGTCACCATAGCTAGTAGCTACTAATAGACTTATTCTCCATGAATCTATCTAATTCCCCTTTGAAAGCTGTTTATTTCTGTGACCATCACTATATGCTCTGGCAGTGAATTCAACATTTTGATCACTCTGTGTAAAGCCCCTACCCGCCACAAGATATAGGTGCTTTTTTTGGAAATGAGGGACAACCTGAAGTATACTCCTTAAAACAAAATTTTAAAAGACTCCAGGTTGCTTTAACGTTTACTAATGCACAGTTTCTGTAAGCCATTTAAAGTGGTCTTATGTGCTCGAATATGAACATACCCAAGATGTCTAGGGAAGGTTACGACCATATGTAATATCCTCCACCTTTCACCTCATAAAGCACGCTTCTCTTATGGTTTTTAAGAAAATGGTCAGTTAATTCTCACCCTGTCCTTAGAAATGAGTTTCTTAAAGACACAGGCTCAAAACTATATTTAGGGTTGCCAACCTCCTGGTGGGGTCAGGAGATTTGCTGAAATCATATCTGAGCTTCAGACCACCACAGAAATCAGTTGCCCTGGAGAAAATGGAATAGGTTTAGAAATAACCAGAGATTTTGGGGTTGGAGTCTGTGGAGAAACACCATCTTAGAGTGTTGGTGCTTCATTGGCAGGGGTCAGTAAATTCCTCAGCAGGCTTTGTAGCCTTCCCCTCACTCCTCCCCTCCCTTCCAGAGCCAAACCAACAACTCTAGGGGGAAAGTCTCCTAGAGAGGCAGGAAGTGCTTTTGTTCTTTGCATGTGTTAGGCAGGAAGAGAAGCAGATTTGAACTGGGGCTCGAGCGAGCATGTGGTGAGCATGGAGGCTCCTGCCTGGGAGGCCCCAGGCAGGCAGACCAAGTAAGTAATTCTCAAGACAGGACAAGTTTAGACCAGGGACAGTAGAAAGCGTTTATAAACACCTTTCCTTTGTCATGCTGTTTGCTGTGCTGTGCTACTTTTTTAAATGCAACTGTTTTTGTTTTGTTTTTCTTTCCCTATCTTTTTCTCTTTTTGAATAAATATATATTTTACTGTTTAAATGCTGGCAGTCAAACTCTGTACCACATAGATCCCCAGACCGCTTTAGACCACGCTGTGTTAAGAAGGGGGCCCCAGGTGAAGGGGGGAAGGCATACAGTTGGATAAGGTGCCAATCCTCCAGGGGTGCCCCAAAGAAGCGCTGAGGTCTCTGTGAAACCCAAGTGCAGGGTGGCAGAGGACCTTGAGGCCTGGCCTCACAGCTGGAGAGGGGGGTTGGGAGTCCTGTTCCTCTCAATCTGAACCCCGGGACTGAGCAGGTGGTGGCAGCGCGCCCAAGGGGCAGGAGGAGAAATAGCTCCCTCCAGGAGTTGGCGACTCAATAGGGAGCTGACGGGACCGGGTCTGAAGGCAGAATCGGGCCGGTTCCGCCACAGAGTCTGAAGAGAGAAGAGTTTGGGGAGGGCAGGACTTCTGTGGGGTACAAGGCCACAGACCACCCTCCTTTTGAAACTTGGAGGGTATTTTGAGGAGAGGCACTGGATGCTATGCTGAAAATCTGGCAACCCCAGGTACCTGTGGATCAATTCTCCATTATACCCTATGGGAATTGGTCTTCATAGGGAATAATGGATTGCCCAGCAGACATTTCCCCCCCCCCTGCTTTCTGATGACTTTGAAGCGGGGGGAGGGCCTCCAAATCAGAGTATCTACTGCTCCTCCACCCCCAGGGATTGGCAACTCTAGAGAGACCACCAAGGAATACCAGCTTGCTGTACAGAGGCAGGTAATGGCCAACCACCCCTGAACGTCCCTTGCACTGAAAACCCTCCAGGGTCACCATAAGTCAACTGTGACTTGACTTCAAAACAGCAACCACAACCAGCATCCATGAAACCTTCAAAAAACACTCTCAAAATCCCAATTAGGTTTTTCTAAAAAAATTCCCCTCTGAAGGCCCATAGGAGGATTCCAGCCAATTGCAGTCTCCATCCTTTGGCCTTCAGCATCTTCATAGGTGACTATCCGTTTATCCTAGTCTCTATGCTATATCATAGGAGAAGAAGAAGAAGATGAAGATATTGGATGCTCTGAATCTCAGAGCAGTCACAATCTCCTTTACCTCCCCCCCCCAGACACCCTGTGAGATAGGTGGGGCTGAGAGAGCTCTCCCAGAAGCTGCCCTTTCAAGGACAACTCCTACGAGAGCTATGGCTGACCAAGGCCATTCCAGCAGCTATAAGTGGTGGAGTGGGGAATCAAACCTGTTTCTCCCACATTAGGGTTGCCAAGTCCCCTGCCTCCTGTAGCGGGCGGCATTTGCACGTGCAATGCAATGACGTCACCCGGAAGTGACATCAACAAAATGGCAGTGCACATGCGGGGCCACTCTTAGCATTTCTGGGAAAACTCTATGGTTTTCCCAAACGCTCTAGCCATTTGAGAGGTAAAAACTCTGTGGTACCTATTGTACCACAGGGTTTTTACCTCCCAAATGGTTAAAGCATCTGGGAAAACCATAGAGTTTTCTCAGAAATGCCAAGAGCGGCCCCGCACGCGCACTGCCATTTTGATGGTGTCACTTCCTGGTGACGTCGTTGCCTCAGCAACGTTGGCAGAGGTTCCCCCTGCCGGCCCAATGTGGGCTGCTGGGTTGGGAACCTCCTGGGCAGGGGAACCCCCACCCGGACCTGGGCTTGGCAGCCTTATCCCAGATAAGAGTCCACACACTTAACTACTACACCAAACTTGCTCTCAATTGGAAGTCTTAGAGCAGGGGTGTCAAATTTGCAGCCCAAGGGCAGGATCAGTCCCCCAGTAGGCTCCTGTCAGGCCCGTGAGCCACTAACTGTCATCTGCTTCCTTCTCTCTCTCTTGCTTCCTTCTGCATCACAGCTTGCTTGGCCAGGCTTGCTCAATCACACAGGAGCTACGGATCAAAGCCTCTATTTTCTCCATTAGCTGACCAGCACATGATGTACAAAAGCTCACAATGCCCATTGATTTCCCCTAGGTTTTAGGCTTAAAGCATTGACCATGAGATGAATGTCAATAGATCAAAAGTAGATTTGCAGCTTACAGACACATACCTGAATGACATCTGAGCAGCATACCCAAGTTTGCTACAGCACAGACATTGTTTCCGGATTTTGATGCAGTAATTCAGGGCAAGAAGTGTCAGTTATTAGAGACTGTTAAATAAGTAAAATATTGCGAGAGTGCTAGTCTTTTAAGCATATTAAGCTATTAAAAAATCTTTAATTGTGTTTATCTGTGTCCTTTATAAAATTTATATCTCCGCTACCTGACATTACACTTTATGACATATATGGCCCAGTCTGACAAGGTCTTGCTTATGTCAGATCTGGCCCTCATAACAAATGAGTTTGACACCCCTGTCTTAAAGCACCCCCCCCCCCTGCAGCCAATCTAGGACTTCCATTTCTCCAGGACTCTATGGAATACCACAGTGTCCACCCTGCAGAGCTTCCTTTTCCTATATCAGGGGTGTCAAATGTGTGGCCCAGGGGCGGAATCAGGTCCCCAGAGGGCTCCTATCAGGCCCCCGAGCAACGGGCTGTCATCTGCTTCCTTCTCCCTCTCTCTTGCTTCCTTCTGCATCACAGCTTGCTTTGCAAGGCTTGCTCAATCACACAGGAGCTACTAAGCAAAAACCCTATTTTCTCCATTGGCTGAGGCTCCTCTCTTGGGGAGGAAGGGGGGGGAGACAAAACTTGTTTTTCCAGGCTCTTTCAACTGCACAGCAGAGCTACTGAGCCAAGCCTCTGTTCCTTCTATTGGCTGAGGCTCCCCCCCAGTCCCCTGGGGAAGGAGGGAAAGAGCCAGAACTTCCTTTGTCCAGTTCCCTAGATCCCATGGGAGAAATACAAAGAAAGCACCTTTAAGGCCAATGAATGCTAACATTTTAAGTATATATATATACTTAAAGATAAGAGAAGCCATGTTAGATCAGGCCAATGGCCCATCCAGTCCAACATTCTGTGTCAAACAGTGGCCAAATACACACACACACACACACACTGTGGCTAATAGCCACTGATGGACTTCTGCTCCATATTTTTATCTAAACCCCTCTTGAAGCTGTCTATTCTTGTAGCCGCCACCACCTCCTGTGGCACTGAATTCCACATGTTAATCACCCTTTGGGTGAAGAAGTACTTCCTTTTATCCATTTTAACCTGACTGCTCAGCAATTTCATTGAATGCCCACGAGTTCTTGTATTGTGAGAAAGGGAGAAAAGTACTTGGGCATTCAATGAAATTGCTGAGCAGTCGGGTTAGAACGGATAAAAGGAAGTACTTCTTCACCCAAAGGGTGATTAACATGTGGAATTCACTGCCACAGGAGGTGGTGGCCTTTATAAAGTTTATATCTCTTATACCTAATCCTAAATAGGTACACACATGGCCCGGCGCAACAAGATCTCATTTATGTCAGATGTGGCCCTCATAACAAATGAGTTTGACACCCCTGTCCTAGATGAACTGATCTCTGTAGTCTGGAGATCAGTGCTAATTTCAGGGAAACTCTGCCCCCCCCTCCTTAAAGTTGAGAGCTCTAACTCCCTGAGAGGCAAATCAGATGTTCTATCCTGCTGAGCCCTAACCACTTCCCAGTGTCATAATCTTCTCATCTCCGTAGTAAACCATTTCCAAGCCAGTTTAGCCTAAGGAGAAACACGTTGCAAGATCGAAACGGTGGGATCTTTAAATTGCACGTCATCTCGAATGTAACAGAAACTGGCTGATGATTCAGCCGCAGCGGCTGAGACGATACGAAGAACTCTCTTGTAGAGAGCTCACCGACACCCATACTTGGCATCTGCAAAGGCAGTAGGACAGGTACGACCAGTTAATTTGGCAAAGTGAAGTGTAGCCTCTTTCCATTAGAAAAAACAGAAGGCTCAGTGATGCGGAGGGAAATAAAGGGAGAACCCAGAAAACGCTTGGGGCTAGACTAAATTTATGCTGTATTTCCCACACACCTTACTTTCTCTCTAGGTCAAAGAGACGATTGTCAAGAAGAGAGAGAGAAAGAACTTCTGTTTAAATAATTTTATTAAGTTTCAGGTAAGATAGAAATGGGGGGGGGGGTAAAAGGGAAGGGAAAAGGGTGAAGTAAATGAATTTTATAGCATTATACATTATCATAGAATCGCAGAGTTGGAAGGGACCTGCAGCGTCATCTAGTCCAGCCCCCTGCACAATGCAGGAAACTCACAAATACCTCCCCCTAAATTCACAGGATCTTCACTGCTGTCAGATGGCCACCTAGCCTCTGTTTAAAAACCTCCAAGGAAGGAGAGCCCACCACCTCCCAAGGAGGAAGCCTGTTCCACTGAGGAACTGCTCTAAACTCACAAACACCTCCCCCTAAATTCACAGGATCTTCATTGCTGACAGATGGCCATCCAGCCTCTGCTTAAAAACCTCCAAGGAAGGAGAGCCCACCACCTCCCGAGGAAGCCTGTTCCACTGAGGAACCGCTCTAAACTCACAAATACCTCCCCCCAAATTCACAAGATCTTCATTGCTGTCAGATGGCCATCTAGCCTCTGTTTAAAAAGAGCCCGCCACATCCTGAGGAAGCCTTGTTCATTTTATTTCATAATCAACATCAGTCATCTTATAACATTTTTTTCTGCTTTTCCGTCTTACGATTTATGATTCAATAATCATCAACATCTCCTACCAAGACAAGAAAATACGGAGAGAAAGATCTTCAAGGTTGGTGTGCTGACAGGAATAAAGTCTGTACCACACATTTCTAGAAAATGTGGCATTTGGAATATTACCCGTTTGAAACACTTTTATGCCATCTAAAAAAAAATTATGTTCATATAAAAATATTTACATTTTACTTTTCCAATCTGGGATTTGTCCCAAAACATGTTGAATCATATTGGCCTCCCCTGCTGTAGGTGTATAGTAATGGGCTGAAGTGTTCCATCTGATGGCCCAGTCATAATTTGTTATCGACCGAATTTTTGGCCAGCTGAAACTGTTACGAATAATTTTGTTTCCTGCATTGTAACCAGGAGATCTAGAAGAAGAAGAAGATATTGGATTTATATCCCACCCTATACTCTGAATCTCAGAGTCTCAGAGCGGTCACAATCTCCTTTAACTTCCGCCCCCCCCCCCCACAACAGACACCCTGTGAGGTAGGTGGGGCTGAGAGAGCTCCTACAGCAACTGCCCTTTCAAGGACAACTCCTACGAGAGTTATAGCAACCCAAGGCCATTCCAGCAGGTGCAAGTGGAGGAGTGGGGAGTCAAACCCAGTTCTCCCAGATAAGATTTCACGCGCTTAACCACTACACCAAACTGGCTCTCTAGTGTTTTAATGGATTGTTTTTTAAATTTGTTTTAATGTTATTGTTTCAATTGTTAATTATGCTGTAATCTGCCCTGAGCCAGTTCGCAGGGTAGGGAGGAATATAAATTTACTAAATAAATTTGTGCAACCACTCCAACGTGGACGAGATTTAACGAACATTGACTTGAACCGGTGTGTCTAATATGTGGCCCAGGGGTCAAATCAGGCCCCCAGAGGGCTCCTATCAGGCCTGCAAACAAGCCTGTTTCCTTCTCCACCTTTCTTGCTTCCTTCAGTTATCAGAGCTGTTAAATAAAATATTGCAAGGGAGCTAATCTTTTAAGCATGTTTAAAGTTGTTGTTTTTTAAAATGTTTAATTGTGTTTGTCTGTGTCCTTTATAAAGTTTATATCTTTGCTACCTGGCATTACATTTTATGACACACGTGGCCCAGCCCGATAAAGTCTCATTTATGTCAGATCCTGCCCTCGTAACAAATGAGTTCGACATCCCAGACTAGAACTTTACATTGCAATCAAAGAGAGCTGTGATTCTCGAAAGCTTACGCTACAGTAAAATGTGTTAGCCTTACAGGTGCTTCTGGGCTCTTTCCTATTATTAGGGGTGGAATTCTAGCAGGCGCTCCTTTGCATATTAGGCCACACCCTCCTGATGTCGCCAATCCTCCAAGAGCTTACAAGGCTCTTTTTTATAAGCTCCAGGAGGATTGGCTACATCAGGGGTGTGTGGCCTAATATGCAAAGGAGCTCCTGCTGGAATTCCACCCCTGCCTATTATATTGCAGTCATATTTATAAGAAGCCAGTATTACTCTCACTGTACTTTCACAGCTATGGGCTAGATGGGTTCCACAGATCCATTTCACTTAAAAGTATACTTTTGATATAAATTTTTTTTTAAAAAAATCTTCGTGTTTGTGTCCTTTATAAAGTTTATATCTCTGCTACCTAGTCTTAAATAGGTACACACATGGCCCGGCCCGACACAGCCTGGCCTGACGAGGTCTCATTTATGTCAGATCTGGCCCCCATAACAAATGAGTTTGACACCCCTGGCTTAGAGGTTCTGGAGCTCTCTTCCTGTGAGCTCCTGCCCAAAATGAGGCCTGGGTGTGTGGTAGGGTTGCCAATCCCCAGGTGGGGGCAGGGGATCCCCAGGTTTGGAGGCCCTCCCCCCGCTTCAGGGTCGTCAGAAAGCGGGGGGAGGGGAGGGAAATGTCTGCTGGGAACTCTATTATTCCCTATGGAGATTTATTCCCATAGAAAATCATGGAGAATTGATCCACAAGTATCTGGGGCTCTGGGGGGCCTGTTTTTTGGGATAGAGGCACCAAATTTTCAGTATAGCATCTAGTGCCTCTCCCCAAAATACCCCCCAAGTTTCAAAAAGTTTGGGCCAGGGGATCCAATTCTGTGAGCCCCAAAAGAAAGTGCCCCTATCCTTAATTATTTCCTATGGAAGGAAGGCATTGAAAAGGTGTGCGGTCCCTTTAAATATGATGGCCTGAACTCCCTTTGGAGTTCAATTATGCTTGTCACAGCCTTGATCTTGGCTCCACCCCTAATGTCTCCTGGCTCCACCCCCAAAGTCTCCTGGCTCCACCCCCAAACCCCCCAGATATTTCTTGAATTGGACTTGGCAACCCTAGTGTGTGGAAGTCATGTGGGTATGTAGCTGAAACATCAGATGAAACATCCTGCTCCCAGTAAGACAGGGATGGGGAACCTCCGTCCCGAGGGCCGTATGTGGCCCTTGAGGTCACTTGGTGTGGCTCTCAGGGATTGCTGGGCCGAACCAAACCATGTGGCAGCCTCTCTGGAGCCTGGCTGGCCAGCGGGGATTGTGGGGCCCAGCCGCGCTGTGCAGCAGCCTCCCCAGGGCCAGGCAGGGATCACAGGGCCCGGATGTACTGTGCGGCAGCCTCCCTGGGGCCTGGCTGGCTGGCCAGAATTGCTGCAGGGCCAGGAAAAGTTACTGTCACCGTTCAGTTTGCACTTGATTATCCCAGAGGGTGTGGCCTAATATGCTAATATTAGGGGATGTGGTCTAATATGCTACTGAGTTCCTGCTATGCTTTTTCTACAAAAAAGTCCTGGACTATGCATCTGCCTAGGGCGGTGTGTCGTGCGTGTGTGTGTGTGTGTGTGTGTGTGCGCCAGATCAGGCTCTCCCCACATGACTTCAAATAGAAAAACAATTATTTGCATTAATTTTGCCAGCCTGAATCGTTCTCCCTTGGTGGAGCACTGTTTTTTAAGTTGATAATTTTTTATGGCCCGTGAATGATGTTATAAATATCCATATGGCCCTTGGCAAAAAAAAAAAGGTTCCTCACCCCTGTGGTAAGACACCCCCCCATCCCCTGCCAGTTGCCGCTATATGCCACTGAAGCTCCACCCCTTCCCTGACTCTAAGCTCCCGCTCAAAATCTCCCGGAATTTCCCAAGCTGTCATGTTGCCATGGAGACCAGGGTATTGTATTAGTAAAAAAGAGGGAAAGCACATCCTTGTTTAAAGGGGGGGGGGAAGGCAGATGTAATTAAATCGTGTTTGTAATAGCACTGGGCATTCCCCAAGAGCTTGGCCTTCCATCTTCCATCGCGGACGCTTCCTCAATTGCATAAGAAAGCTTTTGTGAAATGCCTGGTGTGGAAGACACCCTCCCCTTGCATACTTTTCATACCTGGGTATATTTTGCGTGCCGTCTGAGTAATGGTATGGGTGTGATCTCATTCCCAAGTGTTGCGTCCTGCCTCATTTTGCTGGGGTTTTTTTCCCCTTGGGAAACACTATTATTACAACTCGTGAATAGGGTTGCTATTCAGGAGAGCTCCTAGAATTACAACTGATCTCCGGATGACCAAGAATCATCCTGGAAAAAGTAGCTGCTTTGGATTTTAAGCATGGAGAAAGTAGCTGCTTTGGATCATATTGGGAGCCACATGTGGCTCTTTCACACATATTGTGTGGCTCTGGAAGCTTCCATCGTCCAGTCAGCCGGCTTGGAGAATGCATTTAACGTTAAAGTTGCTTTCTTTCCACCTCTCCCTCCCTCCCCATCTATTGCCTCCCTCCTTCCCTCCCTCCATCCCTTCCTTCCTTGCTTGCTTGCTTCCTTCCTTGTGTCAAGAGCCTTGCCATGATATATTGTTTTGAGATAGGACTGGGTATTCGGAGCATGATGGAACCTGGTACTGTTCCCGCTGCTTTGCTTCCCCCACCCTCCGCTTGCTGTTATCTTTGTAACATATTATAGAAGACACTCTGCCGACTTGGGGCACCACCTCAAGGCCACTGCTAAAGCAAGCTTGATAACCACCTGCATTCCCGGGACATTGGGAGGGAGGGGGGCTAATCTCCCGCCAAAGATCCCTGCCAAGCTTTCCTGCTTTTAATTGAATATGTAACAGTTTTGCAGTACCTATATATTGGAGCCATATTGCCTAGAGCAGGGGTGTCGAACATGCAAGTTCGGGGGTCGAATCAGGCCCCCAGAGGGCTCCTATCAGGCCCGCGAACAACTGGCTGTCGTCTTCTTCCTTCTCCCTCTCTCTTGCTTCCTTCTGCAGAACAGCACGATTGCACAGGAGCTATAGAGCAAAATCTCCATTTTCTCCATTCTCTCCTTGGGGAGGAATAGCTTGCTTTGCCAGCCTCTCAATTGCACAGCAGAGCTACTTGAGCCAAGCCTCTCTTCCTTCTATTGGCTGAGGTTCCCCCTCCCGTCCAGTCCCTGGGGAAGGAAGGAAAGAGCCAGAGCTTCCTTGGCCCAGTTCCCTGGATCCCATGGGAGAAAGACAAAGAAAGCATCTTTAAGACCAATGAGCGCTAACATTTTAAGCATGTTTTAAGTTTTTAAAAATATATATATATTTGTGTTTGTGTTCTTTATAAAATTTATATCGCTACTACCTAATCTTAAATAGGTACACACATGGCCCAGCCCGAAATGGCCCCGCCCAACAAGGTCTCATTTATGTCAGATCCGGCCCTCATAACAAATGAGTTCGACACCCCTGACCTAGAGTCTTTAGTCTTAGCAAAGCCATGCTTTGTCTTCAGGCCTGTCAGTAATAAACTTAACTAGGGTTGCCAATCCCCAGGTGGGGGCAGGGGATCCCCCGGTTAAGAGGCCTTCCCCCCGCTTCAGGGTCATTAGAAAGTGGGGGGAGGGGAGGGAAATGTCTGCTGGGAACTCTGTTATTCTGTATGGAGTCTAATTTCCATAGGAAATAATGGAGAATTGATCCGCAGGTATCTGGGGCTCGGGGGGGGGTCTATTTTTGAGGTAGAGGCACCAAATATTCTGTATAGCATCCAGTGCCTCTCCCCAAAATACCCCCCAAGTTTCAAAAAGATTGGACCAGGGGGTACGATTTTATGAGCCCCAAAAGAAGGTGCCCCTATCCTTCATTATTTCCTATGGAAGGAAGGCATTGAAAAGGTGTGCTGTCCCTTTAAAAGTGATGGCCAGAACTCCCTTTGGAGTTCAATTATGCTTGTCACATCCTTGCTCCTGGCTCCACCCCCAGTGTCTCCTGGCTCCACCCCCAAAGTCCCCAGATATTTCTTGAATTGGACTTGGCAACCCTAAACTTAACCCTTTCACATGATTGGTGTGAGTTACTGAACTGCCGGGGTCTTGACACCTTGCAACTCTCCAAGTCTGACGTTCATGTCTTGTGGCTCTCAGACTTCTGACGTTGATTCTATGTGGGTCTTACATTTGACCGCCCCTGGACTAAACTGAGGCTATGGTACTTTGGTCGCATCACGAAAAGACCAGAGTCCCTAAAAAAGACAAAAAGCTGAAGGCGGCAGGAAAAGAGGCAGAGCCAGGCCTCCGATTCAGCAGGAGCTCACAGCTCCAGAACCTTTCTGAGGGTTCCCCCTCCTCCTCCCCACCTACCTGGCCCATTGAATAGCAGGGGCAGCTGCATAACAATCCCTGGATCAGCTCCACCACCTATTTTTCTACAAAGCGACCCCGACCCAACATAAGATGGACTGACTCCATCAAGGGAGCCCCAAGGGCCCCCAGTTTGCAAGACCTGAGCAAGGCTGTTAACGAAAGGAATTTTTCGAGGTCATTAATGCATCGGTCGCCATAAGTCAGAAGCAACCTGACAGCATATAAAACACACACACGTTCATTACTACATGAGTGTTTCTCCAACAGCAACTCCCCAGAGCCATTTCAGGTAGGGAAAATGCCATGAGTCACATTCTGAATCGGCTCCCCCTCCCCCATCTGGGGAACTGAATTCCTGAGACAGAACTCCCAGTATGCATCTGGCCAGGGCTTGCTTGTTTTGTAGCAGGATCTCCTTTGCATATTAGGCCACACCCTCTTGATGTAGCAAATCCTCCACGAGCTTACAGGGCTCTCAGTACAGGGCCTACTGGAAGCTCCAGGAGGATTGGTTACATCAGTGGGGAGCGGCCTAATAGGTAAAGGAGTTCCTGCTACAAAAAAAGCATCTGGCAGGAGATTGTGAGCCGCTCTGAGACTCTGTTTCAGGGTGGAGGGCAGAATATAAATCCAATTTCTTCTTCCTCTTCTTCTTCTTCTTCTTCTTCTTCTTCTTCTTCTTCTTCTTCTTCTTCTTCTTCTTCTTCTTCTTCTTCTTCTTCTTCTTCTGTCATTGGTCCACCAGGGTCAGTATGATATGCTCAGACAAGGTTTCCCAACCTCCAGGTGCCGCCTGGAGATCTGCTATGACAATTGATCTCTAGATGACTGACCAGTTCCCCTGGTGAAAATGACTCCTTCAAAGGGTAGACTTTATGGCATTGCACCCGCTGAGTTTCCTCCTTTCCCCAAACTCTACCATCGCCAAGTTCCAAGTTAAGGGGGAGGGACGGTGGCTCAGTGGTAGAGCATCTGCTTGGGAAGCAGAAGGTCCCAGGTTCAATCCCCGGCATCTCCAAAAAAGGGTCCAGGCAAATAGGTGTGAAAAACCTCAGCTTGAGACCTTGGAGAGCCGCTGCCAGTCTGAGAAGACAATACTAACTTTGATGGACCCAGGGTCTGATTCAGTATAAGGCAGCTTCATATGTTCATATGTTCACCCCCAAAAGTTCCAGTTGTTTCCCAACACAGAGCTGGCAACTCTAGACTCAGACTGGCAGCGTCTCTCCAGGGTCTCAGGAAGACAAAAGTCTTTCTCACCACCTACTACCTGATTCTTTTAACTGGAGGCGCCGGGGATTGAACCGACAGGCCCTACCACTGAGCCACAGTCCTTCCCACACACATGAGGCTGCCTTACACTCGGGACTTTTTTTTATAGTGGGAATTCATTTGCATAGTGGGCTACACCCTCCTGCTTTAGCCAATCCCTCCAGAGCTTACAGGGCTCTTCTTACAGGGCCTATTGTAAGCTCTTGGAGGATTGGCTACATCATATACAAAGGAGTTCCTACTACCAAAAAAAAAAGTCCTGAAACTCTATGGCATTATGTTCCATCAGAGTCCCTCCCCCACTCCCCAAATCCCACCGTCCCCAGGTTCCACCCCCCAAATCTCCAGATATTTCCAAATCCAGAGCTGGCAACCTTACCATTCAGTAACGGCTAGGCATGCTCAAGCAGCCATTTGAGGCAGCCCTACAAACATTTTAGTCTAGGTCTGCCAAGCCTTCAGGCCGGGCAGGGGTTCTCCCACCCAGGAGGTTCCCACCCCGCCGGGCCACATTGGGCCAGCAGGGGGAGCCTCCCTTGATGTCGCCAGCGGGATGACATCACCCGGAAGTGACATCATTGTGTTGGCAACGTCGTGTGTGCCGGCCGCTCTAGGCGTTTTCAGGAAAACTCTATGGTTTTCCCCGGACGCTCTAGCAATTTGGGAGGGGAATTTGCAATAGGTACCATAGAGTTTTCCCCTTCCAAAATGCTAGAGCGTCCGGGAAAACCGGAGAGTTTCCCCAGAAACGCCTAGAGCAGCCAGTGCACAAGGTTGCATGCACACTGACGTCCCTTCGGGTGCTGTTATCGCGCCGGCAACATTGGGGGGGGGGGTTTCCCCCTGCCAAAGGCCACAGGGGACTTGGCAAACCTATTTTAATCCAAAATATATCACTTCAGGGTGGTGTTAATAAACTACAGAAATAGTGCGTCCCATATGCAGTTCTATGTTTAGAAACAGGGATGAATCTTGTGGAAACACAAGCATGGCTAATGTTATTTAAATATTGGTTAGGGCTACATTTCTACTCTGATTCGGAGAGCCTTCTATATCAACTGCTCTCAGAACCCAATATGTCAAATTGGTTAGTATTTATTGAGAGGAAAATTACGTAAGTCTATGGGCATTGATATAGATTCACTTTTTATGCTATCCCTAAAAGATGCATTCTTGAAACTGAAGCTTAGAGTCTTGGATATTGAAATGCAAACATTATATAGCCTGGCCAACAAAACTTGCTCCCCGCTGAATTTTGAACTTCCTCTTTCTGTAGGGAAATCAGCGTCATATTTCTCCTCTCTGCCAGCACCGCAACAATGGCGTGCTTTCTCGTTAACGAGATGCAATGCATTGCCATCTGCTATTTTATTTGGCAGATTTAACAGGATTGATTACTGTGCCAGACATTGTCTTTGTAATCCCAAGTGTATCGAAACTATCTCCCATGTATTATTGAATTGTCCCCTTTATGATGATATTCGTCATATATATTTGAAAGATATTTTAGCAGATATGTTGAGCTGGGCTGATTCAGGCAAAGTCTACAGACTTTTAAATGACACTTGCTCTGAGTTAACTTTAACGGTTGCCGAATTTCTTCAACAGGCCATGGAAATCCGACAGAGATTGGCTCTGGAATGACCAGATCTTATTTGTTTTATGCATTTAATTTTGTTAAACTTGAAATTACATATATTTTACTCATTTTATGTACTTTAGCTCCCCTGCGTACTCTGTTTTCCAGGATTTTATATTACTTACATTGTTATTTGTACTGCTAAATCTGTTTTATGCCAATAAAGGCTTGTTGTTGTAACTACAGAAATAGCTGGGCCATTTTTAAAAGAGCCAAAATGGCTCTGTGAGTTTTTAGAAGTGGGAAATTCATTTTAAACCTCATGCGTGAAAGACACTCATAGTGTGAATCTATACTGTTTCCCAGCTTGTACAGAAAGTGGCTTACATTTTGAAGATGGTGGAAATTCCCCAGCATCTTGACTTATTCCAACTGGTGGCAGAAAGTACGATGCTGCTCTGCGCAGATCTCCTTAAGAAAAGCACAAACTGGTGGAAGTAGCAAGTGATTACTTATACCAGGGGTGTTGAACATGCAGTTCGGGGGCTGAATCAGTCCCCTGGAGGGCTCCTATCAGGCCCCTGGACAACTGGCTGTCATCTGCTTCCTTCTCCATATATCTTGCTTCCTTCTGCATAACAGTTTGTTTTGCAAGGCTTGCTCAATTGCACAGGAGCTACAGAGCAAAACTTTTATTTTCTCCATTGGCTGAGGCTCCTCCCTTGGGGAGGAAGGGGGGAGGAATAGCTTGCTTTACCAGGCTCTCTCAATTGCACAGCACAGCTACTGAGCCAAGCCTCTCTTCCTTCTATTGGCTGAGGCTCCCCCCCCCAGTCCCCTGGGGAAGGAAGAAAAGAGCCAGAGCTTCCTTTACCATGTTCCCTGAATCCCATGGGAGAAAGACAAAGAAACCATCTTTAAAACCAGTGAGTGCTGACGTTTTAAACATGTTTTATGTTTTTAAAAATATATATTTGGGTTTGTCTGCGTCCTTTATAAAGTTTATATCTCTGCTACCTAATCTTAAATAGGTACACACATGGCCCGGCCCAATCCGACATGGCCCTAGGGTTGCCAAGTCCCTTGCTTCCTGTACCTATTGTACCATAGAGTTTTTGATCCCAAATGGCTAGAGCGTCCAGGAAAACCATAGAGTTTTCCCGGAAACCTCTAGAGCGGCCCACACACACATGCCTCCATTTTGATGACATCACTTCCGGGTGATGTCATCACACCAGCGATGTAGGGGGAGGGTTGGGAATCTCCCGGGCGGGAAGAAGCCCCACCCAGACCGGGGGCTCGGCAGCCCAACATGACCCAGCCCAACGAGGTCTCATTTATGTCAGATCTGGCCCTCATAACAAATGAGTTTGACACCCCTGGCTTATACTGTCTATTTGTAGATTAAAATGATGCCAGGCCTGTGAAATGCAGGAAGTATATATTATATAAGTTCATTTACAGAAAGCATGGGCCAAAAACCAGTCAAGGTAATCCCAGGTATTTCCCGTCCATCAAGATATGCTGTTGAAAGAAGTCCTTGGATCTCTGAAAGCCGGTTTAACTTTTTAAATACAGAACAAATGTTATGCTTGATAATCCTCTGGTTGGGCAGAGAATTCCTGCCCCCAGTTTCTGTTGCCGGCTGCTGCTCGGAGAGCTTGTCCAGGTTAGGGTTGCCACCTCTGGGTTGGGAAATACCTGGAGATTTTGGGGGTGCGGCCTGGGGAGGGCGGGGTTTGTGGAGGGGACCTCAGCAAGGCGTAATGCCATAGGGTCCGCCCTCCAAAGCAGCCATTATTTGATTTCCAGACTGCTCAAAGCCACCAAGTAATACACCGTCTAATACGCTGATCACCGTCTAATACACCCATCTAATACACTGATCAAAGCCACCAAGTAATAAGTCGGTTTATTACTTGGTGGCTTTGATCAGTCTATTAATGACACCAAGTGCCCTTCAAGCAGCTGGCATTATTTGATTTCCAGTAGGCTTTTTGGTAGAAAAAGCCCAGCTGGAACTTATTTGCATATTAGGCCACGCCCCCTGATGCCAAGCTAGCCAGAACTGTGTTCCTGTGCGTTCTTGCTCAAAAAAGCCCTGATTTCCAGTATTTATCACATCATCATCATCATCATCATCATCATCATCATCATCATCATCATCATCATCATTTCATTTGTATTCTGCCCATTCCCCCATGGGGGCTCAGGGCAGAGTACATCAAAATAAGCAATAATAAAACAAGCAATCAAGAACAGCTAAAATCATAATGACATTAATTACAGCACTGACCTCAGAATCTAATCAGCACTTTACATACCATCCATGCTGCTTTTTAACAACATTTATTATCAAAGAGTGTGTGTGTGTGTGTGTGTGTGTGTGGTGACAGGATGTGTGTGGAATCACAAGCCCTGCCTCATTTTCTGCTCCTTGCAAATACCCCACAACTACAGCTAGAGAATCATCCTCATAGCTTCAAGAGGGGATTGGATCAACATCTGGAGCAGAGATCCATCAGTGGCTATTAGCCTCAGGGTATAGATGAAACTCTCTGTCTGGGGTAGTGATGCTCTGGCTTCTTGGTGCTTTGGGGAGGGGCAACAGTGTGAGGGCTTCTAGCGTCCTGGTCCAATGATGGACCTCCTGATGGCACCTGGTTTTTTTGGCCACTGTGTGACACAGAGAGTTGGACTGGATGGGCCATTGGCCTGATCCAACATGGCTTCTTTTATGTTCTCTAATCTGTACATAAATCATGCATCAAAGCTTCCCACAAACTATCCTTTCCCTGGTGGCAGCTCCATCGGAATTCACATCTCGGACTTTGTCTCCACCACAATTGAGCCAAGAAAGGCTGGGTCACAACTGTGAGTGGAAATCGCCCAAACCCACCCAACAAGATTTATGGCTTAATAAAGATTTCTAACCTCCTACTTGGGAGCCTGAGACATTCTCCACTGTAGAGTATTAGGGTGGATAGAGAAGGAGGGCCGTTCGATGTAGCAAATGTGGCTACACCAGCCTTTCCTGCTGTGTGAGCCTCCCTGGGCCACAAAGATCCAGGTTTCAATCTCCAGTCAGACCAGCTGCAATCATCCATGCTAAATAAATGCAGTCTCAGTCCACTTTCAATGCACTTCTCGACTGGATTTTGCTGAGTGAATTGGCACAATCCTGTTGCAAAGTGCTTTAAAATTGGGTTGAAAGTGCATTATGTAGCATGGGTGATAGCAGCCTTTCTTTTTTTTTTTTTTAATGTACTTAGGAGCTTTGATGCAGTATCAATGGGAGGAGCCAGGGGCAAGGTTGTGACAAGCATAACTGAACTCCAAAGGGAGTTCTGGCCATCACATTTAAAGGGACCACACACCTTCTAAATGCCTTCCCTCCGCTAGAGATAATGAAGGAAACGGGTACCGTTTTTGGGGCTCATAAAATTGGAACCCCTGGTCCAATCGTTTTGAAACTTGGAGGGTATTTTGGGGAGAGGCACCAGATGCTATCCTGAAAATTTGGTGACTCTACCTCAAACAACATTCCCCCCCGCCAAACCCCAGATACCTGCAGATCAATTCTTTATTATACCCTAAGTATGGGAATTGGCCTCTGTAGGGCATAATGGAATGCCCAGCAGACATTTCCCTCCCTCCCCCCCACTTTTTGATGACCCAGAAGCGAGGGGAGGGCCTCCAAACTGGGGGATCCCCTGCCCCCACCTGGTGAACGTCAACTTTAGCCATCCCCCTCAGATGCCATTTTTAAAATAGCAAATCTAGAGAGCCTGGGAGAGACAACTAGTGATGGACGAGAGGAGGGTATCAGAGAGAACATGCTCCCCGATAGTCTAGCCCAGGGGTCCTCAAACTACGGCCCGCGGGCCAGATGTGGCCCGTTGAGGAAATTTATGCGGCCCGCCAGGTTATGGCAAAATCAGACCGGAAGCGACTTAAACTCGTGTTAGCAACGCACACTTCCGGCACTGGGCTGAGGCGGCGGAGACAGAGTGTGAGGTGATACCGAGGTGAGGTGAGTTCCCAGGCCGGGGTGTGTGGTGTGGGGAAGGGAGAGAGATGCAGAAGACGGAGAACTGACAGCCCGTGGCCTTGTACAGTAACGGCAGTCCGGCCCTCCAACAGTCCGAGGGACAGTGAACTGGCCCCCTATTTAAAAAGTTTGAGGACCCCTGGTCTAGCCTGACTGAACAGGCACCCCAGAAGTCTAGCCTGGGTTTGAAAAGGCTCAGTCTAGCCTGAGATGAAGAGGCTCCCTAATGGTTCAGCCTAGGATTAACGTGCTCCCCAATAGTCTAGTCTGGGATAAATCGATAGTTTAAGTCAGGGGCTTCAGCGCCCTCCATAACTTCTCATACATTTTCTCCGTTACAACAAAAACACAATTATTGAAAACATGCAGGTTATATAAAGAAGATACTGGATTTATATCCCACCCTATAGCCTGAATCTCAGAGCAGTCACAATCTCCTTTACCTTCCCCCACCCACAACAGACACCCTGTGAGGTACGTGGGGCTAAGAGAGCTCTTTCAGCAGCTGCCCTTCAAAGACAACTCCTACGAGAGTAGGCTTGCCAATCCCCAGGTCCCAGCGGGGGTTCTTCCACTTTCCCAGACTCCTTCCTGCCCCCAGTCAGCTGGCCTGCGGGGGGAAGCCCCGCCTCAAGAGGACCATGTGCTTTTGGAGGCTTCAGTCTCTGATTGAAAGGCTTCCTCTTGGGATAGTGTGTCCGTGTTACTTTGAAGAAGTTGGCAGCAACTCGTGAGTAGAGACGCCAATCCGTCGCTTCGGAGTCGTCTGCTGAGCACTTCATTATTCCCTATGTGGAGATCGATTCTCATAGGGTATAATGAAGAATTGATCTGGAGGTTTCGGGGGCTCCGGGGGAGCTGTTTTTTGAGGTAGAGGCACCAAATTTTCAGTATAGTATCTAGTGCCTCTCCCCAAAGTACCCCCAAGTTTCAAAACGGTTGGACCAGGGGGTCCAATTCTATGAGCCCCAAAAGAAGGTGCCCCTATCCTTCATTATTTCCTATGGAAGGAAGACATTTAAAAAGGTGTGCTGTCCCTTTAAATGTGATGGTCAGAACTCTCTTGGAGTTCAATTATGCTTGTCACACCCTTGTTCCTGGCTCCGCCCCCAATGTCTCCTGGCTCCACCCCCAAAGTCCCCAGATATTTCTTGAATTGGACTTGGCAACCCTATACGAGAGCTATGGCTGACCCAAGGCCATTCCAGCAGGTGCAAGTGGAGGAGTGGGGAATCAAATCCAGTTCTCCCAGATAAGAGTCCGCACACTTAACCATTACACCAAACTGGCTCTCGTGCTTGACTAATACAGAAACAAGCTTGACTTGCATGATTTATGTTGCCTTGATATGTTCCCCGCATTTTTATCCTCCCCTTTCCAACATGGAGCTCAGAACGGCATGAAGAGGTCTGCCTTCCCCTGTATTGTCACAAGGACCCCTTGAGGTCCGTTAGGCTGAGTGTAACTCAGTTGCCCCAATTGGTCTGGCTTTTTAACCACCACCTCACATCTGATTTCAGTTACGCACAGCCTTGAGTACAATGCAGTTTAATTCTTTAGCACCATGTCATGCAAACGCACAGACGCAGAGAGAAGCACCACAGAAGCAGAAGAGCCGCAGTGACAAACCCACTTCAAATTTCCGTTCCGTTATGAGCAGTCGCGCACTCCACTTTGGCCTGTACCTGCTCCTTTCATCTTTAATAGAAGGCAATAATTGGTCTACCTTAAAGGCCCTTATAATGATTCTCAAGATAATAAACAAAGTGCCTTGAGCTGTTAACATTAAAGCATTGTTATGGTTGTCTAGGGCATATGGCATGAGGAACTGGAAGAGGCGGAAGTTTAAAAAAAACAATCCGGGCAGGGCCCTTCGTTGTGGATCTACCAATAGCGGCTGAAAGGCACAGCCGTCTATCAAAACCTTCCTTCTCTAACGATGGCACACACGAACACAGGATGCTGCCTTCTAGTGAATCAAACCCTTCGGGTCACTATTGTCTCCTCAGTAGGGTTGCCAAGTCCCCCGCTGCCTCTGGCGGGGGATTGTTTTTGCGTGTGCTTCGCGCACGTGACATGATGATGTCACTCAGAAGTGCCGTCATCATGCCAGTGACATCGTGTGCCGGCCGCTGTAGGAGCGTCCGAGAAAACTCTATGGTTTTCCTGGACGCTCCAGCAATTTGGGAGGGAAAACTCTATGGTGCCATATGGTTTTCATATGGTACCATAGAGTTTTCCTCCCAAATTGCTAAAGCGTCCGGGAACACCATAGAGTTTTCCTGGACGCTCCTAGAGTGGCTGGCATTCAACATCACTGGTGTGATGACATCACTTCCGAGTGACATCATCGCGATATCAGGGGAGGATCTCCGCCTGGCACGGAAACTCGGCAGCACTACCCCTCAGAATGGCAGTGGCTCTCCAGAGTCTCAGGAGGACGAAGCCTTTCACCTCACCTACCGCCTTGTTCTTTTAACTGGAGATGCCAGAGACTGAACTTGGGACCTTCTGCATACCAAGCAGATGAGCCACAGCTTCTCCCTGGTACCTCAAAGGGCCTTAAGGAGGAAACTCCCAATGAACCTAGATTAGCATCAGAGATGTGGGAAAGATACAACGGGATTATCTCGGTCTGTGTCTACTTTTGCCAGCTGCCTGCTTCAGATGGGAGAACAGGAGGTGGCGGCAGCTCCAATCATAAACAGCTTCCAAGAGGGGACTGGATAAACACATAGAACAGAGGTCCATCAGTGGCTACGAGCCACAAGGTATAGATGGAACTCTCTGACTGGGGCAGTGATGCTCCGTATTCTTGGTGCTTGGGAGGGGCAACAGCAGAAGGGCTTCTAAAGTCCTGGCCCCACTGGTGGGTCTCCTGATGGCATCTGGGTGACACAGAGTGTTGGACTGGATGGGCCATTGGCCTGATCCAACATGGCTTCTCTTATGTTCTTATATGTGACACAGAGTGTTGGACTGGATAGGCCATTGGCTTGATCCAACATGGCTTCTCTTATGTTCTTATGTGGCACAGAGTGTTGAACTGGATGGGCCATTGACCTGATCCAACATGGCTTCTCTTATGTTCTTATGTGTGACACAGAGTGTTGGACTGGATGGGCCACTTGCCTGATCCAACATGGCTTCTCTTATGTTCTTATATGTGACACAGAGTGTTGGACTGGATGGGCCATTGACCTGATCCAACATGGCTTCTCTTATGTTCTTATGTGTGACACAGAGTGTTGGACTGGATGGGCCATTGGCCTGATCCAACATGGCTTCTCTTATGTTCTTATGTGTGACACAGAGTGTTGGACTGGATGGGCCATTGGCCTGATCCAACATGGCTTCTCTTATGTTCTTATGTGTGACACAGAGTGTTGGAATGGATGGGCCACTGGCCTGATCCAACATGGCTTCTCTTATGTTCTTATGTGTGACACAGAGTGTTGGACTGAATGGGCCATTGGCCTGAGCCAACATGGCTTCTCTTATGTTCTTATGTGTGACACAGAGTGTTGGACTGGATGGGCCATTGACCTGATCCAACATGGCTTCTCTTATGTTCTTATGTGTGACACAGAGTGTTGGACTGAATGGGCCATTGGCCTGAGCCAGCATGGCTTCTCTTATGTTCTTATGTGTGACACAGAGTGTTGGACTGGCTGGGCCATTGGCCTGATCCAACATGGCTTCTCTTATGTTCTTATGTGTGACACAGAGTGTTGGACTGAATGGGCCATTGGCCTGAGCCAGCATGGCTTCTCTTATGTTCTTATGTGTGACACAGAGTGTTGGACTGAATGGGCCATTGGCCTGAGCCAGCATGGCTTCTGTTATGTTCTTATGTGACACAGAGTGTTGGACTGGATGGGCCATTGGCCTGATCCAACATGGCTTCTCTTATGTGCTACAGAGTGTTGGACTGGATGGGCCATTGGCTTGATCCAACATGTTTCATTTTTATTTTATTTTTAATCTTTAGTCGTGTTTGTCTGTGTCCTTTAAAAAGTTTATATCTCTGCTACCTAATCTTAAATAGGTACACACATGGCCCGACCCATCACAGCCCAGACCAGCCCTCATACCAATGATTTTGACACCTGTGACTTAAGGCCCAGAGGAGTTGACCCATACCTAACAATCTACTGCAGGGTTGCCAGCTCCAGGTCGGGAAATTTCTGGAAATTTGGAGGTAGAACCTGGAGAGGGTGGGGTTTGAATATAGGAAGTCATTTCAGAGCGGCATAATGCCCTACTGTTCACCTTCCAAAGTAGCCATTTTCTTTGGAGGAACTGATTTTTGTAACCTGGAAATCAGTCATGATCCCAGGAAACCTCCAGCCACCGCTTGCAAGTTGGCAACGCTGATCTACTAGCTTATGTGGGCTTCCCTCCCGCAAATTTCCAAACTAAATCTCTATTTTCTCACGCTTTCCTCCTGTCTATCCAGAGAGCAAATGTTTTTGAATGCTAATGCTAATGATATTGGATTTATATCCCTCCCTCCACTCTGAAGAGTCTCAGAGCGGCTCACAATCTCCTCTACCTTCCTCCCCCACAACAGACACCCTGTGAGGTGGGTGGGGCTGGAGAGGGCTCTCACAGCAGCTGCCCTTTCAAGGACAACCTCTGCCAGAGCTATGGCTGACCCAAGGCTATTCCAGCAGGTGCAAGTGGAGGAGTGGGGAATCAAACCCGGTTCTCCCAGATAAGAGTCCGCACACTACACCAAACTGGCTCACCAAAAGAGCCTGCACACTTAACCACTACACCAAACTAGCTACAGAATGCGTTCTGCAGCTATTTGACACTAGGTACCTTCTAGAACTAACACCAAAAAAACGATGTCCTCCTCATCACAGGGGACTGGAATGCCAAAGTAGGAAGTCAAAAGGTAACAGGAACAACTGACAAGTTTGACCTTGGAGAACAAAATGAAGCTGAGCAAAGGCTAATAGAGCTTTGTCAAGAGAACAAGCTGGTCATAGCGAACACCCTCTTCCAGCAACCTAAAAGGTGACTCTACACATGGACATCATTCGATGGACAACACAGAAATCAGATTGATTATATACTCTTCAGTCAAAGATGGAGAAGCTCCTTACAGTCAGCAAAAACAAGACCTGGAGCTGACGGCAGCTCAGATCATTGCAAAATTCAGGCTTAAACTGAAGAAAACTGGGGAAGCCATTAGGCCATTCAGGTTTGACCTTGATCACATCCCTTATGAATATACAGTGGAGGTGTAACTAACACGGATCTGAGCAGACTTCAGAGGATGGTGGAAGACAGGCGGGCCTGGCATGATTTGGTCCATGGGGTTGCAAAGAGACGAACAAGAACAAACCCTTCCCATCTGCTGTGGGACTGAAAGTTCACGAAGGTTTTCCTTTTCTTTTCTTTAGCTGAAAACTCAAGAGGCTCAGGGCAAGAGTGGGAGGAGGATAGGGTATAAACTTTCTTTTTTACTGCAGTGAAAGGAACCTGTATCGGTTAGTTTACCGTAACCCGCTTTGCAAGGCCGTGCGCACAGCCTCTGGGGTGCCTTCAGTTGCTGTCACGGTTTCCACAGGAACTGTGTTCTTTCCAGCCAGATGCAGTGTGGCCTGCTGATAAAGTTGCTCTCTCGAAACATGTGGGTGTTCCGAGCGAGGGGAGCCACTGAACTCTTTCCACCTCTCAGTGTTCAACTTTCCGGTGGGTCATTCGCTCGTCACCCTCTTCGCCGCAAAGTGCCTATTTATATCACAGAGGTATCTTGAAGGCCTCCTTTGATGATCGAGGCTTCTCCAAAGCATTTCAAGACAGCCGTCTCAATCCGACGGTGCAAGAATGCGGTCCACGAAATAGGTCCGCCACTTGGGACGACTCTGTGCTGCTTAGGGTTGCCAAGTTCAGTTCAAGAAACATCTGGGGACTTTGGGGGTGGAGCCAGGAGACTTAGGGGGTGGGGTCAGGAGACATTGGGGGTGGGGCCAGGAGCAAGGGTATGACAAGCATTGAACTCCAAAGGGAGTTTTAGCCATCACATTTAAAGGGACGGCACACCTTTTAAATGCCTTCCTTCCGTACGAAATAATGAAGGACAGGGGCACCTTCTTTTGGGGCTCATAGAATTGGACCCCCTGGTCCAATCTTTTTGAAACTTGGGAAGTGTTTTTGGGAAGAGCTATGCTAAAAATCTGGTGCCTCTCCCTCAAAAAACAGCCCCCCCCCCCGAGCTCCAGATACCCGCAGATCAATTCTCCATTATTTTCTATGAGAATCAGTCTCCATAGGGAATAATGGAGTGCCCAGCAGACATTTCCATCCCCCGCTGCTTTCTGATGACCCAGAAGTGGGAGGAGGGCCTCCAAACTGAGGGATCCCCTGCCCCCACCTGGGGATTGGCAACCCTAGTGGCCCAAAATTATAGCTGATCTCCAGACAGCAGAGTTCAGTTCCCTTGAAGGAGAAAATGGGCTTCTTTGGGCCAGTCCTAGACTATCTGGAATCCTAGGAAAGGCTGACTTCTGGCACCCCCCCCCCTCCCCTGCACTGATAACTATAGGGGTGCCATTCCCCAGGTGGGGCAGGGGATCCCCCGGTTTGGAGGCCCTCCCCCACCTCAGGGTCATCAGAAAGCAAGGGGGGGATATCTGAGGGGGGGAAACGGCGCCAAGGAGTGTGGCGAGCCGCCCCATCTCGGAGCGGGCGATGCCGCTGCGCATCTGCCGCCTCTTCTCCGCTTCACCGTAGCTGAAGATGGAGCTTAGCTGGAGCAGCTAAGATGAAGCGGAGAAGAGGCGGCAGCAGCGCAGCGGCATCGCCCGCTCCGCTCCGCCTCTGAGGTAAAATCAGAGAAGGGGAGGGTGGAGGCAGGCCAGGAGCATGGCGAGCCGCAAATCTGGGTCCCTCAGGCTGAGCCCATCTCGGAGGAGCAGCTACGGTGAAGCGGAGAAGAGGCCGCAGAAGCGCAGCGGCGTCGCCCGCTCCGCCTCTGAGGTGAAATCAGAGAAGGGGAGGGTGGAGGGTGGAAGGAAGGAAGGAAGGAAGGAAGGCATTTAAAAAGTTGTGAGGTCCCTTTAATTGTGATGGACAGAACTCCCTTTGGAGTTCAATTGTGCTTGTCACACCCTTGCTCCTAGCTCCACCCCAGTGTCTCCTGGCTCCACCCCCCAAAGTCCCCAGATATTTCTGGAATTGGACTTGGCAACCCTAGGCTCGGGAGGGGGGCTGTTTTTTGAGGCAGAGGATCATATTTTCAGCATAGCATCCAATAACTCTCCTCAAAACACCCTCCAAGTTTCAAAAGGATTGGACCAGGGGGTCCAGTTCTGTGATCCCCAAAAGAAGGTGCCCCTAGCCTTCATTCTTTCCAAATGGAAGGAAGGCATTTAAAAGGTGTGCGGTCCCTTTAAACGTGATGGCCAGAACTCCCTTTGGAGTTCATTCATGCTTGTCACAACCTTGTCCCTGGCTCCACCCCCAATGCCTCCTGGCTCCACCCTCAAAGTCCCCAGATATTTCTTGAACTGAACCTAGCAACCCTCGATAACCATGAAGGGGACACCCCGTTTGGTGCCACAAGAAGACTGGCACCCTAGGCAATTGCCTAGTTTGCCTAGTGACAGGGCCAGCCCTGCTTTGGAAGGTGGACTCTATGATATTATCCTTATTCAGGTTTCTCCCCTCTCCAAACCCAGCTTGCCCCAGCAAGGGATGGGAGGGGGAGGTATCAGGAGCAGGAGGAAGGCCCAGGTGATGTCACCGATAATGTGGGCAGCAATCAAAGGAGGAAGCCGTGCAAAGAGGCAAGGAATGAAAAAGCACAAAGCTCACGGCCAAATACTGCAAATTTGCATAAGATAAATAGATAGGAACAATAATGAAATACTTTCAAAATACACACGTTTACGTGCATGTTAAGTTGAAATTCACAATGGTGACTCGAACCAAAACAGTCACCGCAAAGACCGCTCCACACTGAAAATGGAAGTTCCTCCGTGATTTAAAGAGCAAAATATAGTTTAAAGGGACATCTGAACTATACAGATTCGTCCGATACACAGGAAGCTGCATTAAGTCGGGTTGAGGTCCACATGAGCAAAAAGAAGAAATAGAGTGATTGTTCTTTAAATCATGGAAGAACTTCCATTGTCATTGTGGAGCGGTCTTTGCAGTGACTCTTTTGGTTTGGGTCTACATTGTGAATTTGCAACATTATGTGCATGTAAATTTGTGTATTTTGAAAGTATTTAATTATTGTTCCTATCTATTTATATTATACAAATTTGCAGTATTTGGCCGTGAGCGTTGTGCTTTTTCATTCCTTACCAATAATGTGGAGACATCACTTCTCGCATGTGCTGGAAGGGATGTCATCACATTGCAACGTTAAAGTGACCTCTGTTATTTGAGCAAAAGCTTGATAAAAATGGCGTCTACCATACAGTTTTTGTTCCATTACCAGAGTGTTGCCCAGATATCGTTGGCATGATGACATCAATTCCTGTGTGTGCCAAAAGCAATGTTGCCACTTTGCCAGCCACATGGCCTGGGCTGTCCTCTCTCTCCTGTTAAGTCCCCCTGCTGGCCAGCTGACTGGTGGCTGGGGGATGGGTCCTGGCAGAAGGGAACTCCCACCTCAAAAAAAACCAACAACCTGGAAATGACATAGGGTAGCTCTAGGAATCATAAAAAAAACTCTATAGTAACCATAGACATTTTCCACGATTCCTAGAGCTACCCTGTATCGCTTCCAGGTTTTCCTGGATGTGACATAGCACACATGACATCATGGATTTCTTCTTCTAGCAGGAAAGAATAGCTGCAAGGCGAAGACCTCTGCCATAGAGGGAAGCCTGGCAAACCTACATACAATCCACCCTTCAAAGCAACCATTTTCTCTAGGGAAACTGATTTCTGAAGGTCAGCTGTAATTCCAGGAGGTTTCCAGGCCCCACCTGGAGGTTGGCAGTCCAATGAGGCTATTTGGGAAAGTCGCTGCCAATTCTTTTTTTTAACAGGAAGGAGAAATTTGAATGTTTCTTTGCAACTAAACCTACAGGCCCACCTCTTTGCAAACAAAGGCTTTATCCTGACTGATCTTTTTTTTCCACTGGTAATGGCCAACCTGTTAGGCTTGCCAATCCCCAAGTCCCAGCGGGGGTTCTTCCGCTTTCCCAGACTCCCTCCCGCCCCCAGCCAGCTGGCCGGCAGGGGCAAAGCCCTGCCCCCAGAAGACCATGTGCCTTTCAACCTCCGGAGGCTTCAGTCTCTGATTGAAAGCCTTCCTCTTGGGATGGGGTGTCTGTGTTACTTTGGAGAAGTTGGCAGCAATTCGTGAGTAGAGAGGCCAATCCCTCGCTTCAGAGTCGCCAGAAAAGGGGGGGGCGGGGAGGGAAACATCTGCTGAGCACTTCATTATTCCCTATGTGGAGATCGATTCTCATAGAGTATAATGGGGAATTGATCTGGAGGTTTTTGGGGCTCCGAAGGAGGTGGTTTTTTGAGGTAGAGGCACCAAATTTTCAATATAGTATCTAGTGCCTCTCCCCAAAGTACCCCCCCCCCAAGTTTCGAAACAATTGGACCAGGGGGTCCAATTCTATGAGCCCCAAAAGAAGGTGCCCCTATCCTTCATTATTTCCTATGGAAGGAAGACATTTAAAAAGGTGTGCTGTCCCTTTAAATGTGATGGCCAGCACTCCATTAGAGTTCAATTATGCTTGTCACACCCTTGTTCCTGGCTCTGCCCCAATGTCTCCTGGCTCCACCCCCAAAGTCTCCCGGCTCCACCCCCAAAGACCCCAGATATTTCTTGAATTGGACTTGGCAACCCTACAACCTGTGGACATCTCTTGGGCCTGATTTCCCCTGGTTTGTCCCCTTCTGACTGATTATGAAGACTGGCTGAGCAAGGCGACTGCTCTGGCTGAGGAGCGACTCACCAGGAAAAAAACAAAGCAAAAGTGATCAAATATTTGAAAGGTGTGGCCCTATCTATCACTACTCCAGTGCGGAAACCAGACACCCGTGTTGAAATTTGCAGATCTGCCAGATTCGCCCTTCTCTCTGCACCTGCTGCACGCAGCTGCTGCTGCCAAAATCCCGCAAAAACATCTGCCCTTGAACCCACCCTGCTGGCAACAGCGCAAGGAACTGCAAGGTAATTGTTATAGCAATGTCATTATTTGAAATATCTGCTTACTCGCCGTCCACTTTCGAAACAAGGTTTCCCTATTGATTAAATGCTTTCTGGTGGAAAGAAACCCTTAAGTCTTTGTGATTCAATGTTAGATTTCCAGCGCTCAGAGACTGCAAGAGGATAAGTCGCTGGTTTGAGCCAAGTCGTTTACAGGAAGGTACCCAGTGAAGCATTAAGAACATAAAAAAAATAAGTTAAGAACATAAAAAAACAAGAAGAACCTTGCAGGATCAGACCAGCAGTCCATCTAACAAGTGTCCTGTCTCATACAGTGGCCATGCAGTTTTTCCACCTGGCCAGCAACAGAGCATAGAAGCTGAGGCCTTATAAGAATATCAGAAGAGCCCTGCTGGATCAGGCCAGTGGTCCATCTAGTCTGACACCCTGTCTCACCAAGTGGCCAGCCAGTTCCTTCGATGCAATATATAACGCCCTACAGTCCATCTTCCAAAGTGGCCATTTTCTACAGGTGAACTGATCTCCGTTGCCTGGAGATCAGTTATGATCTCAGGGGAACTCCAGCCCTCATCTGGTGGTTGAGCAAAAAGTGAGAAACACAGAAAGCAGGAAGCCAGCAGGCGCAAGGAAAGGAAAGGTCCCCCGTGCAAGCACCGGTCGTTTCTGACTTTGCTTTCACAACGTTTTCACTTTTTACGGGGTGGTTTGCCATTGCCTTCCCCAGTCATCTCCGCTTTCCCCCCAGCAAGCTGGGGACTCATTTGACCGACCTCGGAAGGATGGAAGGCCGCGTCAACCTGGAGCCGGCTACCTGAACCAGCTTCTGCTGGGATCGAACTCAGGTCGTGAGCAGAGCTTAGGACCGCAGTACTGCAGCTTTAACACTTTGTGCCACGGGTCCGTGTAAAACCACCAGGAAGTTGGCAACCCTACACAGAGCTCACTCCAAAGCAGCCATTTTCTCCAGGGAAACTGATCTGTGCCGTGGAGGCCAGTTACGGTTCTGAGAGGACTCTAGAGTCCAGGTTTCACCTGGAGGTTGGCAAGCCTAATTGAAGCATTGGTCCCTCTCCCCCAAACGTGCACACGCGACAAGGGTATAATCTGGAGGGAAGAAATAATGAAGTGTTGGTTTTCCCAACAAGATGAAAGCTACCCCGGTAGCAGGAGGGGTGTGCTTTGTTTTCCACATTCAAGGGATTTCCTCCCTCCCCATGGAACAGAATATTTTAAAACACTGTTCCTCTATCCTCTGTAATCTGAAGGAATGCACTGTACTTCTGGTATCCCGTAGATCTGGCCCTGGAGGCCATCAAAGGGCTGTCACCAAAGAGAATTAAATTCTAGCGGCACCCTCAAATCTCAGTCGGAAAGTGGTTGGTGAAAGACAGCCATAAAAGGGTGACTTGTGGATAAAAGAAATCTGGCATTCACAGACCGGGAGGCCTGAAATGGCCTTGTAAAGATAGTTGCCTCTGTCTGGCTCCCGCGTTCCCGCTGCAGCCAAGGATTCTAGGAAAAGAATATGTGGCTCTTTCACACATATTGTTTGACTCTTGAAGCCCCCACTGCCCCGTCAGCCAGCTTGGAGAAGGCATTTGTCTCCTTAAATCACTTCTCCAAGCCAAGCCAGTTGGCAGCTTAGAGAATGCATTTGAAGTTAAAGTTGCTTTCTTTCCACCTCTCCCCCATCTTCCTTCCTTCCTTAGCAGGGGCGCTTCCGCTAAACCACAGCTGCTCTCTCCTCCAGCTTCCTTTGAAGACTACTCAGAAGCGTCTGCCAGTGCAGAATTCACCGGCTCGCTGTAGAGAATGAGTTCAAAACTACACTGTTCCAGTTCGGAAGTTGTTGCACTGGAGAGCAATCTGTTCCCGGGTTCGATTCAAGGCGCTGGTTATACCTCTCCTGGTTCACGTTTGCGCACACAAATAAATCAGCTGCTGAATCCCTCCTCGGTCCCTTCTAACCAGGCGTTGCACCTAATTCGTGTGAGAAGGGAAACATTTTGTGCAATAGCTGTTGGTTTGTGCAATGGAATCCCGGGGGAAATTAGACAACTCTCAACCCGTCTGGCTTTGAGGGCCTGAACGAAACAACTTTTTAAAAGAAGACCTTTGGGAAAAGCTGGTTTGGAAACTGCGATACATGTAAGTGAAGATATTTATTACCTTAAAAGATTTCCTATCTCTTTCTTTAAAAAGGTGCTTGGGGTGGCTTGCAAAGAGAAGGATAAAACACTATCAAAGAAGCAAGCATTATTTAAACTGAAAGTATAAAGAAAGGGGTAAAATGACTAAATTCAACAGCAGCAATGTGTGTAAGAGAGAGCCATCAAGTGGCTTCTGACATTTGAAGACCCAATGAATTCAAGGCCCCCAAATAATCCTAGCCTTGCTCAGATGAAGAAGGAGGAGGAGGAGGAGTTTGGATTTATACCCTGCCCTTCACCTGCAGTCTCAAAGTGGTTTACAATCTCTTTTCCCTTCCCCTTCCCACAACAGACACCTGTCAGGTAGGTGAAGAAGATGATACTGGATTTATATCTTCCTCTTCACTCTGAATCTCAGAGTCTCAGAGCGGCTCACAATCTCCTTTATCTTCTTCCCCCACAACAGACACCCTGTGAGGCGGGTGGGGCTGAGAGGGCTCTCACAGCAGCTACCCTTTCAAGGACGACAACCTATGGCTGACCCAAGGCCATTCCAGCAGGTGCAAGTGGAGGAGTGAGGAATCAGAGAAGAGTTCGCACACTTAACCACTATACCAAACTGGTTCTCACCACTACACCAAACTGGTGGGGCTGAGAGAGCTCTTTCAAGAACTGCTGTTGAGAGAACAACTTTGAGAGAACTTGTAACTGACCCGAGGTCACACCAGCAGCTCCACGTGGAGGAGTGGGGAATCAAGCCCAGGAATCAAACCTGGTTCTCTCAGATTAGAGTCTGCGTTCTTAACCACTACACCAAACAGACTGAGGGCCGTGGTTTCCCTGATGGAGTCCATCCATCTCACATTGGACCTTCCTCATTGCCTAGCATTATGGTCTTTTCCAGCAACCAAAACCTTTCTATGGTCTGTCCCTGCCTGGCTTTAAAACCTACAGCCGCAAATAGCAGCCCTGGATGCGTGGAAGGATGAAACCAATAAAGCAGCATTGATAAAGCAACACCTGCTGCATGTGATAAGCTGTTGCACCTTACATACAGCAATTTGTTTGAAAAGGATGGATTTTATCTGTGCAGTGCTTTTATCTGATGGTGGAAATGGCTCAGAGCTTCTTGGACATGTGACCTGAAAGCTTTATAGCACAGTCTGCAAGTAGGAGCGCCATTCCAGTAAAAAGATGTCTTCTTTTTCAGAGGTCAATCCGCCGGAATATCCAGGTTCTGCTTTTGACTACAACAGGAGTCCCCAATGCGGTATCCATGGGCGGCATAGCATTTGCCAACACCTTTCTTGGTGCCCGCTATGTTCTTTTAGAAAGTGGGTGTGGCTAGATGGGGCTTTACCCTGCAAGGCTTCTGATTGGCTGTGTAGAATAAAAGCCATCCTGTTCAACTCAGCTTCTGCCTGAAATGTCAAAGAGCGGGGCTTTTTCTTTAGCAGGAACGCCTTTGCATATTAGGCCGTGCCCTTCTGATGTAGCCAATCCTTCAAGAGCTTACAGGGCTCTTCTTACAGGGCTTACTGTAAGCTCTTGGAGGATTGGCTACATCAGGGGTGTGTGTGGCCTAATATGCAAAGGAGTTCCTGCTACAAAAAAAAAGCCTGGACATACATATTGTGGTTGCTGGGTCTGTGCTGGAAAATACCTGGAGATGTTGGGGGTGGCTCTAAGAGAGGGTGGGATTTGGGGAGGGGAGGGGCCTCAGCATGGTCCAATGTCATAGCAGGGGTGTCGAACTCATTTGTTATGAGGGCCGGATCAGACATAAATGAGACCTTGTTGAGCCGGACCATGTTGGGTTGGGCAGAGCCATGTCGGAATTGGCCATGTGTGTACCTATTTAAGATTAGGTAGCAGAGATACAAATTTTATAAAGAACACAGATAAACACAAATATATATATAAACTTAAAACATACTTAAAACGTTAGCACTCATTGGTCTTAAAGATGCTTTCTTTGTATTTCTCCCATGGAATCCAGGGAGCTGGGCAAAGGAAGCTCTGGCTCTTTCCTTCCTTCCACGGGGCGGGGGGGGGAGAGGAGCCTCAGCCAATAGAAGGAAGAGAGGCTTGGCTCCATAGCTCCACTGTGCAATTGAGAGAACCTGGCAAAGCAAGTTTTTCATCCCCCCCTTCTTCCCCGAGGGAGGAGCCTCAGCCAATGGAGAAAATAGAGGTTTTGCTCTGTACCGCCTGTGCGATTGAGCAAGCCTGGCAAAGCAAGCTGTGATGCAGAAGGAAGCAAGAGAGAGGGAGAAGGAAGTAGATGACAGCCAGTTGCTCAGGAGCCTGATAGGAGCCCTCCAGGGGCCTGATTTGGCCCCTGAGCTGCATGTTTGACACCCCTGCCATAGAGTCTCCCCTTCAACGCAGCCATTTTCTCTCCAAGAGAGCTGATCTCTCCCAACTGGAGATCAGTAGTAAAAGCGGGAGATCTCCAGGCCCCACCTGGAAGCTATCAACCAAATGGTTGTTGTGACAAACTACAAAGAACTACTTACAATACCTTATAGAATAAATACTACTTCACAATACCAAACCAAAGCAGAGATGCTCCAGTGTGAACTTGTCTTACAATTTTCAAAAAAGTTATGCACTAATTCAAGAACCACAACAATATATCATGTCCATAGTCCCTGGTTTAGAAGAAATATTATCTTATTGGAGAACTATCATTTTTTTTCAGTTCACTTCTTTCATTTACCCTTTTGGCATGAAAATGGCAGAAGAAAGAAACGGAAGCTGTTGATCAACAAGGCGACTTAATAATACATTAATTAAACATGTTAAGTATCCTTATATTAGATCAGATAGTTTATTTACCCAGCAGAGTTAGGTAATCTATTTGATTCCTGTATTGGCCATACGATGACATCCGCATATTCAGTTGTCTATTTAGTTGCCTGAAGCATATGTTTGCAACGAACAATTTTTTTTTTGTGTTACAGAATTGTATGAGTCACTCAGGGAACCAACCACTTGCCAACCAAATTGCTTCAACTGGAAAAGGTAAAATGTCGTAATTGCTTCAACTGGAAAAGGTAAAAGCTAAAATGTCAGATTTTTTATTAAACATGGCATGATTTTATTTCATATACAAGTCAGAAAGGTATTCAACATCTATCCAAGCCCTTCCTCAAATTATGGGAAAGGAATTAAGTATAAAGTATACAAAAATACAAAAAAAAGAGCCCCGTGGCGCAGAGTGGTAAAGCTGCAGTACTGCAGCCGGAGCCCTCTGCTCACGACCTGAGTTCGATCCCTGCGGAAGCTGGTTTCAGGTAGCCGGTTCAAGGTTGACTCAGCCTTCCATCCTTCCGAGGTCGGTCAAATGAGTCCCCAGCTTGCTGGGGGAAAGTGTAGACGACTGGGGAAGGCAATGGCAAACCACCCCCTAAAAAGTCTGCCGTGAAAACGTTGTGAAAGCAACGTCACCCCAGAGTCGAAAATGACTGGTGCTTGCACAGGGGACTACCTTTATCTTTTTTATACAAAAATCAGGCCTTGAATTGAACCTTTCTGAGGGTTCCCCCTCCTCCTCCCCACCCACCTACCTTGTTTACTGAATAGTAGATGCAGCTGTATAAAAATCCCCGGATTAGAAGAGCAGGCAGGCAGCCATCCATATATGTTGCCACAGCCCCAGCAGCCCTCATGAACCCCTGGAGAAACCCGCACCTCCCTTTCTCCACTTATGTGATTTTGGGCAGCGGGTGGCTTGCTGGCAAGTTTGGTGTAGTGGTTAAGTGTGCGGACTCTTATCTGAGAGAACCGGGTTTGATTCCCTACTCCTCCACTTGCACCTGCTAGCATGGCCTTGGGTCAGCCATAGCTCTGGCAGAGGTTGTCCTTGAAAGGGCAGCTGCGGTGAGAGCCCTCTCCAGCCCCACCCACCTCACAGGGTGTCTGTTGTGGGGAAGGGGAAGGTAAAGGAGATTGTGAGCCGCTCTGAGACTCTTCAGAGTGGAGGGCAGGATATAAATCTAATATCTTCTTCTTTTATCATCTTCTTGACTGTGGGGCGGTGGGGTGGCCAAGGAGAGCCCCAGGTGAGTGAGGCCTGCTTGGGCTGGTTGGATCTCTAGCATGCCCAAGCAGGCCTCGTTCACCTGGGGCTCTCCTTTCTTGCTTGGGGTTGCTTTTGACTGGTGAGGGGGCGGCATAGTCTAATGAATTATGCTAATGAGCCCCACCATCTATTTTTCTACGAAATGGCCCCTGCAAAGAATTATTTTTAAAAGTCCCCTGTGCCATTAATGATATATTTTGTAAGATAAATTGAAAAATGTGTGAAATATTAAACTCACATTTAATATTCTGATTCAACATTGTCTTCCGTTGGTATTTTTTGTGTATGTGTTTCTTTATAATCTCATTTCTATGTTTTATCATTTAGAAGGTTTTTTCCCTCTCCTTGTTTGCCTTAAGAGGTGGTTGTCTCTTTCTGTTTCTGTTTGAAAAATTAATAAAATTGTTATTTAGTGTTTTAACTATTTATTGTAACATATGGTTACAATATTTAATTGTCTCTTTTCTATACTAACCCATATGATATTTCAGCCCCCCCTCCCTCCAATATTTGACTTCCCTGAAGTTATAAATTTAAATTCAATTATAAGGTACCACTAACCAATCAAAGTTCAATACTTTTCTTTTCTCATTAATACTAAAAAATTGTCCAATGCCTTTTTACATTCCACTCTTTCTCCATATATCCTTTGAATTTCTTCCACTCCTTTTTGAATATATCTAAATCATAGTCTCTTAAAGTTTGAGTTAATTTGTCCATCTCACTCCACGATAAAACTTTCACAATCCAATCCCATTTCTCTGGTATTTTTCCCTGTTTCCACAGCTGCGCGTACAATGTCCTAGCAGCTGAGAGCAAATACCAAATTAAAGTCCTGTCTTCTTTTAGAAATTTTTCTAATTGTTATCCAAGCAAAAAAGTCTCTGCAGTTTTCTTAAAGTCATAACCCAAAATTTTGGAGATTTTATCCAAAATAAAATTGTTATTTAAAAAAAAAAACCCTGGAGATGTCTGGGATCAAAGTATGTACTCTACCACAAGACCCCCCCCCCCCACCTGAGAGAGATCAGAGCAGACAGTTTGTGAGAGATTACTTCACATATTTGATTTTTACTCCCATGTTCCGTCACTAACGCAGAACCGGCTTACCCGCTTCTTTCCCTAGAATGGAGCTCTTTGTGTCGAGCGTGCGAAACTCAAAACTAATATGTTCAAACAAACTCCACCTAGCTCTCAGCGCGTTACATAATCGATGAAGAGCCTCTCTGGTAATCCTGAGGCGGTGAGTTTGTTTGGGCTCTTTCTAAGGCTCACGTACCACCAGTAGAATGACAAGTAGGCAAGCTCACTCATCAAATGGCACACAATCTACCTTGTGCTTTTTTTTTTTTCCTCGCCAAGATTGCCAAAAGGGAAAGACGCACACCCAAAACAATGTGCCCTGAAACACCAAGAAAGGTGATTGGCAGGACCAGGCTTGCCAATCCCCAGGTCCCAGCCGGGGTTCTCCCGCTTTCCCAGACTCCTTCCTGCCCCCAGTTAGCTGGCCAGCGGGGGGAAGCTCCACCCCCATAGCTACCATGTGCCTTTCCCCTTCAGAACGCTAGGAGAAAGCTTGCAAAGGCTTCCTTTTTGGATGGTGTGCCTGTGTCTTTAAGGCTGAATGGGGGCGGGGTGAGCAGGCAGAACAACGTGGCTGCTCCCAGGAGCTGTGAAAGCAGCCCAGACCCTCACTTGTTGCACAAGCTTTTCAGAGGTTGTTTGCATAGGAAAGGATAAACCTGAACCTTTGGTTTACCTGTGTTATTGGAAGTTCAGCAACTTGTGAGTAAATTGCCCCAGTGACGTCATAGTGCAGCTGCCCACTGGCCATTTTAGGCATTTCTGGGGAAACTCTATGGTTTTCCCGGACGCTCTAGCAATTTGGGAGGGAAAACTCTATGCTACAATAGGAGGCCTAGGGGGACTTGGCAACCCTAATGGGAGACATAGAAATGTAGAGCTGAAACGATCCCAAAGGCCATCTAGTCCAACCCTCGGCAAAATACAGGAAATTCACTGCTACCCCCTCCTTCCCTAGTCCCCAGGTCCCAGAGGGGGATCCCCCCGTTTTATAGGTTCTACTCTGACCCAAGTCAGCTGGCTGGTGGGGGGGAAGCCCCCCTCCAACAGCAACAATGCGCTTTTAGATCTCCCCAAGTTTGGAAGCCTGCAAACTCCTTGTGTTTTAAAATGTGTATGTGCCTTTAAATTTGAACAGGAAGTGAAAGCGGCATGGGAAGGGCCAGCAGCAGAGCCATGTGAGTGAATGAGAGAGAGCACAGGCTTTCTGCTTGTTTTGCTTTCGTTCCAGACCTCTTTGTATAGGAACCAGAGCCAGTAAGTGTGAGTGTGTGTGCATGAGAGAGAGACAGCATAATCGCTGTGCTTGTTTTGCATTCATTTCAGATGTCTTTGTATGGCAACCTGTTTATGGGATGGAGGAAAACTCCACCTCTCTCTCTTTTCATTTGCATGTGTTAGTCTGAAGAAGTTGGTGGAAATACAGCAGCTCCTGTGAGTAAAGCCTAATTATCCCCGGCATCTTCCAACTAAAAAGGGTCCAGGCAAATAGGCATGAAAAACTCAGCTTGAGACCCTGGATAGCCGCTGCCAGTCTGAGTAGACAATACTGAGTTTGATGGACCCAGGGTCTGATTCAGTAGAAGGCAGCTTCATATGTTCATATAAAGCCCCAGTGAGATCACAAAAGTGTGTTCTTGCAAACACTGTTTATTTTGGCTGCTTTGTGAGTGTATGTATACTTTCATTTCCTGGAACAGCAGCTGCTGGGGAGACGAGGAAATTAAGACTATTCAGGGGAACTGCACTGCTGTATTTTATTTATTTACTTTAGGGAATGGGAAGGTCTCCTGGCTCCACCCTCAAAGTTCCCAGGTATTTTCTGAGCTGGACCTGGCAACTCTGTTCCCCAGTGGCTCTTGCTCTATGCCCAGAGGCAATGGTGGTACTGGGGGAACCTCCAGTATCCCTGAGCCAATCTGCCCTGGAAAAACATTCCTTCCTGGCCCCAAAGTAGTGATCAGCATTACCCAGGGTGCATAAGAAAAGACCAGAAGAGCCATGTTTTAAAGGTTCCAATTGTAATGGCATCATTAATTTACTGCAGTTATACCCTATCTTAGTCCACACTGGGGGCCGAAATAGGGATGCCAAGCTGCCGCCAGGGGAGATCCCCACCCTCAAAGAGCCCCATTGGTGCATGCTGTCCTTGGTGTGATGACGTCACCTAGAAGTGACATCATTGTGCTGGGGACGTTTTGTGGGGACGCTCTAGGACTCGCACTAAAACTCTATAGTGCCATAGAGTTTTACCATGAATCCTAGAGCGTTTCCAGTGTGACCGTATAGGAATCACGGTAAAGCTCTATGGTACCATAGAGTTTTATCGTGAGCCCTAGAGTGGCCCCGGCATGATGCCCCTGGTGCGATGACATCACTTCTGTGTGACATCATCACGCCGCATGCGCAAAGCATGTGTGAAGAACAAGTCCCCTGCCGCAGTGGCGGAAGGACTTGGCAACCCTTGGCCCAAAGCTGCTTATATAATTTCCTTGTCTCCCATTTTATCTTCACAACAACCCCACAAGGTAGGTTAATCTGAGGATGTATGACTGGCCAAGGTCCCTCAATGAACTTCCATGGCTGAGTAGGGATTCATACTTGCATCTCCAAGATGACTTTCTTACAGCTACACCACACCAAATCAAGAAAATATGGTGGAAAAGAATAACACCGGTTACGCTATTTTTAACCAATAAAGGAAACCAAAAATTCAGGCTGAAAGGGGGTTTAAATCAGGGGTGTCAAATTCATTTGTCATGAGGGCCGGATCTGACATAAATGAGACCTTGTTGGGCCCGGCTATGTTGGGTTGGGCTGAGCCATGTCGGGCTGGGCCATGTGTCTACCTATTTAAGATTAGGTAGCAGAGAGATAAATTTTATAATAAAACACAGATATATATATATATATATATATATATATATATATATATATATATATATATATATATATATATATATATATATATATATATATATATAACTTAAAACATGCTTAAAATGTTGGTCTTAAAGATGCTTTATTTGTATTTCTCCCATGGGATCCAGGGAACTGGGCAAAGGAAGCTCTGATTCTTTCCTTCCTTCCCCAGGGGACTGAGGTGGAGCCTCAGCCAATAGAAGGAAAAGAGGCTTGGCTCAGTAGCTCTGCTGTGCAATTGAGCGAGCCTGGCAAAGCAAGCTGTGATGCAGAAGGAAGCAAGAGAGAGGGAGAAGGAAGCAGATGACAGCCAGTTGCTCAGGGGCCTGATAGGAGCCCTCTGAGGGCCTGTTTCGACCCCTGAACTGCATGTTTGACACCTTTGGTTTAAATAATCTGAAGGACAGACGTGCAGAAATCTTCCCATCCATTCCACACAGGCTTGTGGTCTGTAACACTGCTACACAATGACATAAGGGTGTAACAAAAGCCCTTCTGGGTCAGACCAGTGGTCCATCCGGCCGAGCATCCCATCTCATACAGTGGCCAACCAGTTCCTCTGGACAGCCAGGAACAGAACACAGAGGCTGAGGCCTTCCCCTGATAAGAGAGTAAGAAGAGGTCTGCTGGATCAGACCAGTGGTCCATCCAGGGGTGGAATTCTAGCAAGAGCTCCTTTGCATACTAGGCCACACACCCCTGATGTAGCCAATCCTCCAAGAGCTTACAAAAAAGAGCCTTGTAAGCTCTTGGAGGATTGGCTACATCCGGGGTGTGTGGCCTAGTATGCAAAGGAGCTCTTGCTAAAGTTCCACCCCTGGCCATTTATCCATTATCCTCTTTTGCACAGGAGCCAAGCAGCACTTCTGCAGGGCCCACAACAGTCCGTAGAGGCCAAGGCCTTCATTAGAGAATAAGGAGAGCCCTGCTGGATCGGAGCAGTGGCCCATCTAGTCCAGCATCCTGTCTCTCACACAGTAGCCAACCAGTTCCTCTGGACAGCCAACAACCAGACCATAGAACATAAGAAGAGCCCTGCTGGATCAGACGAAGAAGATGATGAAATTGGATTTATATCCCGCCTTCCACTCCAAAGAGTCTCAGAGCGGCTCACAATCTCCTTTCCCTTCCTCCCCCACAACAGACACCCTGTGAGGTGGGTGGGGCTGGAGAGGGCTTTCACAGCAGCTGCCCTTCCAAGGACAACCTCTGCCAGAGCTATGGCTGACCCAAGACCATTCCAGCAGGTGCAAGTGGAGGAGTGGGGAATCGAACCCGGTTCTCCCAGATAAGAGTCTGCTCACTTAACCACTACACCAAACTGGCTCTCTATGGTCTATCATCTTCATCGAATGGTCTATCATCTTCTTCACGGTAGAGTTGCCAATCCCCAGGTGGAGGCAGGGGATCCCCCGGTTTGGAGACCCTCCCCCTGCTTCAGGGTCGTCAGAAATGTCTGCTGGGAACTCTATTATTCCCTATGGAGATTCATTCCCATAGAAAATCATGGAGAATTGATCCGCAGGTACCTGGGGCTCTGAGGGTGGCTGTTTTTTTTGAGATAGAGGCACCAAACTTTTAGTACAGCATCTAGTGCCTCTCCCCAAAATATCCCCCAAGTTTCAAAACGATTGAACCAGGGGGTCCAATTCTATGAGCCCCAAAAGAAGGTGCCCCTATCCTTCATTATCTGCTATGGAAGGAAGGCATTGAAAAGGTGCACCGTCCCTTTAAATGTGATGGCCAGAACTCCCTTTGGAGTTCAATCATGCTTGTCACAGCCTTGATCTTGGCTCCACCCCCAAAGTCTCCTGGCTCCATCCCAAATATCTCCTGGCTCCACCCTCAAAGTCTCCTGGCCCCACCCCAAAGTCTCCTGGCTCCACCCCAAAGCCTCCTGGCTCCACCCCCAAAGTCTCCAGATATTTCTTGAATTGGACTTGGCAACCCTATTGGGGGCCCTCTAATGGAGAGGCCATGAAGCTGGAAGGGGAGCTTGAGAGGATGGGCCTGGGCCTGACTTGAGGTTACCCACCTAGGGCTGCGCGCAAGCAAAAGGGGTTTCAGCCCGTGCAGGAGCAAAAGAGCACAACGGTCCCTGGTTCTCCCACATAGATGCAAGGAAGGGCCTGTTCTGCAAGCTCCCCAAATGCAAACCCAACTCCACAAGCTGTCTCTCTCATTAGTCAGAAAGCACACACTCAAGATGAACCAGAAAAGGGAGAAAGGCTGGGAACAGCATGAGCCAGTTTGGTGTAGGGCTTAAGTGTGCAGACTCTTATCTGGTAAAACGGGGTCTGAGTCCCCGCTCCTTCACTTGCAGCTGCTGGAATGGCCTGGGGTCAGCCATAGCTATCGCAGAGCTGTCCTTGAAAGGGCAGCTTCTGTCAGAGCTCTCTCAGCCCCACCTACCTCAAAGGGTGTCTGTTGCGGGGGGAGAAGCTAAAGGGGATTGTGAGCCACTCTGAGACTCAGAGATTCGGAGTGGAGGGCGGGATATAAATCCAATATCATCATCTTTTTCTTCCTGTGTATGTGCATGCATTGACCATTGGAGGAGGGGGATAGGTGCCAGATCCAGGCAGGCAAACTCCTTGAGATTTGGGGGTGGAGCCTGGGGAGGACAGAGACCTCAATGGGGTTCAGTGCCATAGAACCCACCCTCCAAAGCAGCCATTTTCTCCAGGGGAACTGTAGCCTGGAGATGAACTGCAATTCCAGGGGATCCCCAGGTCCCACCTGGAGGCTGGCATCTCGACTTCATGTAGTGATGCACAAACATGCTGCAAAGAAATTTAAACTGAAGACTCATGAATACATTGAAAAGGCTGCTGGGTGGACTTTCACAGTGAGTCTGCTAGTAGCAACAGAAACAGGGTTGGAACCTCCACATTTAGAGGCACTAAGCATCTGAATCCCAGAGATAGGAGGCAACATCAAGGGAAGGCGTCAGCCTCTATGCCCTGTTGTTGGCTGTCCAGAAGAACTGGGTGGCCGCTGTGTGAGGCAGGATGCTAGACCTAATGGACTGTTGGGTTGATCCAGCAGGGCTCTTCCGATGTTCTTATGGAGGCCTCGGCCTCTCTGCCCTGTTGTTGGCCCCCAAGAGGAACTGGTTGGCCACTGTGTAAGACAGGATACTGGACTAGATGGACCACTGGTCTGATCCAGCAGGGCTCTTCTGATGTTCTTATGAAGGCCTCGGCCTCTCTGCCCTGTTGTTGGCCCTCCAGAGGAACTGGCTGGCCACTGTGTGAGACAGGATGCTGGACTAGATGGACCACTGGTCTGATCCAGCAGGACTCTTCTGATGTTCTTATGAAGGCCTCGGCCTCTCTGCCCTGTTGTTGGCACTCCAGAGGAACTGGCTGGCCACTGTGTGAGACAGGATGCTGGACTAGATGGACCACTGGGCTGATCCAGCAGGGCTCTTCTAATGTTCTAATGAAGGCCTCAGCCTCTCTGCCCTGTTGTTGGCCCTCCAGAGGAACTGGCTGGCCACTGTGTGAGACAGGATGCTGGACTAGATGGACCACTGGGCTGATCCAGCAGGGCTCTTCTAATGTTCTAATGAAGGCCTCAGCCTCTCTGCCCTGTTGTTGGCCCTCCAGAGGAACTGGCTGGCCACTGTGTGAGACAGGATGCTGGACTAGATGGACCACTGGGCTGATCCAGCAGGGCTCTTCTGATGTTCTAATGAAGGTCTTGGCCTCTCTGCCATTGCTGGCCCTCCAGAGGAACTGGCTGGCCACTGTGTGAGACAGGATGCTGGACTAGATGGACCCCTGGTCTGATCCAGCAGGGCTCTTCTAATGAAGGCCTCGGCCTCTCTGCCCTGTTGTTGGCCCTCCAGAGGGTCTGGCTGGCCACTGTGTGAGACAGGATGCTGGACTAGATGGACCACTGGGCTGATCCAGCAGGGCTCTTCTAATGTTCTAATGAAGGCCTCAGCCTCTCTGCCCTGTTGTTGGCCCTCCAGAGGAACTGGCTGGCCACTGTGTGAGACAGGATGCTGGACTAGATGGACCACTGGTCTGATCCAGCAGGGCTCTTCTGATGTTCTTATGAAGGCCTCGGCCTCTCTGCCCTGTCGCTGGCCCTCCAGAGGAACTGGCTGGCCCCTGTGTGAGACAGGAGGCTGGACTAGATGGACCCTCACTGGTCTGATCCAGCGGGGCTCTTCTGAGGTTCTTATGAAGGCTTCGGCCTCTCTGTCCTGTTGTTGGCCCTCCAGAGGAACTGGCTGGCCACTGTGTGAGACAGGAGGCTGGACTAGATGGACCACTGGGCTGATCCAGCAGGGCTCTTCTAATGTTCTAATGAAGGCCTCAGCCTCTCTGCCCTGTTGTTGGCCCTCCAGAGGAACTGGCTGGCCACTGTGTGAGACAGGAGGCTGGACTAGATGGACCACTGGTCTGATCCAGCAGGGATCATCTTATATTCCTATGATGGGGTGAGGTAAGACGTTCATAAAATCCCGCTACGAGCATGAGTGGAGTCTGGAATGTCGGATTTTAAGCGGTTGTCCAAACGTCAGCATCTGCGAATGGTGGTTAGCTCGTTTGAGTCCCGCATTGAGACGACTGGGGCGTGGACTAATTTGATATTGCTTTAAATCAGGAACAAAATCCTTCTGACGGTTCCTGAGCGGAGTTTCTCTGTTTGAACGCTCCATCGTTGGCGACTCGTCAGAAGCACACCACCGCTTCCCTCCCAAAGCCCCTGCAAGTGATATCACTGCGCCAGTGAATGAGCGAGCGAATGTTGGCTCGATAAATCGTTTACCCGCCCTTATGTCCGGAAACAAAAATCACTTTTGAAAGTAGGTGTGAACTAGATGTGAACTGATTTGAATTCCTGGGTTCTTTTCTGCACGCGTAGTGCTCGTGCTGGAAAAGTAGTGCCAACGGACTAGCAAAACTTTAGTGATCTGACCCATTTAAAAGCGACGCGCTGCAGATAGTGGGCATCACTGCGCCTGCGCTAATGCAGATTGATGTCTCATGAAACGAGGTCCGGTAGAGCAATCTGATCGACCAGCGATGGGACCCACATGGGATAGAACGGGAGCCTGGCTGTTGTCTGATCGGAAAATTGGTTGTGCGGATTATAATACAGGCGCGTTGCAGATGGATTTAATGGTGAGTGTGACCACACCCATGGAGTAGACAGATGACTGGTCTGATCCAACAGGGCTCTTCTGATGTTCTTATGAAGGCCTCAGCCTCTATGCCCTGTTGTTGGCCCTCCAGAGGAACTGGTTGGCCACTCTGTGAGACAGGATGCTGGACTAGATGGACCACTGGTCTGATCCAGCAGGGCTCTTCCAATGTTCTAATGAAGACCTCGGCCTCTATGCCCTGTTGTTGGCCTTCCAGAGGAACCGGTTGGCCTCTGTGTGAGACAGGATACTGGACTAGATGGACCACTGGTCTGATCCAGCAGGGCTCATCTTATGTTCCTATGATGGCTTCAGCCTCTATGTCCTGTTGTTGGCCCTCCAGAGGAACTGGTTGTCCACTGCGTGATGCTGGGCTAGATGGACCACCGGTCCATTCAGCAGGACTCTTCTGATGTTCTTATGCCCACCTCCGGGTGGGGCCGAGAGATCTCCCAAAATTACAGCTAATCTCTGCAGACCACAGAGATCAGTTTCCCTGAGGGTAATGAGGTCCATCAGTAGGAGATGGGGAGCAGAGTTGCCAGATCTAGGTTGGGAAATTCCTGGAGACTTGAGGAGGGAGCCTGGGGAGGAAAGGTACTTCAGTGGGGTACAATGCCACAGAGACCACCCTCCAAAGCATCCATTTCCTCCAGGGGAACTGATCTCTGTAGTATGGAAATGAGCAGTAATTCCAGGGAATCCCCTGGAGGTCCCACCTGGAGGTTGGCATCCTTAGTTGCCCTGGGGGAAATGGCTACTTTGGCAGGGTGGACATTATACCCTGCTGAGATCCCTCCCTTCCACAAATCCCACCTCCTCAGGCTCCACCCCCAAATTTCCAGGTATTTCTCAACTTGGCATTGATAAGAAGATATGAAGTATGTTGGGGGATCACAACAGAGGATAGCCGTACTGGTCTGAAGCAGAACCACTGGATTCAAGTCCTAGAGACCAACAAATTTTTCAGGGCATGAGCTTTCGAGAGTGAAAGCTCCTTTTGTCAGACAGCAAAACAGGTAACCTATTTGAGAGCAAATTAGGTAGCCCATTTCTTCGATCCACACTTCTCTTTTGCATGATCACTGTCAGGGCTGGGGGGCGTTTTGAGCAGGAACACAGTTCTGGGTGGCTCGGCATCAGGAGATGTGGCCTAATATGCAAATGAGTTCCTCCTGGGCTTTTTCTACAAAAAAAGACCTGACTGTGGTGACCAAATGAGAGCTGGAGAAACCCCGCCTGTAACTTTGAAGAGTTGCACGGAGGGAGGCGTTTTGTGAGGTCCAGGCACTTCTCACCCCTGCAAAATCACACCTACGCATTTCCTTCTTCTGTGCCACCCTCTCCCACCACCACCAGCATCATCACCGCCTTTGCATCCGGCCAACCAGGTCAAAGCATTCCCTCCGGCTTGTGCATTTGAAGCAATTAGGTTTCAAAAGTGAGGATTCCTCCTGGGAAATCCGCAAGCTGTTCCACATCTCCTAATTGGGGCAGCAGGGTGGGTGGGTGGAGAGAGATCAATAAACATGCCTCTTCTGCCAGCGCATTTCTTGTCAAAACATGAATTATTACAAAACACAATGCCCTTCCCCCCATCTTGCCTAGCAATGCATTAGAACATCAGAAGAGCCCTGCTGGATCAGACCAGTGGTCCATCTAGTCCAGCATCCTGCCCCACACAGTGGCCAGCCAGTTCCTCTGGAGGGGCAACAAAAGAGCATAGAGGCCGAGGCCTTCATAAGAACATCAGAAGAGCCCTGCTGGATCAGACCAGTGGTCCATCTAGTCCAGCATCCTGCCCCACACAGTGGCCAACCAGTTCCTCTGGAGGGGCAACAAAAGAGCATAGAGGCCGAGGCCTTCATAAGAACATCAGAAGAGCCCTGCTGGATCAGACCAGTGGTCCATCTAGTCCAACATCCTGTCTCACACAGTGGCCAGCCAGTCCCTCTGGAGGGCCAACAACAGGGCAGAGAGGCCGAGGCCTGCATAAGAACATCAGAAGAGCCCTGCTGGATCAGACCAGTGGTCCATCTAGTCCAACATCCTGTCTCACACAGTGGCCAGCCAGTCCCTCTGGAGAGCCAACAACAGGGCAGAGAGGCCGAGGCCTTCATTAGAAGAGCCCTGCTGGATCAGACCAGTGGTCCATCTAGTCCAACATCCTGTCTCACACAGTGGCCAGCCAGACCCTCTGGAGGGCCAACAACAGGGCAGAGAGGCCGAGGCCTTCATTAGAAGAGCCCTGCTGGATCAGACCAGGGGTCCATCTAGTCCAGCATCCTGTCTCACACAGTGGCCAGCCAGTTCCTCTGGAGGGCCAGCAATGGCAGAGAGGCCAAGACCTTCATTAGAACATCAGAAGAGCCCTGCTGGATCAGACTAGTGGTCTCTGTGGCATTGTACCCCACTGAAGTACCTTTCCTCCCCAGGCTCCCTCCTCAAGTCTCCAGGAATTTCCCAACCTAGATCTGGCAACTCTGCTCCCCATCTCCTACTGATGGACCTCATTATCCTCAGGGAAACTGATCTCTGTGGTCTGCAGAGATTAGCTGTAATTTTGGGAGATCTCTCGGCCCCACCCGGAGGTGGGCATAAGAACATCAGAAGAGTCCTGCTGAATGGACCAGTGGTCCATCAAGCCCAGCATCACACAGTGGACAACCAGTTCCTCTGGAGGGCCAACAACAGGACATAGAGGCTGAAGCCATCATAGGAACATAAGATGAGCCCTGCTGGATCAGATCAGTGGTCCATCTAGTCCAGTATCCTGTCTCACACAGTGGCCAACCGGTTCCTCTGGAGGGCCAACAACAGGGCAGAGAGGCTGAGGCCTTCATTAGAACATCAGAAGAGCCCTGCTAGATCAGACCAGTGGTTTATCTAGTCTACCATCCTGCCTCACACAGTGGCCAACCGGTTCCTCCGAAGGGCTGACCACAGGGCAAAGAAGCCAAGGCTTCAATAGAACATAAGAAGAACCCTGCTGGATCAGATCAAGTCTGGCATCCCGTCTTATATGGTGACCCATCAGTTGCTCTGGAGGTCCAACAACAGGGCATATCAATGGTTCGTCCAGTCCATAAGGAGAACCCTGCTGGATCAGATCAATGGTCCATCTGGTCCAGCACAGTGTCTCACACAGTGGCCAATTACTTCCTCTGAAGGGCCAATAACAAGGCACAGAAGCCGAGGCCTTCCCCTGATGTTTCCTTCTGGTTCTGGGATTGAGGGGATTAGTGCCTCTGAATGTGGAGCTTCCCCTCAGCCACCATGGCTAGCAACCATCGATAGACTCGTCCTGCGTTTATCTATCTAATCTTAGGAATCTCTCCAATCCCCTTTTAAAGCTGCGCCTCTCGGACAGCTAACAAACGCAACAAGATAAGCTTTTCCAGGGCACAGTCGTCGGTGGCAGGTCAATGACCCCATTCTCGGGCAGCTGCACAGAAGTCTTAGCTGCTTCAGCTCTGCTTTCATCGAAGCGAGGGGAAGCCACAAGATATATTTGCCGGGACCGCTTCTTCACAGTTGCAGCTGTTCCGTTCCAACTGCAGAATCTGAGGTTTGTGGCTCTGAAGGTTAGGGGAGGAAATGTGAACATAAGGGGCTAGGGGCCGTGAAAAAGAGTTTTCTCTGCCTGATGCCCTGGTGAACTGCAGCCCGGCATGGCAGAGCTGGATCGGACTCAGTTTCCGATGGCCACAACAAACTGGTTGGCGACAGTTTTGGGACAGGCGAAAGAGGAAACGCTGCTTCTTCTGCCGACGCATACTTAATTTGAGGAACTCTCCCCCACAAGATATGGAGATCGCCACCAGTGTTCCCTCTAAGCTGAGTTAGCGTGAGCCGGCTCACAGATTTTTAGCCTCCAGCTCACACATTTTCATCTTCACTCAGGAAAGATGGCCCCGGAGTACACTAATTTATGCAGTAGCTCACAACTGTAATGCCAGGAGCTCACAAAGTAGAATTTGTGTTCACAAGACTCCGCAGCTTAGAGGAAACATTGATCAACATTAGCTTAGATGGTTTATTGGATTAGATGAAGAAGATATTGGATTTATATCCCGCCCTCCACTCCGAAGAGTCTCAGAGCGGCTCACAATCTCCTTTCCCTTCCTCCCCCACAACAGACACCCTGTGAGGTAGATGAAGATATTAGATTTATATCCTGCCCTCCACTCCGAAGAGTCTCAGAGCGGCTCACAATCTCCTTTTCCTTCCTCCCCCACAACAGACACCCTGTGAGGTGGGTGGGGCTGGAGAGGGCTCTCACAGCAGCTGCCCTTTCAAGGACAACCTCTGCCAGAGCTATGGCTGACCCAAGGCCATTCCAGCAGGTGCAAGTGCAGGAGTGGGGAATCAAACCCAGTTCTCCCAGATAAGAGTTCGCGCACTTAACCACTACACCAAACTGGCTCTCTCTGTCTGTCTGTGTCTCTCTGTCTCTCTCTCTGTCTATGTCTTTCTCTCTCTTTAAAAGCCATCTAAGCTAATGTTCAGTGTAAAAACAATTTATTGTATTGTAATATACTGTATCCACATATCATCATTTATCATTAAATGTTAATACACATATATAATTTAAGGGACAAATTGATCAAGGGATTAAGGGACAATAACTGTTTGTTTTTCTGTCCTTTTTCAATTTCTAATAATGAAGAAGAACTAATATGGTGATGGATTATTATCATAATTTTGGGGGGTTTGGGTTTTTTTTCTTTGATAGATAGAGTTTATTACCTTATAACAAATAAGATTAAATAACAATATGGGGACGTTTATTAAGCAGTATGCACTGCTGGAGTCATAAAATGGGAGGGGTGGGGAGAAAAATTATATATGTGTAGTAACATTTAATGATAAATGATGATATGTGGATACAGTATATTACAATGCAATAAATTGTTTTTACACTGGACATTAGCTTAGATGGCTTTTAATGAGAGAGAAAGACATAGGCAGAGAGAGAGACACACAGACAGAGACAGAGACAGAAGAGAGACATCTTCTGACTATCCCTGGCCCAAAGGACGTCCGGCTTGCCTTGACCAGGGCCAGGGCCTTTTCGGTCCTGGCCCCAACCTGGTGGAATCAGTTCCCCAAGGAGATACAGGCCCTACCGGATCTATTGCCATTCCGGAGCGCCTGTAAAACGGAGCTGTTCCGCCAGGCTTTTGGCTGAGGCAGACGGGCGTCCTCACACCATCTAATCGGCCTCCCTCACTGACCGCCTCCTGCGTTTTAATTTACGAACGATGTTCATATTGCTGACGCTGCCTTATTTTATTTCATTTCAATGGTTTTAACTGTTTGATTTTCAACTGTTTTATTGTGTGATTTGTTTTTTGTTTTTTATTATGTTGTAATCCGCCCTGAGTCCGACTTGGGAAAGGGCGGACTAGAAATCCGCAAAACAAATAATAAATAAATAAACAGAGAGACAGAGACAGATGAAGACAGAGAGACACAGAGAACATTCATTTAATGGTGAATGATGGGTAGTGACCATTGAATAATATCTAAATAGAGTTTCCATATTTAGAAGTATACCTTTGAAATGTCAGATCCTGAGGAACCAAGGCCGGGAATGAGAGGAAATTCGTGTCAAGTTAGTAAAGAGGTGCTAAACTAGTCAGATCTTCAACATGATAAATCACAGCCATTCTGAGGTTCTTTTAAATTCTCAAATGTCAGCATCAAATCTCCTGAAGCCTAAGGCAACGAGGTTTCTACCAACGCTGCTGAAAAAAAAACGGTGCTAAAACTCTGGCATGTCACAGTGACTAGAGTGCTGAACGAAGACACGGGAGATCAGAGTTCGAATTCCCACACTGCCATAAAATTCACCGGGAGGCTTTGAGCCAATCGCGTTCTCTCTCAGCCTAGCCTACCTCGCAAGGGTGTTGTGACAAAATAGCGGGGGGGGGGGTGTTAGAGACAGAGAAATTCCAGAAAGTAATCAGAATAGAGTGGCAAATGTAGAGACAGAGAATGTAGAGACAGAAAAATTCCAGAAAGTAATCAGAACAGAATGGCAAAAAAGGCAGTTATTGCACATACAAATGTGGGTGCAAATATCATGCACAAATTCCACTGGGACAACCCAGTCTTGGGATAGGTTCAGGTACTCACCCAGCCTTCAAAACTGTCCGAGGATCCTGTATTGTGAAGTAGGTCCTGGAAATGCACGGTGCAGTTGGCCACGAAGTCGTCGTACCCGATGGGGGTGCCGTGGAAGACGGCCAGCTCCAGCTTGCGCCCGTCACTGACGGTGGTGCAGAACTCCTCGTTGAAGGTGGGCTTGTTGGTTTTCTGCTTGGTGCTGGTCTGCCCCACGCGCACCTGGTCCACGCTGACCGTGATGTAAGGGTCCAAGAGCTGGTGACCCTTCTTGAAGAGGGAATGCCGGAGGGACCAGCGGGTGGGCTGCAGGCCCACCGCCTCGCCGATGCGCACCTTCATGTACCCGTTGAACTTCATGCCGCCGGACATAGCGGTGCCACAGTCCAGGCAGGGATAGGACACCACCGCCCTTCCCCAATTTGGAAGGGAAAAAAGAGAAAACTTATCACTCTCCAAGGGTGCTCTCCGCAGTGGCCCGGCAAACGACAGCCATCAGGGGACAGGACAGTGTGCTGTGTCCCCTCTCTGGGCCATCCTCTCCAACACCAATCCAAATCGAGTCCGGTTTCCTTCTCCTCTTCTCGGCAGCCGAGGGAAGGAGCTGCTGAATCACTTCGCAGAGAGCCAGGCAGCTTTCTTCACCTCCTTGGGGAGCCGTTGGGAGCATGGAAATGCACCGCAGGGGGGAGGAGAGGAAGAGGGGGAGAGAAATCCACCCCTCCAGCCAACACCAGGCGTTCCCCAAGCACCTAGCTGCCCGCTACACTCACAGAAAGGCAGCCCTTGCAGGTCTCCGTTCACACACAGCTTAAATTTCCACTCCCTCCCTCTTCTCACTGGGCTCTCCAATCCAGGAAGAAGCTGCAGCGGTGAAGGGACCGCCTAAGAAACTCACACACACACACACAAACCACCAAGAGAGAGACACACACACCATCAGCCCCAGTTCAGGCCAATCCCTTCATTCAGCCTTTCTTCCCCCCCTCCCTTCTTTTTTCCATCTTCCTTTTTCTCTGGTTCTTCTTTCTGGGCTGAGGCAAAGCTTCCCCTCAGAGGGAGAAAAGTCACTAAGTGCTTATTAGGCAAGGAAAGCACCTGAGGGAATCCGACAAGCCCATGAGGAGGGAAGGCCGAGAGGCGGAGCGTTCCGGCAAACCGTGCAAGGACTTGTCCAGAGTGGGAGACAGGAGTGGTTGTGTGTGTGTTTCTCTCTGTGCGTAACAATTGTCTTTCCAGTTTTCGCTCATCGCAACTCCGCCACACGAAAACCCAGCACAACACGGTACACTTTCTTGGCAGGCAGCTAGACAAGACGTTCAGTTCCTCTTGCCTTCCGCCAAAGTGTGTCTCCAGAAATCCAGTTTTTTTAGCTCTACAGATCGCTTTTCTTTCTGGGAAGGAGCCGGAAAATCCGCTCTGTTCAAGTTTCCAGGCCGGGCAAATGAAGGCACTGTCAGAGGGTGACAACAGCCAATAGGCTGGCTTCTTGGAGTAGGATTAACACTGCAATCCACTGTTCTTTGGTTATCTGAAGAAGTGAGCCGTGACTCACGAAAGTTCCTGTCATTTAGTTGAACAGTCGAGTCCGACTCTTTGTGACGCCATGGACCAAGTCACGCCAGGCCCTCCTGTCTTCCACCATCCACTGAAGTCTGCTCAAATTTATGTTGGTTATATCAATAAAGCAGTCCAGCCATCTCATCTTTGGCTGTCCCCTTCTTTTGCTGTCCCCTTCTTTTGCCGTCCCCAGTTTGATGTAGTGGTTAAGTGTGCGAACTCTTATCTGGGAGAACCTGGTTTGACTCCCCACTCCTCCACTTGCACCTGCTGGAATGGCCTTGGGTCAGCCATAGCTATCGCAGGAGTTGTCCTTGAAAGGGCAGCTGCTGTGGGAGCCCACTCAGCCCCACCCACCTCACAGGGAGTCTGTTGTGGGGGGAGAAGATATAGGAGATTGTAAGCCGCTCTGAGTCTCCAATTCAGGGAGAATGGCGGGGTATAAATCTGTTTCTTCTTTTGCCTTCTGTCTTTCCCAGCATCAGGGTCTTCTCCAGTGAGTGCTCCCTTCTCATTTGGTGGCCAAAGTATTTGAGCTTCAGCTTCAGCATCTGACCTTCCAGGGAACAGTCAGGGTTGATTTCCCTTAGGACTGACTGATTGAATCTTCTTGCAGTCCACAGGGCTCTCAAGAGTCTTCTCCAGCACCACAGCTTGAAAGCTCCTTCCCTGTCACAAATTTTGCTAGCCTATAAGGTGCTACGTGACTCTTGCTCTTTTCTGCTTTGCAATTCAAGGTGCAGGGATCTGCTTTGTGAGTTGTTCCTCTCTTTGGGTCTGTGGAGAAAAAGGAAAGAGATCCTATTTACGAGGCAGTGCGGGATAGTGGCCAGAAGCTCAGATCAAGGCCTGGGAGATACAAGTCCCATCCCTCCTTTGCCCTGAAGCTTGCTCGGGCCTAGGGTTCCCCAGGTCTGACTCAAGAAATATCAGGGGACTTTGGGAGTGGAGCCAGGAGACATTGGGGATGGAGCAAGAGGCAAGAGTGTGACAAGCATTATTGAACTCCAAAGGGAGTTCTGGCCATCACATTTAAACAGGGGTTTTTTTGTAACAGTAACTGCTTTGCATATTAGGCCACACAACCCCTGATGTAGCCAATCCTCCAAGAACTTACAGGGCTTTTTGTACGGGGCCTGCTGTAAGCTAGAGGACTGGCTACATCTGGGGTGTATGGCCTAATATGCAAAGGAGTTCCTGCCAGGACCAGATCTACATTTTTTTTGAGGGGGGGCAAAATTAAAAAATGGCGCCCCCTTATGGGCCTATTCTACCTTATGGGTCCATAGAATAAAATGGACTCCATACCCAATTTGACGCCCTCCCCTTCCGGGGGCACCCCGGGCAAGCGCCCCCCTCTGCCCCCCCCCCAGATCCGGCCCTGGTTCCTGCTCCAAAAAAAGCCCTGCATTTAAAGGGACCGCACACCTTTAAATGCCTTCTCTCTCCGTTTGGAAATAATGAAGGATAGGTGAACTTTTTGGGGCTCATAGAATTGGACCCCCTGGTCCAATCTTTCTGAAACTTGGGGGGGGGGTGTTTTGGGGAGAGACGCCAGATGCAATCCTGCAAATATGGTGTCTCTATCTCAAAAAGTCAGCCTGCCCAGAGCCACAGATGCCCATGGATCAATTCTCCATTTTACCCTATGGGAATCTATCTCCATAGGATATAACGGAGTGACCAACAGAAATTTCCCTTCCCCCCCCCCTCTGCTTTCTGATGACTCTGAAGCAGGAGGAGGGCCTCCAAACTGGGGATTCCCTGCCCCCACCTGGAGATTGGCAGCCATAAAGGTCTCCCTTAGTCACCAGTGGGGGACGGAGTGGTAGAGTGGCCAGATTGGGAAACTCCTGAAGATTTGGGGATGGAAGCCAGGGAGAACACGCATCTCAGCAGGGTCCAAAGGCATGAAGTCACCCCTCCCAAGCATCCATTTTCCCCAGGGGAACTGATCTCTGTAGAATACAGATGACCTATAATTCTGGGAGAGGGGTCTCCAGGTCTCACCTGAAGGCTGATATCCCTACATCCGCTCCCCCTCAGCTTAAATTACCTCACACAACATACCTGGTATCTGAATACGATTGCCAATCCCCAGATGGGCGGTAAATAAGGAAACTTGCGGTGTGTTATATTGCAACATTTGGTACGCGGTGTTTTTCTTGCTTTGCCTAATCCCCAGGAGGGGGCAGGGGATCCCCCGGTTTGGAGGCCCTCCCCCCACTTCAGGGTCATCAGAAAGTGGGGGAGGGAAATGTCTGCTGGGCACTCTATTATTTCCTAAGGAGACCAATTCCCATAGGGTATAATGAAAAATTGATCTGTGAGTATATGGGGCTTGGGGGGCTGTTTTTTTGAGGTAGAGGCACCAAATTTGCAGCATAGCATCCGGTGCATCTCCTCAAAACGCCCTCCAAGTTTTAAACAGATTGGACTAGGGGGTCCAATTCTATAAGCCCCCAAAGAGGGTGCCCCTATCCTTCATTATTTCCAATGGAGGGAACGCATTTTAAAGGAGTGCAATCCCTGATGGCCAGAACTCCCTTTGGAGTTCAATTATGCTTTTCACAACCTTGCTGCTGGCTCCACCCCCAATGTCTTCTGGCTCCACCTCCAAAGTCCCCAGATATTTCTTGAATTGGACCTGGCAACCCTATATCTGAAGGAGTATGCGTGCACCAAAAAGCTTATCCCCAGAATTAAACTTTGTTGCTTTTAAAGGTGCCTCTGGACTCAAATGTTGTTCTGTTACCTCACAGGGTTCTCGTGAGGATCAAGCGGAGAACGTGACTCTGAGCTCATTCAAGAAAAGGCAGAAGAAAATCACACCGAAGGAAGGAAGGAAGGAAGCATGTGCCAGATATAGAAATAACAGACACACTGAACTTTTCACCACTTTTAAGGCTCTGCGGAGCTGGCCGCACTTTGGGTAAGCTGCTTTTGGCGTATGTTTGTCAGAGGCCGAAGCACTATTTAGACGTTAAGGGCAAATCGATGGGCAGATGATAATGGGATGTGGTGGTTTGACAAATGGAAAAGGATCTGGGAGAGTCAAGGTCGGATCTCTGCTTTGCCCTGAAGCTCTCTGGGTGACCTGGGGGCCTGCCTCTCTTACCCAAAACTACCTCACAGGGTCATTATGAAGATCAAATGTGGAAGGACAGGTCCAGAGGAGGGTGATGAAGATGGTAGGGGTCTGG